>NC_051053.1:3298682-3616807 GCF_904848185.1 Acanthopagrus latus
TGCACTACAGGCTAACACATGCACACCAAGAGCAGGCAATGTGAAATGACACAAATGAATTGAAAATTAATGTATAAATACATTTGTTTACAGTGAAGTAAATTTTGGAGTGTAAAGATTAAACCAGTATTCCATTTGTTCCCTCAGACTGTCACATCCTTACATAAAAGTACAAGTATATAAAAATCTCAGAGTGTTATTTTTATCAAGTCATTTAATACAAAAATATACATTACAATGCAGTGTTAAACAGAGCATACAACAAGTCTGTTTTTTTTAACAGTAGTACTAATATTAAAACGTTGGTCTCTAAAACAGCTTGAGATTATTTAAAACAGAATGCCGTTTTATACGGGAACAAGACAACTTCATGACATAAATCATTATTTTGATGTACCTAACCTAAAGTAACTTGTGTAACACTCACTCTGCTACTTGCTGATAAGACAGAAGCTTCCCATTTGACTTTGACCATCAAGTCTTATTATGTTTGCCTGAAGAAGGAACATCATTAATGCAATCTTAACATTAATTCAGCTATTTGTTCTGATGATATTAAGGTGTAGCACAAAAATAATTCACCTCTGAATTAAATAATTCCTCTGACTACAGTAAATGTAGTCAGAGTTTTTTGCACATTGTTCCAGGAGTGACTGTTTTGCAGACAGAAACAACCTTACCATATGGATCCTTGATCATAATCTTAGTATTTTTATTTTAGTGATGATATCAACATTTGAACTCTGTCAAATAACTGTAAATCATAACCTATACTGAATACAATAATTTACAATTTATTTAAAAATACTCAAATTCAGCATCAAAGCACCCAGAGCTGTCAAATGCACAGCTGCAACTACAGGGCAGACTGCTATTGGCACATTTCTGCCATCATCTTTCTTTCAAGCAATATGAGCTGAAAGAGAATGTCCTACCCAATAGAAGAGGTCACAATGAGATGATGTAATTATAAAGAGCAAAAAATAACATTTCAGACAGAGGAATACGTGAAATATGGCATTTCATGTTTTTTTTCACAAACTGAACTTAAATTTCCCTTGGATATCCTGTAAAATGATTACAGTCAACTGAAGTTATTGCAATCAGGCAACTGTGATAAACGAGACAGGCCTAGTTACGAGTGTCCATTACAGCGGGTCCATTTTGGACAGTCCATTACAGTGGGTGCTTAACCTGACTTAAAGTGCTTGTGCTTGTGTCAGTCTAGTTTCTGACATTAAAGACATTCCCTCAAGCGGTTCCCGAGATATAGCATTCACAAAAAGCAGACAGAAAAGACAGACAGACAGGCAGAACACCTGAAAACATTATGCCTCCACACCAGCAATAGTAATCACAGGCAGGTGTTCTTGAGCCAATGTAGTAATATCATTTACACAATCATGTGTTTCACAAAGTGGTGAATCTCGCATGGTGAAATCACTGAGCCTTTTGAGAGTGTCCCTTTCATATCCAATCATGATACTATCAGCTATTACCAATGAATCTGTTTACCTATGTTCCAAATATATGGAGCATTTCACTGCTCCTGTCCCAAATGTTTAAAATGTGTTGCTGGAATCAAATTCAGAATAAGCATATATATTCTGTCAATAAACAGTCAATAAAAATGATGAGGTAAAATATTAAATATATTGTCTGTATACTGTTCTCAATTATGTATATGCCAAAAAAGGATTAGAAAATAAGCATCCCAATTTTTTGGGAATGGGGTTGTACCCCAATGTTCATAAACAAGCTTTCTTCTACTGTTGAGAAAAAGAGAAATGCAAACATCAAGTTTCAGACTTATCTGAAGTTCTGGAGCTAAAAACAATCAAACTACATAAAAAAAACAAATGCACAATCAAATCTATGCAAAGGTATTTCTAATATTATCATTGTACAATGGAGCAACAAATATTCTATATTCTGCTATAAAAAAAAAAAAAATTACACAGATTTAAGTGTATGGGTGCTTTTCTTCATTCATTTCAGGCTTGCTGTGAGAAATCATTGTTTTGAAAAAAGTGTAATCACATGACACATTATATGTCACTGTTCATGCATGGGGCTTTGTCGTCTACACACTAGGTTTTGCAAAGATCCTAGTGGGTCTTTTATGTCTGACAGTATGCTAGAGCAGGTTGATGGTTACAGGCTGTCAGGACAGTGGGCAGCCTACCTCCTGGTGCTTGGCTAACAGGGTGATCCTGGAGAAAGTCTTGAAGCAGCTTGCACACTGGTACTTTTTCACTTCAGAGTGGGTTTGGAGGTGAGCTCGCAGGTTGGATCGGTCAGCAAAGGCTCGGCTGCAGTGAAAGCAAATGAATGGTTTTTCTCCTGCAGAGGGAACACAGACATTCATGTAAGTCATAATAACTGGGGGTTGTCATTTCCTGTTTCTGGAAATCCATGAAGCTTCTGATCAATCGCAACCACATTCCCCACAATACTCCATCCAAATCCTGCGATGGGGATCTATTTGAATGGGTCAACACGTGTCAACTGGCCATATTTCCCAAAGTTCCACTAGACCATGACTGTATGCAAATCGGCTTGGTGAACTGGAATAGCTATCAGGAAAGGAAATTCAATAAATAACACAGATGTTCAAACATCTTATATCCTTCTTGCCAAAGAAAGAGAGAGACAGAGGAAGAGAAAGAGTGAGCTGGCAGTCAAGAGTTGGTGTACGCATTTGGACAGCTTGGACAAGATGGTGTAAGACTTGATAGTTAGAAGCCAAACCAGAAGTAAGATGTTTCTTTTGAACACACAGTATCCTGACTTCAGGCTACATCAGGCATTTTTGTTATTCTCTGAAAGAAACAGTCAGGGGACTGAAATGTCAAATATCAAAGTAGCAGACATATCTAGTATGTAAAAAGTATGGTTGAAAATTAAAAACACTGGATGCCACATTTCCAGTATCCCAGTAACCAATAGCATACTACTTAGACCTCTTGCTTGTAAATGCACACTCCTTTCAGCATCATGTCTTCAGCTTTCTAACAAAACTTTCTATATGAATTTGGTGTCTAAGCCCAGATGACATCACTATGACTTCAGCAGGGTTATTTCCTCAGCTTCCATGCAGCATCTCTAGACACATAGAAGACGTTATCCAGCAGGAGACAAATACTGTCAAGAATATTATCCAGAATAGGACCTCAAGGTACCTCAAAGGTACTGCATGCTCAGACAATATGCTGAAAGTATAACATGAGAGACTCAAGCCCAACAAGCAACAACAGATGGGCAAACTGACCTGAATGTAACATTCCTTCATAATACAAAGACAATGTCATGTCCAATTTTACACTTGTAAAGGTTAACTTAACTATGTTAATCAACCTGCAAGTTCTGGCCACCCATTTAGGTATCACTCTTTAAAATTTGTCCTTGAGAACCATCTGGCAGGGTTTGACCCTGAACTTGCCATTTTAAAGACCTTACTGTTATTCATTTAATCTCAAGGTTTGTTTTTGCTGCCATCCACATTACTGCTGCATTGCTTCGTGATTTCTCAAACTACAGACACATAAATGTGCGTAAATCACATGACAAAATTTGCATCAACACGTTATTATCGTGTTAACTTTGGCAGCCCTTGATTTTATAAAACGTTCTAATGCATTACACCAGAGCTGATTGATATATTGGTAGGCGCAATAATAAAACTTTTTTTAGAGATTAAAATGTAGTAAAAGGTGGTCAGAAAAGATTATGATTATTAGACTCCCAGTGAAGTTTACTTTTTAGCGTATTTTATTCAAAGTTTATTGGTTTCCTGGTTATCCATATCTTTCTCTCTGATGTCAATATTACCACCAGTTCCGAAACTCAAGTATTTCATACTAGAAAATACCCTGGGAATAAGGGTGTTTTACTGACCTGTGTGTGTTCGTATATGTCCCTGAAGCAGCCAGGGTCTGGAGAATGCCTTGCCACAGAGTTTACACACACAGGGCAGTGTGTGTGTTCTGATGTGCATCTTGAGTGCTCCCAGGCTGTTGTACTCCTTCTCACAGTACTTACAGCTAAAGTACTTCTTGCTGCTCCACTCACACTGGAGCTGCTTGTGTACGGCCAGGCCTGAGAAGCTCAAGTGCTGTTTATGACAGTCCAAACACTTGAGGCTCTCCTGGCCACTGCCGCCAGGAGGGATGGCTGGAAAGAGGGCCAGGAGAGGGAGGGATTCAGGGAGGAAGCTCTCACTCCTCCTGTGTTCTCCTGTAACACACTGGATTTCAAGGTTTACTTTGGTAAACGATTCAGCTGGTTTATAGTTGTCTATAGGCCTTCCACTGAACGCATCTGAACAGTGACCTGAACAGGAGAGAGGGAAGGTGTTTGGAGAAGATGAGAGATGCAAACGATCTGCTCTGAGGGAGGAAGAGGAGGAGAGAGACTGCCGGTGCTGTGGACTTGGGGGTGAACAGCGATGGTGAGGGGGGATGTCAATGTGCAGCCGTAAATCTTCGTGGGTGCTGCAGGGGGCCTCTGTGGAATATATACATACACACGTTAATTTTAGTTGTGAGATCCACCGATTCATTTGGTCAATGCAGGTCATAGGTTGTTGTGATCATTCTTCCTCTCTGTACTGGATATATAGAACTACTACACTTCAACCAGCCATATTTTATTCAGTAGAAACAACCAGAGAAAACAATAAATAGAGAATTAACATGGATCACTGATATGAAGAACTCATTAATATGTAGTCCTAACATTATGACCACCTGCCTAATATTGTGTTGGTCCCCCTTTTTGCTGCCAAAACAGCCCTGACCTGTCAAGGTATGGACTCCACTAGACCCCCAGTTCTAGACCCAGTTCTGATGCTCACATGCCCATTGCTGGCACGTTCAGCAGTGGACAGGGGTCAGCATGGGCACTCTGAGTGGTCTGCAGCTATGCAGCCCCATACACAACAAACTGCGATGCACTGTGTATTCTGACGCCTTTCTATAAGAACCAGCATTAACTTCTTCAACAATTTGATCAACAGTAGCTCGTCTGTTGGATTGGACCACACAGGCCAGCCTTTGCTCCCCATGGCTGCCCAGGACCCTGTATATATATAATATATAATATAAATATATATATATATATATATATATAATATATAATATAAATATAAATATATATATATATATATATATATATATATATATATATATATATATATATATATATATATATATATATATATATATATAATATATAATATATATAATATATAATATATAATATATATATATATATATATATATAGATATATAACAGATTGGGCCGTTACAGATTGTAACGCCCCTTGTGGGCTGTGGCGCAATGACTCTTGGGAATTCTGTTGGTGTTAGTGTAATTATGGTTTGTGAATGTGTTTGTGAAAAGAATAGGTGAATGGGTGTTGAGTTTTAACAAGGATGACAAAAATGTTGGCACTGTGAGTGAAAGGGTGTTTGCCGGGAGAGACTCCGGTATATGAGAAAGCACATGATGAGTCTTTGGCTAGAACTTGCTAAACTACATAAGGCCAACTCTTTGTTACCACTACAGTGTTAGGCACGTGGGTTTTCTCCTGGTTGGAGGGAGAATGAATGCAAATTTAAGTCCCTACTTCCTTGAGTTGCTGATTGTCACTGTCATTTTTCTTTAAGATGTTTACTTACGCCATTTTCAATCTCTTCCAACCGGCAAAATGTGAGTATGCGAACTGCTCCAAAAACAAAAATGAAAGTTAAAAATTGTGCTCACAGCAGTGAATGACTCAGCTGTCTGTGTATTTTTGGCATGGAGACAAGTCCCGGTATACACATACTGACCCAACCAAAACACATTAGTGAAGGAATAACAGTTCGGGGGCCACAAACAGGAGACTGGTGGGCCGGATGCGGCCCGGGGGCCACCTGTTGAGGACCGCTGCACTACACTATTGATCAGAGCATCACAGCAAATGATAAGTTAGCTACAGAATAGATGATTAAAGCATTTTCAGCTGCTTACACTATTAATAAATCCATTACAATCTCACATGCAGGGAATAAGGAACACTCAAGACAGCTACTCCTCACAAATGTCTGTCTGAAAACCACGTAACGATAATATTGCCACAATCTTAACACCCTCATATCAAATCACTTAAGACAACATTTGCACAACAAATGGTACTATATAGTTGTATATAGTTCATACAAAGTTAATGTGGTTTATTTGAAACTCTGGATTTCCCAAGCTGATCTGCACGACAGACGTAAACGGAGCAAAATTGTTCTAGAAAGTAGACCTGCATGTAATGTTACCTGTGGATAAAATGTCAGTAGTGTGGAACTATTTTGGATAACCAGCCATCAGAGATAACCACCATCCCTGTGGTGGAGGATCAGGGTTTGAGCTATCTTTCTGCAGTTTTTGAATACCAGTATGCCCTACTATCTCAGCATTACATTCAATTTCAGATACCACCTTACCAGAGATGTGCAGCAAAGAAGTTTGCGTCTACCTTCAAGGTGATTTAACAGAGTGACTGCTATTAGCTTTACAACAGACATTTTGAGTGACATGGGGACATGTCGATGCTTAGCCTCACTGCACACTGGATTGAAACATGTGGTTCAACATGCTCACAAGTTTCACAGGTCTCATACAGCACAGCATGAAAAACAAGCAATCAAGCAGATCCTGAACACATGGGAAATAGACAAGTGATGGGTCCATGTCATTTTACATGACAACACAACGAATATGAAAACACCAATGGATATACCAAGTGTGGGCTGCATCATGCACCCCCTCCAGCTGTCCGTACATGAGGGTCTGGGCTATGTCACCGTGCAGCATCACAGACTCACTTGCTAATGCAAGGAAGATAGTAGGCCCTTTGAAGCACTCACTACAGGCCTTTTAACAACTGGAAGATATCCATTTTCATGAGATGAAAATGCCTGTCAAGAACAGAAGAAACAGCAGCAAGATGTGCGAGTTAGATGGAACAGCACTCTCTACATGATCCAGAGCCTACTGAAGCAAAAGGCCCCTGAGCATCTATGCTGCTGACCACAACTTCCCAGCAACAAAATAATGCGTCTTTAAAATGGTAAAAAGCGTCACAATCCATGCAAAATGACTAATTTCACTATCATAATTTGAGTCATTTGGTCCAGTAACATTTGGAAAGTCTCAGAGAGCCGCATGATTAAATTATTCAAGTTAGCCAGGCACTAAACCGGAAGTTAGCTGATTTAGTTGGCGATCAAGGTATTTTCATTGCCTAGAAGTCAAGCTTTTCTGGCTTCAAAACACCACTGAGCAGCTTTCATTGGAATGAACTGGGCTCTGCCTCCAACACTGTGTCCAGTAATAAAAGGGCAGCAATAGGCAGCATCCCACATTTCTTCTTTATTTATGCGCCACCACCGGATGTTGGTAACCCGTCATCACTTTGTGCGCCGCAATATAGCATGTTCACCCAGGTCTTAGGTTTAGATCAAAGTCGAGCCAAGCTGAGGTGAAAAAAACCTGTGTCTACTGCACAGTCAATTGACCCGGGGGTAAATGCAGAGTTTACCAACCTTTTAAAACAAGGTAAATAATGTACATTTTGAAGGCCATGATAAGCGTGTTTTTTAATGATGATAAGCTTTTGTTTTTTGTAGTTTTAGTTATGTTAATGATTGGATACTTTACATCATTTATCTACTTTCAGATATTTCACCAAGTTGGACAACCTGAGGCCTGCCAATGATGCTTTTATTCAAGAGATGGAAAAGATGGAGGTAAGCAGGGCCACCAGTGGAGTGTCAGAGGAGAAAGAGCATTTGGAAAAGGTACCATCTCAAAACACAGCAAGCCTGGGAAGTGTCTTTGATGAGATCTTAGAGGAGAGTGAGATGGAGACAGTCTGTGAGCACCATGTTACCTCATGGAGCAAACCATTCCAAGGTCAGTTAATTCGCTACATTTCTGGAGGGCAAATGCTACACAATTTCCATCACTGGCTGCTGTTGCAGCTGTTTCTTTGTGCCTTCTGCACAAGTGTGGACAGTGAGATACTTTTTAGTTCAGTCTCAAACATCATTAATAAGAAGAGGAACCGCCTGTCTGTTAACAGGGTAGAGATGCTTGTCATCCATAACAAGAATCTTGTGAGTGAAAGTAACAGGATGGATAACTAAATGTGATTGAGAAAGAGCTCCAATAGCACTTGTTGTCTTTCAAACTGGCTTTCAATAGTATTTTGATATTCAGATATTACTGTAATGCTGCTACAGAAACTCTTATGTTAAGGCTCGGGACTTGGCATTGGCAAATACTAAATATTAAATGACATGGATCGGGAACAGGGTAAAAAACAAACCTGATTTAAAAACCTACAGATTAGTGTGTGTATGTAATGGTCCTCTATTATGAATATTATGAACTTGTTTTGTTTTGATAAATGATCTTGTTATATTGAGAAATCTTTCTAGAGTTAACAAAACAAATTAATCTGTTATCACAATTTCTTGCTCATCTCAACCTTTAGATTTATTGTGGGCCTCTAGTTGTGAATGACTGTATTATGTTGGTGTATACATTTGCTGTAGTGGGTCTGTTGTTCATTATAATCAAAAATTAGGAGCTATATGAGCTACATTTAGAAGTTTAAAAACTAGTTCATACTTACACATGTATGTTTCTTTCGATATATATTCAAATGTTCTTTCACTTTAAAATTAAAAAGATAAATGTGCATCACACATATTGACAGATTTTTTGCTTCAAATTAGTGTACTCACTGCTGCCCTCTTTAATCACTGATTGAACAATCAACTGATTAAACCACACCCTCACAGCCCTAGTGAAACCTTGGCTGAGCCTGTGAGTTTAAAACGCTTTATAAATATTAAGTATGGGTTCTTTTAATATGTTGGCAATACCACAAAATGTAAAACAGTTAACAAGTAATCACAACCACAATCACAAATATCAACATGGATACTTTTCAATATCAATGCTAATGAACTATTATGTAAACAAAGTGTAATTTATGAAGTGAATTCATTATCAATATCTAACAAAATTACAATACAATTACTCAGCTAAATAAATAACAAAATGTTGTCATTGTACTGTTCTTCAAACCACCAATGTTCAAATTTTGTACATGTCATACATACCATATTTCTACAATACATGTCGCATTCACATTACATATTTATGAGCTGACTTTCATGTCAGGGGATAGGGTGGTGAGATGTCTGGAGCTTTTCTAGCTGTGTATGTAGCAACAGAACCAGATAAACTGGTGCTCTTTTGCTTTTTTCCTAACTTTTTGGGTTAAACCGCGATACAAACTTGTGTGCAGGAGAATCACATATGCAGTCCATTTAAACCAGAATTAAACCAGGTTGACCAAGTTTGTACAGCTCACACACATGTATATTTTCTGTTAATTGGATTATTATTTCTGTCTTATTCCCAACTCTTATTTCTTGGCTCTGTTCTGATGGTAATGGAAGTTCATCAATACAGTGAGATGGGGAGGGGGAGGCTGAAGCTCACTTTAAGGGCTGTATTGAAACAAATACAAAGGTTGAAGGAGGGATTTATCAAGAGGAGCTTGGAAGGTCACTACATAGGGTCCTGAGGCTGCTTAATGGGGTCCTTCAGGTCTCTCAAGGACCCAAGGACAATGCAATAAGTCTTTGGGGACAGAATTTGCACCTGCTAAACACAAAACTACATTTTGGTTTGTGGCCACACAACTCTTGTTTCACTTTCTGCAGCATTACTTTCCTGTAACCTGCTAGAGACAAAACAAATATGTATAAATCTCTGAAAATCACTGATTTAAAACATTTACCATGATAAAAAAATTTAATACTTAAATACTTTGGGCAAAAGAAAACAAATGGTGTTTTTCTAATATCTCTGGATCAATCTTCCCTTATGATTGTGTGACTTTAAACATGACATTTACGTACTTGGCCCACATGTTAGGTAAAAGTCATGCATTCACAGTAAAATGTGCTTAGGAAATGAAATAAATCATTGTGAAAATTGGCGTGTTAAAGTATTATTAGCATATCTAAAAGGTCTTTTTATGTAGCCCACTGCTGTACTCAACAGCAATGTATCGCTTTCTATGCAGTTTCTGTTCTTGGATAGTTCTAACTCGAGGCTATTTGCTGTTAAAATCCTTATCTATTAAACAGTTATTTCCCTCGAAAACAATTAAATGAACTCGCCACAGGCAACATGATTATAATCAAGTGTCTGTGTCTCAAGATCGCACTTCTGGACTACTTTGTTACTCTCCGTCCTCTCCCCGTTACTTTGTGTCTAATAAAACGAGCCATGCGAGTGAGACTGCCGAAAAGCACAAAGAGTCTTACCCTCAGTCTTTGAAGTCAGTCTTCCATACTTTGGTTTCTTGCTGCTCTGGTGTTTCTTCACTAGAAAAGATCGCGGCATGTTGTCGGCCTCTTCACAGGAGCTCTGGAGTTGTTGTGGGGTGAGGGTGGTGTACCGGTGGCGGCCGGTTAACGGAAGCAGCTGTCTCTGGCAGTGTGAGAGAGACCGGGCTGGGTTTACAATACGTCTGTGGCCTTGCGCATTCTCCTGCCGACTGGCGACGGTGAGGTGTGAGCCAAGGGTCGAGCGGGGGAATTTCCATATACCCCAGTGTCGAACCAATTACAATAAACGGACAAGTGCAAGGGGCGGGCTGTGCTTGTCAATCAGCGGACCCCAACACAACAGGTGTATGAATTGTGATAGTTACTCACTGCAGAAGCACTTCAAGCTGCTTTGCGCTGCTGGTGCTGGAGAGCTTTCTGCACTTACCCCCCCCCCCCCCCCCCCCCACTCCCCTCCACCAGTTGATAGAGCAGAAAGACACCCCTTGTCTCTACACTTGATAGCCTATTTATCCCGAGCCATAATAGTCTCAACATGAAACACAACAGCACAGACAAGCCACTATATCAGATACAAACTCAGTGAGCATCAAGGACACAGAAGTACACAAGGTTTGCAGTTTGCTGGTTATATTTGTCAAGACTAAATGAGAAATCAAGAGCAAAACGTGATGTGAGACATAGTGTGTGCACTGCACAAAAAGTAGTTTTCGCACATAAATTGTATTAAGATTAGCATGAGAGAGTAGATGAAGCCTCTTTTCACTACATAAAGTAGACTTTCATAGACTGGAAACGGACTCTACAACTAGTGTTGTAAAAAGGCCACAAAAGTCATACTTGTGTAAAAGTAAAGATTTTGTGTTAAATTATTACTAAAATGACCCACATACAAATAGGCTGGTACTAATAGGAAAAGTCATCAAGTATCTGAAAAATGTAATGTGCTAATGCAACTTTACATTGTAAAGTGGAGAGATAGACAAGAGTAGATATGGTGGAAAAACAACTGCATAATGGCACATAAAAATCTTCATCTCAGTTGTTGTTTTTTTCTTGTTGCAAGCTATTTTAAACTATTTTTAAAGTATGATATACAAAAAAAATGACAGATAGATGGATAGAAAATTGGCCAATATCAATTATTACCGAGTGCAGTAGAGTTCAGCAGCTCAGTGAATATCATTACTGCGGGACTCTACTGCACTCGGTAATCGACTCACAGGGCTTCCCCACAACAAGGAGGCTTCTCGGGTGAAAAGATTTGTTTATCTTTTCTGACAAAGCCGGCAACGATATCAAATGTTTGATGCCTTGAAAAATGTGCTGGGACCTTGTTTCTAATGTTGCTGAAGTTTGGTGCTGTTCTGAGCATTATCTGCGGCTTTTTGATGGCAATTTATACTTGGACCCATTTACTGCAGTGTGTCGTTTCTGAGGATGCTAAAACTACGTAAGCTAGCAAACTTTATCTCTCGAGGGGGAGTCGTACTCGGTGTCAAGGTGTGTTAGACCATGGATTAATCTTACACCAGAATATCCCTTTAAGATTTCATTTTACTGCCAAGAAATAGTAATAAATGCATACAAAGAGATGTTATGATATGTCCAGTTAACTGCTTGATGATCCACCTTGATGGAAGGAAAGGTCTCACAGCTGAGAGCCAGTGCTGTCAAGCATTGCCGACCTCACAATCCCTGGCACTTCCTCTCCCAGCCTGGTCTGGGCATGGCGTTCACTTTGTACTTGACTGGCTGGAGGACCACACCAAACTTGCCCTCCAGACTGGGCAGCGTGTCCCCATGTGGGACAGAGAGTGTGAAGCACTGGAGGATCCAGGACAGGAGGAGGAAGAGCTCCATCTTGGCCAAGGCCTCACCCAGACACACCCTGACCCCAGCACCAAAAGGCAGGTAACTGGATGATGGGATCATCAGTCCTGTGCCTTCACTGTTCAAAAACCGACCTGCAGAGGAAGAGCACAGGAATAGGAATCAACATACACAAGCATAACAACAAGCCTCCAATGAAACCAACATTGGTGCAGATATCAGTGCACCCTCAGGGCAAAGGTGAGTGAGTGCCTGTGCAAAGAAAAGTATTTGAAAAAACTGTGTCCATGATTCCATCAAATATCTCAATCACTAAGCAAAAGATAGAGAGTAAAACATTTTCTATTTCTATTTAAATTCATTCATAACAGCACAGTAACCAGATATGGCTTATCTCGGTGTATTACCATTAATCCTATTCCTATTCTTTAAGTTCTGTAAAAAAAAAAAAAAAAATCATCCTTTTCCCAGCTGGCATGAGCTTGTATTCGCTTCATAATGACACCTAAAGGTCCAGTGTGTAGATTTAGTGGCAGCTGGTGGTGAGGTTTCAGATTGCAATGGACTGAAAGCCTTTGTCGCTCCCTCCATCGGCCGCTAAAAAAGAAGTGGACCTTCTCCCTCTGTAGATGTAAAAGGCTGATTCCAAGTTAACAAATATACAATAGGTCTTACTTTTGGGCTATCATAAAGTAATGAAAATATAATTATGATTATTATACAATATTCAATTTCTACCCATAAATTCCCCTTAATCCTTCGACGAGGCTGATTGATAAGTTCATGGCCTAAGGCAGGAGGACAGCTCTTGCTCCATGCACATTCATCTCTCTGAGTGATTATGCAGATCGTGTGAAAGGTATGACTTTTGTCATATCTCTGTGTCAGGTAATTGAAAATGACACGTCAGCATCCACCCTATTCACCTGACCTGACAACCTCAGACTACTAACCACAAGAAGGAGCTCAGTTTTCACCATTTTGACAGTGATGATGACATTTTTGGTTTGAATTGCCAGTCTGTCCGCTTGTGAATGTTAGTGCATGTGAGCCCCCTCACTTTGGAACCATTGGACTGCCCCGTTTATAGACACAGCAAAGGGGTAACTTTATTCCATTATATTCTGTGTTGATGGGATGCTTCATCTGTGCCTGGCTACACTTGCTGCTGTTGAGAATGGCTTTTTTTGTCTACTTTGTTGGTGCTGAAATGCTACAACTACTGGTGTTTAATTTAGAATTTGGGACTTTAACAGTTAGACTTCATCATTTTCCAGGCTAAAATGGCACACTGGACAGAAAGGTTCATCTCACCAGGGTCAAAGTGCTCAGGGTTTTCCCATTCTTTCTCATCATGGTGCAGAGACCACAGGTTGATGATAACCCGAGTTCCTTTCCTCACTGTGAAATCTCCAATGCTACAAAGAAGCAAAGAGCCAAAAAACGGGAGGTTATAGGAACAGTGATCTCTCATATTTCAAGTCTGTGTAAAGCAAATTCAGCCATTTTCTTCTAAACACATTAAAAAGGTCATTAATGTATTTCCTTAAAACACGTCAAAAGCATTCAACCATTTAGAATTTAATTTTGGAGCTAGGCTCACAAACTGTGTTTCATGATTTCTGTGTTCAGGATTTAATGGGCGGGTCAGAAAATCATGCATAAACCCGGCCCTGCTGCGGAAGCCGTATAAATACATTCAGCGCATTAGATTCTTTGTTTTTTCTTCTGGCTCTTGAGTCTTGGATAGCATCTCTTAGAATACTTTAAAGTTAGCTAACCAGTCAACCAGTCAGCTAAACAGTCAGGTCTCTTCAACATCGCTCCTGCATCTTTCCTGGATACCACAGTGTGCAGAGTAAAGACACCGTTAGCTTATTTTTTAAGTTTCCTAAGGATGACAACGTAAGGAAACGGTGGATCGATTTTGTCAAAAGGAGCTGCTGTGGAGAGTTAAAAATCACCACCAACACCTGTCTCTGCAGTTTCCACTTAGTTATATATAGTTACAGCGACTGTCTCCAGGTAAAGTCTGGATTTCTAAAGAGTCCGTTGACGCTGGTCACTGGAGCCGAACCGACCCTGCCCGTCCGCGGCTTGCATCCTCCCGTCCCGCCGACAGCGCTTGCCAGCGTTATGTGCCTGCCTGCGACCGTCCCGCCGACAACAGGTGCTCTCATCCCCGCCACCGGCCAGACTTCTCTGCGCTGACCCGAACCGAGCCGCGGGCCGGGTCGGGCCTACATTTCCCGTCCTCGGGCCGGGTCTGGCCGGCACTTGATCAAGCATTTGTTTGTGTGAGTGTGTTTTTGTAATAACTCAAAAATAATGACCATACTTCCAGATACAAAAGGCGCACCTCTCTCCTCCCTCCAAGTTGTTTGTGCCGCTGCATGGTTTTACACGTGAGTGAGTGTCCTCGTGCAGAAAACGTGACTTCTCGTGCACGTGACGTCACTCCCCGAGATGCAAGGAAAAGCTAAAAATATATATTTTTACAAAGGAAAATGACAAAAATAATAGTAACGCACAGTGTAAGTGCAACATGGAGCTTAAGAACGTCCGTTATAACCGCCCACCTATTAAAAAAATGTCAGGTTTAAATCGGGCTTGGTCTCATAATTACAGTTAATGTGTCGGGCAAGCAGGCTCAGACACAACGTGCACGGGCTGGCCTGGGGGGGGGGCTCGGGTCGGGCTTGATTTTTTTGGGCCAGATCTAAGCTCCAAGTGTAAGTGTGTGTATGTATGTTATGAATATTGTACATTTTGGCAATTAAATGCAATTTGCTGAAGGTGCAAATCCTGAAAGTGATTTTACACCGTGCATCCTGTCATGCCCATGTAATGTTAGCAAATGTTATTGCATATAATCATGACATGATTTGGCCTCATTCCCTGAGCGGAATCCATCTGACAGCACAATGATAATCCATAGGTATTATTTTATGTGCACCAATATAGCTATGACAATAAATTATATGTAGACTGGGGTGTACTGCGGTCAAGCCACCCACCAGTCCGAAATCCCCGGTCAAGCTATCCGCCACTTAATTAGCTTATTATATAGGCGATATTACGGTAATGCCGTACCAGAACAGATTTCAAAATAAAAGCAGACACTTATGAAGGCAGTCTGCAATTTCACACAAATACAATCAATCAGCCAGTCTGTTGATGAATTATTTAAACGATTAGTTAATTACTTAATTGAGCATTTAAGGAATTAATTCATTGATTATTTATTTATTATTCAATTCATATTACAATCCTTATTCTTATCACACTGAAGCCGTAGAAGATGTGTGTCATGACATTTCATCTGTTTGTACAATTAGTCCAACATGAAAATAAACACAATAGCTGGAGTTTCTGATGAGGAATTTCAACATAAAAGCCCACTTAATAGTCAAATATTACCAGTTTCCACAGACTCATTTCACTTCAGACTGATAGAATTCAACCTCAGAGACTCACTCAGATAAGGCCAGGAAGTTCTGATGTGGATTTTCAAAATAGAAGCCCTCTAAAATGTGATTTGTGATGATATTTTCCTTTGATTTCAGATTTACTTTTAAAGAAAATTACCTGTTTCCACAGACTCATTTTACTTCAGATTGATAGTACTCGATGTCAGGGTTGCACTCAGATAATTCCAGGAGTATCTGATGTGGCTTTTCAAAATTAAAGCCCTCTAAAATCTGACTTTTGATGATATTTTCCTTTGATTTCAGATTTACTTTAAAAGAAATTTACCTGTTTCCACAGACTCATTTTACTTCAGATTGATAGTACTCGATGTCAGAGTTGCACTCAGATAATTCCAGGAGTATCTGATGTGGATTTTCAAAATTAAAGCCCTCTAAAATCTGACTTTTGATGATATTTTCCTTTGATTTCAGATTTACTTTAAAAGAAAACTACCAGTTTCCACAGACTCATTTCACTTCAGACTGATAGAAATCAACCTCAGAGACTCACTCAGATAAGGCCAGGAAGTTCTGATGTGGCTTTTCAAAATTAAAGCCCTCTAAAATCTGACTTTTGATGATATTTTCCTTTGATTTCAGATTTACCTAACAAGAAAACTACCTGTTTCCACAGACTCATTTCACTTCAGACTGATAGTACTCAATGTCAGAGTTGCACTCAGATAATTCCAGGAGGATCTGATGTGGATTTTCAAAATTAAAGCACTCTAAACTCTGACTTTTGATGATATTTTCCTTTGATTTCAGATTTACTTTAAAAGAAAACTACCTGTTTCCACAGACTCATTTCACTTCAGACTGATAGTACTCAATGTCAGAGTTGCACTCAGATAATTCCAGGAAGTTCTGATGTTGATTCACACATCCACATCAGATCCTCCTGGAATTATCTGAGTGCAACTCTGACATTGAGTACTATCAGTCTGAAGTGAAATGAGTCTGTGGAAACAGGTAATTTTCTTTCAAAGTAAATCTGAAATCAAAGGAAAATATCATCAAAAGTCCGATTTTAGAGGGCTTTAATTTTGAAAATCCACATCAGAACTTCCTGGCCTTATCTGAGTGAGTCTCTGAGGTTGAGTTCTATCAGTCTGAAGTGAAATGAGTCTGTGGAAACTGGTAATATTTGACTATTAAGTGGGCTTTTATGTTGAAATTCCTCATCAGAAACTCCAGCTATTGTGTTTATTTTCATGTTGGACTAATTGTACAAACAGATGAAATGTCATGACACACATCTTCTACGGCTTCAGTGTGATAAGAATAAGGATTGTAATATGAATTGAATAATAAATAAATAATCAATGAATTAATTCCTTAAATGCTCAATTAAGTAATTAACTAATCGTTTAAATAATTCATCAACAGACTGGCTGATTGATTGTATTTGTGTGAAATTGCAGACTGCCTTCATAAGTGTCTGCTTTTATTTTGAAATCTGTTCTGGCACGGCATTACCGTAATATCGCCTATATACAGGCACTGCAAATTAAGTGGCGAATAGTTTGACCGGGGATTTCGGACTGGTGGGTGGCTTGACCGCAGTGGTGTTAAGTTTGTGTGTAATGTAAAACATGGACTGTGAGGAACGAGTCTGAGCACTATCAGTGTCTGACTCAAAGTCAGTCTCTAGCTCTGATGGCTCATACAGGTAAGGCTGGGTCCGTCTGATGATGCTGCTAGCTTACATTGTTACTGTAGCTTAGGTCCTTGTTCAGTACATTGAGGCTCCCCTCCTGCGCGTGGGCGTGGTTCCAGCGCCTCTAACTGACACGCCCCCAGCGTTTCACAGCAGAGAGAAGTTCTTGTTTTTCCATGATTTTAAGACCTAATTTTATATACTTGGCAATTTTTTTAATCTTTCAACTTTGGCTCAGTGGTCAATGACACAAGTTTCTGTGGTATGACAAACTCATAGTACAAATTTATTTCTGCTTTACACGGACTTTAATGATTATTATTTAATTGATATTTAATTCTTCTCTGTGCATGACACATAGTCTAAACATGGGGGACTAGATGGATGGTAGGGAATGGTTCTGACTGAGTTTCATGGCAGTGTTGAGTGTACCTGGTGTCACTGAGGGCCACATGGGGGATTAGCAGAGGGGCCACAGGGCGGATCCTTAACACCTCCCTGATGGTGGCCTCCAGGTAGGGCAGACTACCTCTGTCACTGAGCTGGGGGGACCGGTCCATTCCCACCTTACTGTCCAACTCCTCCTGGATACGCCTCTGCATCTGAACACACACAATCAGATATATCTATGTTGAGAAATACAGCATTTTAATTTCAATTTAATTTACATTTTCTACACATGATTTCAGTAACTGGGGGTTTGAAATCCCGATGTGACAATAAAAAGTGGAGGCAGCAACAACTGCTGAGATATCTGTCAATCAAGCTGACATGGTTGAAACAATACAGCTCTCTCAGTCTGACTGTTTCCTCAGTGGAACAATTACTTCAGAAATACAATGGCCCCTGATTCTGGCGGCCCCCCTGGACAAGAGTAGTATGATAAGCTTAAATAAAGAACTAGTAGTTAGATAGTTAGATTTAATAATCAGTTGGATTGGAGTAGCCTCTCATCATCCCTTACCTGTGGGTTGTGGATTAGGTATATGATGGCCCATTTGAGAACAGTGGTTGTTGTTTCCACACCAGCTCCAAAAATATCTCCCACAGTCATAAGGACGTGGTCATCACTGAGGCCCACAGACTCGGCACTGATCTCTGCTGTGTTGTTGTTCTCAGCGCTGCGCTTGGCGCTCAGCAGAGCATCCAGCAGGTCTCTCTGCACATGGTCACTGTAGTCTGCCTGCGGGGAGCGGTGTGTTAGTGTGTGGAGATTTTTTTGACTGTGATGGCCAATACTGTCTCTATTGATTAATTTATTTGTTTAAGGTATTGTAATGAAGTAAATGTTGGCTACATGGCTGTCAAATATTGTCACCATGGTTCCCTTGAAACCATAACACTCAACTTCACAAGAGAAAGAGAAAGAGAGAGAGCAGCAGTGGTCAAGTGGGTCAGAGAAAGGCAAGGCAGTGAAACAAAGATGTAAAATACTATCTTCTTGATTGTTTCACGGAAGATGCATTCATAATCACAAATAAATGCACCCACACCTGAGCACAATCCGCCTGATTTTGTGTGTGAATGCAGCTGAGGTGCATGCTTCCTCTTGCCTGCTGTTTGCCTCTCCTGCCTCTGTGTGTAGCTCAGCCCAGCCCACGGTCAAACACACTCACAGACCTGACACTCTTTATGACAGACAGTGAAATAAACTGGTCGCTATGTTTTTCTTATCCTGAAATGTTCATATCTTGCATACTGTTATTGGCTGGGGCTACACACCACTGGCCAAAGTTTGACACCCAGAAACTTCCCAAACATGGTCATAAGTGATGATTCAAAATAAATTAAAGCTGCAAGCAGTGATGAGTGGGCCCTCGCAGTCCACACGCGTCAGGGCATGCTGCCGTCGGGGTGTGCCGCGTAGATGTATTCAGGGCAATAACCTCTACATGTTGGAGTAGATGGCAAATTGTATGTGGACGTTATAATGACTTGATGGTTTTATGGTGAAGCATCAAAATGGAGTGACGTAGGTGAAAGCTTTTGATAAGTTTTGCCCATAGATTCTACCTGCCAAATGGCCTAGGAGGAGTAGGAAAAATTATGTTTTTCATTATTGGTGATTTTAGCCCTGCGATAGACTGGCGACCTGTCCAGGGTGTCCCCTGCCTTCGCCCTAAGTCAGCTGGGATAGGCTCCAGCCCCCCCGCGACCCTGCAGAGGATTAAGCGGCGTACATATAATGTGTACAGATGATGGATGGATGGATTATTGGTGATTTTGCGAATGGAAATTTACCGCGAAAGTTGCTGTAGCATACATCACACAAGTCTGCTGTATTTAGGGAACACGTAGATATAAGGTTTAAAAATGTCAGCCCCATTATGTGGCAGTTATTTGACACCACCTGCTGGTCATTTTTGGTGCGTGAGTTACAGGGGCCAGTCAATACCATGCCTATGAATTTCACTGACATAATAGTAATGGTGTGGGCACAGTGCCAAATATTTAATTAGACTGCCAACAGAGCATCACCTAGTGGTGTACTGGTAACAGTTTTGTCAGCTGTCCTCAGGAGGGCATTGGCAAAAATTGCACCAAGTTTCGTCTTAATCTGACCAACTGATGTTGAGATATAAAATACTTTGATTTAAAGAGCACCACCTAGTGGTCATCGGCGAAACTTTTGCACAGAGCCCTAGTGGCTCATGGGGAAGTAGTCACCTGAGTTTCATGTCATTCGGACAGACGAATGTTGAGATATGCAGCCCTTCGTGTTTTGAGCAAAATGTACAGGAAGTTGTTATTCAGCACAATTCAGTGAATGCATGGATGTAAGGTTTTTGAATGTGCGACAAAGCCAAAACGCACTTTCCTTGATTACAGCACCACCTAGTGATGAAAATTGAGGACGACAATAGATAATGAAATCTTTATCTTAATCTTAATCTCTATTCCAAGTTTGGTGAGCTTTGAGGTATGTTTAGGCAGTGAAAAATGCCATCATCTGGGACAAAAAATCCTCACTGCAAAAACAAAAAGGACCTCGCACGTCGAGACCTGCTTGGGCCCAAATGTATGAGTCCATAGTTTGTTGTTGCTGTTGTTGTTGTTGTTGCTGGGTTTTTTTGTTTTTCTTTTAGGAGAATCCTGCATATTAGGCTAATGCCTTTAAGTTTGGAACAAGTTAATGACATACAATAGCAGTGACGTAGCTGAGTTGATATCATAAGCTGCTGTTCATTTTCAGAGAAATTCCCTTGAAAGCTGCTAAATTACAGGTTGACACAGGCCCATTCAAACCCATTTATATATAGCTTTACATTGGGAACCTTATCCAAGATATTTGTTGAATTGAATGCCTGTTTGACATTTACACAACACCAAAAGTTGTTTGTCGTCTTTATGCATGTTCAAATAACCTTTGGCCTAACTCAGATAAAACAAGCTTCCCAAAATATAGAGGTCCAAATGTGTAAGAAGTCCTGATTCATCATACTTCACAATACTGACACTTGGGGGTGGAGGCTGACCCAACCTACACTCCTGAAGCATAAGTATTTGATGAGTTGGAAAACTCAAAGCGCCAGTAGTTATATGTTATGTGTTTATATGAGTTGTGAGACTCAATAAATTCCTTAGAATTGGTGACCAATTTCCTTCCTGAGAGATTAAGCCTTGTGGGCACATGTGACCACTACATGCTATAGTATATTATCCATTTCATCAATCTTTACCTCTATAGTGACAGCACAGAGCATATAATGAGCAAGAAGCCAACTGTACCTTGTGTTTATCATATTCCTTCTGTAGAAGTTTGTCTCTGATCGAAACACACTCTTTTAGAAGACACAGGTCTGCATTGGGGAAAATCTGTGACACAGAGACAGATGACACTGCTTATATTCAGTGTGATACATAATTACTGTATGATATTTTGTTAATTATTTTATATAATTATGACTAAATGTTGTAATTCTCACTCTCCTCTTTCAATTTACCAATCCTTCTAGATAATGTGGATTAAGGATGGTGGATTAAGTTTAGTTTTTAAAGAAAAAATAAATTAAATCCATATAAATGCTGTAAAGACACTTGATGCTGCATTTCACTCAGCAGCAGGTCTTCTAGCACAAAAGTTGTGGTCTACCTGTAACCAGGGGAAGATGTCCACCAGGCTGTCCTTTGCCACAGTGTCTACAATGCCCTGGCTGTAATGCAGCATGGTCTCAAACTCTGGGTCTCCTCTACAGTAGGAGGAGTTAAAGCAGAGTGAGCAGATGACATTGGTGACAGCCCGAGTCAGCTCAGGAGACAGATCCAGGGCCAGTCCAGAAGCTGCTGCCTCAGACAGGACGGAGCACAGAGACTGAGCCTCTGCACAGACTGAGCATGACACAGACAAAAGACCGTCTTACTGACATGTTAACACTGCTCACTTTTTAAAAATGTCACTGAAATGTATTTTTTACTTTACATTATGTTTGTATCAAAGCCTGATATATCTTCTTGTCTTCGTCATACTATATACATCTAGTAAAAACACATCTCCCAGTTGCACTGGGTCATATGTTCTTTTATTACCATGAAAACACTCATCTTTTATAGCCCAATTTAATTTAATTGTACACCGTCCCCTGTCCCCTTAATACTCTTTACCTCTACCATCACTTTATATTTTTATTTTTAATATCACTTTATATTTTTATACAGTTGTTCAAAACATTTTTATAACATTTCTTATTCCATATTTTTATTTCTACTGTTTTTTGATATTGCATGTATGTTCAATGTATGTTCAATGTGTGTTATTGCTACTGGATGCTTGAATTTCCTCCGGGATCAATAAAGTATCTATCTATCTATCTATCTATCTATCTATCTATCTATCTATCTATCTATCTATCTATCTATCTATCTATCTACACAATATATAGTTTATCACAAATATAGTTTATTTTGACTAAATCCCACATACAGTCCTGCTGCCCCAATTACAATTTGCGCAAGAAATTGAGACCAAAACTATAGTTTCTAGCTGTTTTACTAAATTACTAAGTAACTTTTAAAACAATTAGTTTAGTTTAAAAAAAACAAACAAACAACAACAACTAAAAACAATATACTTGGGAGATGTTTACATCTTCATCACCAGCGACATAGGAACAGTGTAAGGGAAGTCAGAAACTGACCAGAAACATCATAATCTGGCATAGTTCGTATACAGCCATGGGCAGGAAAAACTAAAGCAGGACTTTTTTTGTTTTGGTAGGAACTACCCTGGTTGCCCTAGAGAGTCCCTGAGTACAGCCTGAGGGAGGAAGGGATAGCTACTGGCTGCTGTATTGTTTTGCAATTATACATTGTACATTGCCACCTACTTTTAATTTACTAAAGAAGGAAAACAGAAGGACCTCACGTAAAAAGTAAAAACAAATTGTATAGGAACAAAACATCCCATTTACTATTAAAGGACTTTGTTCAAGTCATTATTTTCTTTCTTTCTTTTTTTATATCGTGATGCAGAAATGTAAGTAACATACACCTCAGAACCTGGACTAATAGACCAAAACTATCTGCTTGGGTAATACCACTAACGAGCAAGCTAACTCTAGTGAGAGGTGTCGGGGCTGCAACCCAAAAAGTGCACACAGTTTGTAACCCTCATGTTGAATCAGAGGAAGGATATCGAAGGAGTGTAGAGTGAACTGTACTCACTGATCTTTTCGATGGAGACAGAGCCCTCCCCAAACATGCATAGTGCTCCATGGACTATTTTTCGGTGGAATCTCCAGGTGGGACTGTAGTCACCAAATGCGATGTCTTTCCCGTCTCTGGTGAGAACATCTGTAGTTACCTTCATCACACAAAGGACAAGGATGGAAAAGAAGAAAACATAACTGATAAGTGCTGCTAAGAAAATGTAGTCACTGACAATGAAGAAGAGGTGTACCCACTGTTCTGGGCCTTCCTGCAAATATCTTTCCCTTCTTCAGCAGGACTTCTTTGGCGTGTGTGTGTTGGTTGACGATGATGACACAGTGGGAACCCATCATCAGCGAGTACGTCTGTCCATATTTCTTCTGCAGTTCTTTGAAAAGCACATGAGGTGGGTGTGGGCTCCACAGACTCAGCAAACTGCCGATCACGGGCAGTGATGGGAGACGTGGAGGCTCCTGAATGCCATGTGCAGACATCCTGAGCTTCAACCGCCGAGCTAACAAAGCCAGAACAATGGTCAAAAACACACACAGACACAGAAACAAAGCCATATCTGTCGAACAGGACCCTGAGAGAGCAGTCTGGTTCAGAGGAGGCCAAGCATCGCAGAGGGGAGATTCGCAGGAAGGCAGTGGGCTACTGCAGAGCCAAGCTTTTATGCACCTCCTTCAATGTCAAGTCCTTCACTGTGAATATTTAAGGCTGGGCTTATTCAAACAAGATAAGACCACACTCGATTCCGCATATCCTTGCAGAAAACCATGACAAAATACATCCACTCAACACTGACACGTCATACATTTTTGAGGTATTTGTTCTAGTTGAGTATTATATTTTCTGCTTTACACTCTTACAGCCATTGTCAGTGTTTACTCAGCAGACACATATTTTAAAGGCAAATATGGCACATTATAAAATATGATACATTGAAAGACATTAAAGGACCAGTATGTAGGATTTAGTGGCATGATGAGGTTGCACTCCTTCACTCACTTGGACCTGTGATACCTCTCCTTCACACACTTGGACCTGTGATACCTCTCATTCACACACTTGGGGTGTATCAGTCTGTCACTGAAGGAGCTGCCCAGTGCTGTGATATAGAGCTGCAGGGGGTGGGACTCCTGCACCTGCAGCGATGACAGCTTGTCCATCATTCTGCTCTCTCCCAGCACTGGGTCAAGAAGGCATCCCAGGGTGGAGCTGGCCTTCTTGATAAGTTTATCAAGTCTCCTCCTGCCTGCGCAGAGATGCTGCTGCTCTAGCAGACTATGCCATAGAAAATGGCTGATGCCACCACAGAGTCATAGAAAGAGGTCAAGAGTGCCCCCTGCACTCCAAAGGACCTGAGCTTCCTCAGCAGATGGAGTCTGCTCTGACCTTTCTTAAAGGTCATTATCCTTGCAAAAAATGTGCAGGACTTAAGCAGGTGGTGTTTAAACCTGAAGTGAGCTGGACCAAATGTATTATTTAGGCCTGTATGAGTGTGCATTGATCAGAAGTTGCTATATTTTTTATGTATTAGAAAACTTTTTACAGAACAGCCTCTGGATTGAGCTTCAGATGAATGTTTCTGATGGCAAGAGTAAGAGAACTACAGTATTTACACAGGCAGGGTTTTTTTGTTTGTTTTTTTGTTTTTATTTTAAACTTGACTAAATAAAATTCAGTCAGCTCCTCAATGATGATTTTCATTTATCACAAGTATGGCCATTTACTTGAACGACACACAAACTTGTCAAAATTACATTATCTGTACCGGATACCTTTTTCAGCCAAGTACATGCTCAGCTCTAGACATTATTAAGTAATGAAAGTGATGATCCCATAAATCCTACATAATGGTCCTTTAAACTACTCGTAAGTATATCGCTAGGAGTTTCAATCTGCTCTATCCCGAACAGATGCTTAAAATACAACACAATGTGATATAATAGTTTTGAAAGCAAATTAATAACATTTTACTCACAATAACTTTATAATTTCGGGACTTTTACTTGTGTCAGAGTTTTTGTACTACTTTACTTTCTTTTAAAGAATCTTAATGTCTTTCACCGTTGATGGTGATCTCTTACTGTATGTACTGTTGACTTCTTTGTGTTAAGGTTAGCCTATTTGTTCTAGTGTTTTCATATGTTCAAATTTAGCACAAAATAGCGAGCATACCCGGAAAGTCATGCACGTCATGAATGTCAGTTCATTTGTTTCTGAAGGACTGTGAGTATTGAAATTAGACAACTTCGTGTGATCAGTCTTGTGGACGCGTTGTCGTCTATTTTAGCCCTGCCCAGCCACCGTAGCTAGCCAATACAGAAAATGGCGTCAGCTGAGTCCCAGCCGCGCTTCGGCCAGTCTGTCAAAGGATTATTATCTGATAAAGTGGGCTCCTGTAGCGTGGATGTGATTGCACTGACCCGCCAAGTGCTGAAGGGATCCCGCAGTCAGGAGGTAAAACGACACGAGTGGTTTGATCGACAGGTTATAGCTGTTACTGACAGCTTCATGAAAAAATGCAAGCTAGTTAACACTGAGAACAAACGGAAACAGTCAGACCACAAAATAAACGCATTCCGAGTGCAACGGAACTAAAAAAAAAAAAACGTTTGCATAAAATCTGTGATGACTAACCACATACTCGAATGCAATGCTAAAGATGAAGTAGCAGTCGAATTAAATGAATTGTTCTGCTTCATAGAGATGAACTGTCCCGTTGCAACACCTGAGATAGTTGTATTAGCTGATTACTTTTTCTGTCCCATGAGTCATAAACGCGTTCTATCAGAGTTTATAGCTTTGGGCAAATGATACAGTAACTTACACCCTTAGAGGTGCTCTAAGAGTTGGCCACTGTTGAATTTATACTCCAAACAATTAGGGGGCAACATATCACCAGTGTACATGATAACTGTAGCTGCCAATAGCTAGTGAGATCAGTTAACATGCAGCTCGTTGTGGTTTGAGGGGACTCTGTCAGGACTGGGTGCACCAGGGGAGTGTTGTGTCCTTTATCCACCAGCACTTTTGGCCAGTTTGCTTTTCCTCAACCAGTTATACTGTCCAAGCTGCGCCAGGGATGGTCCTGCTCTAGAACAAGCGCCCATCTTTCCTTAAACTCGATACTCGACATGTTTTTAAAAGTCTGTGTGTTCAGCTCTCAATACTTTTGTTGGTGCTAACTCTCTTTTTGTACTATCAGACATCTGCTTTGTCTTACAGTTTCACTGTATTCACTTTCAGCTGTTTCAGGAGACATGTTTAGTTACTGCTGGTGAATTTCCAGTAATTCTGTTTCATAATTAAAGCTTTTAAATTACCTGTTAATAGGGGGGTTTATTGTGAAGAAGTTATAGTAAATGATTTTGTAACTTAATTAGCGGAGCCACTTTGTTAGTGGTGATTCTTCGATAGTACTGCAGGGATCGGTATAACTTTTATCAGAATCAGAATTCCTATATTTGTCCTGCAAATGTGGACATTTCTGTGTCAAAGCAGCCAAAGGACAATGAACAATGATAATAGTAAAAATAAACAATATAATAAAAAGGTAAAAAAAAAAATGGAATAGAAATGGGCTCGTATATATGAGACAAGCAAAAACGTTGAGTTTAAAAGATGACAGTATGAGAGTTTAAGACACACCTTCAAGAAGGTACTCCATTTTTGATAGTAATGCGAATCCTGGCCACGGCGAGTCAAACCGAGTAAAGCCAGGCCGGCAGATGTGATGGAAAAACACCATTGGTGTTGTTTGCTATTGGACTATCACTTCTCGAGGTTGCAGTTGGTTAGCATGCTAACTTCAGTAAATACTTCTGCAAATAGAACATACAAATGTCCTTAACATAATGACACACCTGCTATTTCTTCACACTCTGTAAATAATTTGAGTTTGTTTTTGAATGTTTTAAGCCAAAGTTCTTCTATTTAGCACCTTTAAACACCATGTTGTTACTACTGTTTCATGTCTCTTCCAGCTTCTTGGTCAAGCTGCAAGAAATATGGTCATTCAGGAGGATGCCATCCTGCACTCTGAAGATGTGAGTAATTTCAAAATATACTGTCAGCGAATTGCCACAGGAGGAAACACTGTTCAATGCTGAGGAGAGCTATGGCACTGCAAACTACAGCCTTTAAAACAAGAGTTTACAAAAACATTTACATTCCATCATACAGGGCTTTCTAAAACACAATTGTGACTACTAAAAGACATAATAAGAGGATAATTTATTTGCTCTTGTTTGTGTGGTCCATGAGATTTAACATGACTGTCTTCCAGAGTCTGAGGAAAATGTCAATTATCACTACACATTTACAATACCAGTGAGTATCAGTCATCTGTTTATAAGTACAAACACGTGAAACTTGCTTGGTCTTGTTCAAACTGGAAATAAATATTGAAATACTCTTTCTCTGTCTGATACTTAGGCAGGAGGCCATCCAAAAAAAGTGAGTCTAAACTCTTTATCCTGTTTATACTTTAGTGGAAACAGCTGATATCATTGTTCTACAGCAAGCCATAACACAGAGTGATGGTGTGCACTGACAGACTCTTCATTTCCATTCTCAAGTGTGGAGCACTCTAAAAACCTGCGGGACCAGCTGAGACACCTGCTCAAGTGAGGGAGCAGCAGGGGATGTCAAACCCCCAGCCTCAGGAGGCTCCTGTGATAACAAACACTGTCTTAACAGGATGTTAAGAATCATCAGTGTTTTTATTTAGGCCACATGCCATATTTTGACTCCATCCACATATTGCTGGCTGTGAAAGTGGGGACCGTCATCAATGTTTTGGAATTGGTGTTGTGCTCTATATCAAACACAGTACATGTGTTGAATAATTGCATTGCAAAGCAAGGACCATTTTTTCTTGAGTTGTGTAAAATGTTTTGATCACTGTATTGTATTAATTTATTAAATACTTTGTTTCATCTTGACTCCTCATCATGTCCCCATGTGAGTCAAATCAAACAGCACACAACTGTGTGAGTGGAAACATGGCAGAGATTGTGTATGAGAATGAAATCTAAATCTAGTGCTGGGCTATATGGCCTTAAAATAAAAAAAATGTAGGGCCATATTGGCACATATATTTTTCAGAAGCACCTCATAAATGCTAGAAGTGGGCAATGAATACAAAAATCTGGATATTGGTTACGCTTTAGTACAGCAATATTGCAGATGTGAGGATTGGTACTTGGGACAAAATATTACCATGAGAATTTTGATGAATAATTATCATAGAATGACTAAGTGGGTAAAAACAGTGAGAACACACAGAACAGCTTGGTAAATTCAGAAAAGAACATCATGTTACTGTAATGCAGCTTTTAAAACCAGCACAAGACAACACTTATAAATTGTATCATGGTATAACAACATCCAAAATGAGATCATATAGAGTCAATTGTACAATAATAATAATAATAATAATATCAATATATATTGCTCAGACACAGCATGTAACCAAACAGAATTAGAGTCCAGCACATTTAAGGACTGGATCAAGATCGCAACTCCTAACTGCATCAAAATCTTGGATGTGACAGGTCTATACAAGGGTTCTCAAAATAGATTGTCTTCTGACAGTTGTCGGGATTTCATTTTATATATTTATTTTTGCCCCTTGGCTTTGAAAGAAAAGTTATTGAATGCGGAGGGATTTCATTTCCACTGATTAAGTAAAAAAAAGATTAATCTGGAAACATATTTGCAGGGACACAGAGTCCGTAGCCCTCATGCTGTGGTTCAAGGATGGAGCTCATGGCAGTGCACACAGTGCAGGAGGCCTCTCAGCCTTCACACAATTACAAACACGTGTCAGACTTAATTCCTATTGAGTGACGTCAGCTCTATACATTGCACTGTGTACATTTGATCCAGATGTATCTCCTTACATATCTAGTTGCATTTACATAAAAAAGACTGCTGCATTAACATTAACAGTTTCAATGTTGACTGCTTTAATTATCATGTCAAAAGGACTGTGAGGACAAAAACTAAGACTTGTGAGCAGTGTGCTAACATCTTCGACTTTTAAACGTGTTATTTCATATGATTAAGTCCAGTGTGAAGGATTTAGGAGACTCTATCAGCACAAATGGAATATAGTACTCATTATTTGTAAATAATAATAAAAGCATTATGTTATGCTTTCATTTATGTATAATTGCTCAAAGAAATGTTTTTGTTAACAAAGATAGAATGTTTGAACGAGCTTTTTCATAACTACAGAGGGGGTGGGTCCTCTTCCACTCAGTCTGCCATGTTTCACTGCCCTGTTTCCACTGCTTTTGTGTTTTTAGTGACCACAATAGAAGAGGGTGATGTGCGGGTTACTATATATAAACATTTAAAGAATATCCTTTCATAAAGCTGAGGAATTATAGGAAAAAACTTTCCTGCATAAGCAGCTCAGATTCAGGATAAGGAGCAAAGGGACAAACTTATCAGCAGCGTGAAGGCCAAACAGCTGCTTGACCCTGGCAGTGTCCCTGAGGCCATGCTGCAGAGTCTTGTTACCTCATGCTGGCAGCTTCCACAGCAGGATATACATAGTCTTCTGCAGATGAGCCAGCTTACAGTGTGCCAAACTGGACATGTACGGGGAACATAATGGCCTTCCATGGCAACTCAGCCCGTCAGCAGAACCACGTCTGTAGTCATCGAGATTCATAATAAACCGCTTAAGATGCTATATTTGTTGTAGATCAGACAGAAACACTGAATGCATTAGCTTGAGGGACCATGCCAGTTTCATCAAATAAACTTCCAACACCGAACAGTTTCTGTTACTACAATCAATGGAATGATCCAATCACAGGAACAGCTGACAAAGCAGTGTCACCACAGGGCACATTTAGAAGACTTTCTGGAGCTTTTGATAAAATCACATGATGAGATCTGCTCCCTCTGTAGATATAACAGGCTCTAAGGTAATGAAAACATATTATTTTCTATATTTCTGCCAATAGAGATGCTAAATAAACTGCACTGCATTTAATAATTCTCCTTTGTGTTCCTGTAAATTTGAAACATAACACAACTAACTAACATTTTCCAACTGCAAAGTTGTCTCTCAAATGTGTTTTCATGTTTGACCAATATAATGAGTCAGCATTTTTAGTGGTCCTCCAGTTTTTAATTTTAGTGGAAAATTGAGTTACTATCACTAAAATACACTGCTAACACTTAATGTGTTAAACTTCAGGGATATCAATCTTTCCATTTAGTGATTGTGAATCAGTTTCACCTGCTTTAGTTTAAATAAAAGTGACAACAGGTGCAATGGAGAGGCAGAAGCAGGACAACCCTTTACCCTTACTTTACTTACTGATTTTTGGTTTCCATTGACAGTTGTTACCTCATTTTGTTCTCAAAAAAATTTACAATCTTTTCAACTTGAATAATGAATTCTTCAAGATCTGATGCGTGATTGAAGTGTTTCATTTATTTGATCAGTATTTTTAGGATACAGTAATGCACATACAGTTTAACATTCTCAATAATGTATAGGTTAAGCTATAAGTGGAGGACACGAAGATAAAGGAGTGAGCAAACATGGAGACCATGGAGCGGTTATTTATAAAACTAATAGTTTTCACTTGATTAGATGGTTTGTTAACTTTATGACATGCATGTCAAACATTTTATCATCCATGTTTACAGTTACTTAATGATTATGCTTATTTAAGATTTTACTAATAATGGTAGCATCTTCATGAAGAAAATAATGTATACATTAACCTCAGTTAACATTAGAAGATGATTACTAGACACAGTAGTTGACTGTTAATGTATTCACTAATGTTAATCTTTATGAACTAATAAATATAGCCAATAGTATATATACCATAATCAATATGAACATCATAAGTAGATAAGTAGATACTAGTTAGCTGTTTATTACTAAATTATTGCTGTATTTAATATTAATTGTATACCCTTCATGTTAAATGTTAAAGTAACATCTAACTGAAGCTCAAAATTCGATAGGTATGTAGAAACAAATCATCTCTCTCTCTTGTGCTGGTCAGGCGACCATTGTACAGTCTGTAGTTATGTCTGTGTATGACATTTTAGTTGCACATATTCTTCATTTGCTTTAATAGCATAAGTTCATTCAATACGATCTGTTAAAGAACTGACTGAAAAATATGTTAGTCCCCCTCCCCCCTGATTCAGACACAGGGCTGAGGGGAGTTACAGTCAATTTCAGCCCCTTTCTCAAACCTTGGGTCTAAATAATATTCTTCCCCTATGACGGCACGTGGTCTTATCAGATCCCTGAGGTCTGCGAGGATACAGGTCCAGGGACAGCATCTCAACGGGAAACACCTCACATCTGCCTTTCACAATGTTTCTCTACAGGGCTTCCAAGACTAAACACTCTTTTTGTGCTGACCGCTCAGGCTAATAGTTATTTCCCTTGCAAGCTGTCTTTTATTTATATGGATAAGCATTATAAGATTAAACGCTGAAAACTCTCTTTTCCTATTTCAGTTCATACATCTGCTGGTACTTATCTCAGCATCCACTGAGACACCTTTTAATGTAACTTTCCAACTAAAAAATGTGTAAAGACAGGTGACAATACAAAGTAACTGTATTGAGTGTGTGTAAGGTGTAGTTTTAGAACAAGCCATCACAACAGCTTCAGTGTTCTTTGTCAAGAATTCTCCAAGTGTAAAAAACTGTAATGGAGGGTTGGACGGTATCACAACAGCTTCAGTGTTCTTTGTCAAGAATTCTCCAAGTGTAAAAAACTGTAATGGAGGGTTGGACGGTATATTTCTAAAGACATTTTCTCATTTAGTGTTTTGATGAAGGTGGTAAGGAATGCTATCATAATTCTGATAGTTAAGTTGCATTGGGATCTAGTGACTGTGACAGTTATAGCATAATTGTCATACTCAAACCAGCCCTTGTTCTGTATAGCATCTGAATTAGTTGTTCCTACACTCATTCATGTTTTGCCATTTTTCACTGGAACATTAAGAAAAATCCATGCACCTCCCATGCATTGAGTCGGAACAGAACATCAATGTGCATAGGACCAGCGCAAAGGAGACTCACATAGCCTGAATCCACCCACCTCACTGAGGTTGACTAGTCTGTCTGGTTACAGGGGAGGACAGAAAAAGTGTGCAACCACCATTTGTAATCAAAGGTTTCATGAGGACCACTGAATTGCATTTCTCAGTGCAGTTTAGTCGTTTCAAGCTCTCAGCTCCCTCTGCTGGCATCTTGTTGTAATTGAGTTTAGTAATGACAACATACAGTACAGTATTCCTAAGGTAAATCAGCAGACAGCTTGGCAGCATGTATATGTTCATAACCACTAATACAATCATAAATCAGCATATGGTTCTTCCCTCATGGTGGGAGTTCCTTTTTAAACAACCTCACATCACCAGTGATTCACAGGGCGATATTGCAAAATAATCTGTCAATCACCAGTCTTAGACCTGCATATACAAAATCTTTGATCAACTTTGGAGACAACAGTGGAGTCCTGGGAACACTTGGTTTGGTGCAATGTGATAGACTGCCTCACAGTCTGAGGTGAATAAGTGCAGTAATAGAACACACAGCAAAGAGGAGATGTGTAAGTGTGTGACAGAAGACATGAACACGGCTAGCTAGCAACTTGGGCTGGAAGACAATCCAGTGGGTGAGAATACTGAATTTTATAAAATGAAAACCCAGCTAAAATATCAAATCAGAAAGTTTATTACAAACATCAGCCATGACTCAAACCATCTCAACTTGCTTAAACTAAAAGTTCTTCAAAACAAAGGCAATATTCAAATAAAACATCAAAAACTGCAGCTTTGACACATGCATTAACTATTGTTGTTTCTATTTACACTTGACTATGTCTGATTACTAAAGTCTAAACTAGCTTTCAAAGGCAACAGCATCAAGCAATCAACTTGTCCATTTGAGACATGTTATTGACAACAGTCCTCCTGACGAGTAGCATAACAATATGTCTATTCAGCCAAAACAGGATGAGGCAGCCTCAACAATAGACATGAGGCCTTCTGTGTCAAGTTGTGTGAGGCTGTACCACATAAACTGCAGAATCACACATACAGTGAAATAAAGGCCTGCTGTGAATCTGAGATTTTAAAGGGCCACCATCTACCTCATCTGAGAATCACTATTGCTGCTAGCATGTCCTCCTCACAGGGTCTTTAAATCAAGGCTGTAACTTAAAAACATGAACAAATTTGACGAGATCTAAAGTGTAGTCAAATACACTACTGCATCCTCGCTACATTGAGAGTATCTGTGATGACATTTGTGCATAAGTGTTTGCCACACACTAATTTGTATTGCGTTTCATCACATTTTTTTACGCTACTTAAAAACAGCGGATTCGTTCTGCCGCATTTCCTTTCCCTGCTCTCCCTCCGTCTCTGTCACTCAAGTGTCTCTCTCTCCCTCACACACAGACACACACACACCTACATGCACACTGCGTCTGTCTCTACGAACACAAGATCATCCCTGGAAGTAAAATCATGGACAGTTGATATTCGGATCAGAGAAGACGGCTGGTGAGATTCATGAGTTCACAAAAGGTTGGTATGGCGTGAACACTCACACATTAAAAAGTGGTATAAAAATATTTTATGTTCTGACTACAATGAATTGTTTTTGTATAATATTTATCATAATAAAGTTTGGTGTTCCAATTATTTTAGTTTTTGGATGCTATGTTATGGCAGGGAAAAATGGACAGCATGAGGAGGTCGGCTATGCGGGCACTGCAGCTGATTGTTTATCAACTTGCTGTTGGAAAGGGAAAAAACCCAGTTGGTAACAGTGTATCCACAGTGCAAAATATGAGCATGAATTAGAAAATTAAACAGTACAAAGGAGACATTGAGTCTAGTTTTTAAATTCAAACCTACATCATAGTTGAAAAATATAAAAAAAAGATTTTGACTTGCTTACTAATCTAAGTCAAAAGCTTGATTTCACATAATTTTAACATCACTGAGACACAAAATCAAACTTTGAAATGTTGACTTTGAAATCTGAAAAATGTTGACTATATCAAGAAGAATAGTTGACTTGGTATTTTATATTTTTAACTTTTCTAACTACCAAAGCATTATTTGAATCTTAAATAATCATTTTTTTCCAGGCAGAATGGGCTTCCATACTTTAACCTTTCATTCTTGAGATGAAAAAAAATTAACATGTTCAAAATCTATTTTTAACAAGAATTCTCATACACACTCACTCTATCAACTCAATGTTAGAAGAATAAGGCAGTGACTATGTCACAGTCCATTGTGCAGGTTATGATATCTCCATTAGTTTTGCAGTTATTTTAATACATACAACATAATGTAACCAGACTATATAACAGTAAGGACTTGGAGTGATAAACTTGGCCCCATAGTCGTTGGGATTCTGTAAGATATGGAAAATATGTTGTTATTACACAGTGAAAGAATTAGTGGTTAAATAAGTACATACATTTTCTCTGAGCTGTAAGCATGAGATATGTACAAAAAAAGTGTGTTGTAGAGCTGTTGTATGACTGAGTCTAGTTTCAGCAGCTATGTATACACACAAACTACAGTTCAGTTCTCAGGTAAAAGTTCACTCTCAGATGTGCTGTTATTAAAAAATCCTAAATTTCCCACAATTTCTTAAATAAAAAAAGAAAGATCCCCAAAGAAGGGATGACAGCTTGCTGCTTTTCAACACTGAGGCAAGTCGAAGTTAACACATGCTGGTCCAAACATCTTGCCGTGTTCCTGCACTGCAGGTAAAGAAACATGCATCCTACGACTGCAGACATTTACAGTGGATGTTTTCAACACTAATATAACCGTTTATTCTGTTAAATTCTAGCTATGTTGAAAACCTTACACATATCATATCTCCACATTTGGCCATTAGTCTCTAAAAATCACCTCAAAAATAATATGCCTCCCAAAATACCAAGGATTTGACTTTAGATTCAGATTATTCCCTTAAATTGAACCTCTTGAAGTTCTATGTATGTTTTATAGTGAGAGGCACAGGAGAAAGCAGCATGGCAGCAAGTTTGCACTACAAACTAATAAATGTATACTGGATAGATAACCTGAATGCTCTCCATACAGAGGGAGAAAATCCCTTGTCAAACAAACCCAGCAGAGCTCCAGGATACAATAAACAGGTACTCTAACTGTGTAAGGTAGATATTCTCTTCCTTTGTCATTTTCAATTCCACCATCCCGTTGCCTGAATCTTACACTACAAACAGACATAGTTCTCTTTCACCCACAGACAGATACAGTTATCAGTTACTTGAATCAACAGTAGTCCATGTTAGTACAAGACCAGGTCAGCAAGCTGCTACAGCCCTTTAGTTATTTAAAAGAAAAAGAAAAAAACATCTTAAAACATAAAGACAGGATGTACTGGATGTGAGTTTACTCTTCCTCCTCCTCCTCGTCATCATCCTCGTCATGGCAGTGGGTGATCTCCTGTGGAGCCTGAGGGAAGAAATGGGGGGGCTGGATCTCGCTGATGGAGCGGGTCAGCTGGTGCCGTTTGCACTCCATCTCCTTGAAGTCAATGTCATGGCGGTTTCTTGTGGCCAGCGGCGACTCTGTGTCAATGATGTTGACATGTGTGTGTTCCACTGTGGACTCATGAGGCATCTAGGAGGGAGAAGTTTTAATATAATGGCATTCATCAAAAAATATAGCTAGAGCAGATGACACACATTTGGGACTGTATAAACTTTGCCCTAAGTAAGAAGTAAGAGTGGATCTCACCAGCACATGTGCAGCTCGGAACAGATAGCTGAATGGGTAGTAGAGCAGGTTGATGAAGGAGGCAGCATACAAGTCAGCATACCGCATGACCTGGGATGCAAACAGTGTCTGCCGGGATCCGCTGCGAAACAAACTTCCCATCATGCCATAGCACATGTCCATGTCGTGTGTCACTTTCTGAAAGGGACAGAGCAGTCCTGACAATTTTCCTCATTCTTGAGGATTTTAGCAGCCATAATCTGTCATCTTGGCAGCAGACAAAACATTCCTCATGTGTATATTAAAAGCGCATCAATTTACATATACACATATTGAGAAAACACAACCAGAAATATTCAAAATATTGCAACAGTGGTAGGTTTTTCTTTTTTCTTAACATCTGGGTCTTCTATTAAGGTTTCAAATGAAGCTTTGAATGTCTTTCATCATTGTTTATAATCTCATTTAGGGTACAGGTTATCAGGACCTACTGGGTGTACCTGTTCTCCCTCAGCTGACTGCAATCAGTCAGATAAGGGGGGCTGTAGTTCCCCTGCTCAGTTGGTTTTGTGTCTTCAGGGAGACAACACCAGAAGTTGGCTCTCTGTGTTGTCTGTTTGAGGGAAAATGTGAGTTGAGTGTGTTTGAGATTAGTGTTGCACGGTTAACCGATACAAGAAAGGTACCGCGGTACCTCACGTTTTATTAGTATCAGTACTTTATGAATTTTGTGCGACAGAGGGGCAGCACATCTGTGTGAGCAGCTTCTCTCTGTATCCTCACTGCCTGCAGCCAGAGTGGGCGTGGTTTCGCGGTGACAGCCAGTCACAGAGCAGAGCAAGACAGACATGGCTGAAAGTGACATGAGTGCTCCTGCAGACTGTCCAAGGCTTGTTGAAGAAGCAGACGCACGGAGCGAAATATGGAAATACCTTGCTAACGTCGCCGACAGTAAGGACAAGCCCATGGACACAAAGCCCTACTGCAAATGATGCTTTAAATCTGTAATGACCAAGAGAGCCAACACGTCCAACTTGGCCAAACATCTAGGACTTGTTCAAAGAGTTCAAGGAGCTGCAGATTAGCGATAGATAACATAACAGTCCGATGTGGTTCCACACATCTCTGTATGCAAACGCAATGTTCACACTGGTAACATGAACTTTACCATAACATGCGCTGGTGTTCACACGTATGCTGATCAACAACACCACTTATAAATGATCTATTTCAAGTCAACCAGTACTAGTAATGTAACGATAGCATGTACATTTTTCTCAATAATTTATAATATACATTGTAATTTATATAATTAGAAAATGTTCTGATTAGAGCACAGACCTCCACCAGGTCTGTGGTCATTTGTGTGTAGTTTGCAGGCTAATAATCCAGGGTTTGAACTTTATCAACATCAAATGTGAATTGCAACATTCCCTTTTGTGGGATGAATAAAGTGTTATCTTATTTTATGAACTGCCAGACTTACAGTTAATGTCATTCATGTTCATTATTTTTATGCTGAATAAAATTGTAGTTAATGTACTCTTATTTTTTTTTCTACTAAAAGCACTGAGCTTTTAATGGAAACTTAGGTTATTTAATAATCTGTGAGAGCAAACAAGACAAATGAACAAAACAAGAAGACACTTGGCAGTTAAATGAAGCTAAAACAAAAATCGAAGAAGTAAGAGACAATGTCCAAAGAAAACTGTGGTCAAGATATGATCAAAGTGAGCTTGAAACTGCAAACATGGAAGCAGAAAATGTCTGTGATCAAGTAAATAATGTACCTGTTGAAAGCACAAACTTAGAATGCTTTGAAAGCACCTGACTTTCTTGGAGAGCAGGATAATTATGTCAGCTATGGATCCCCATGATGTCAAAGGAAGAGTAACATGGCAGAGTCAAGGATATAAGAGCAGCCAAAAGCAGGGTTGAATTATCATTGCATGGAGAACTGCGGTGCAAGCTCTAGCTGCTGAAGCTTCAGGAGTTGGTGGATGGAGAACACCAGCCACACAAGCCACACGAGCAACACAGATTGTGAGGATTAAGCCAACCACTCTACCTATCTTCAGTGGCTGCAAAAGAGAATATCATAGATGGAAGAAGGGAGGGAGAGCCTGCAAAGGCAGGGAGAGCCATCTGGGTCATCTGAAGTCAAGAAGATTAACCCTCTGGGTAGTATGAATGACAGGATTTCAAAGGATATCAGGCTCTCAACCTACAGCACTGCAGAGGACTATTCAGAGTCATGGAAAACAGGTATGGAAACCGATCAACCATTGCCATAGAAATCCTTGAAGAGTTTGAGAAGATACCACATCTGAAGGGAAACCAGCCAAGGAAATCCATCAGCCTTGCATAGTCCATGGAGAAGGCCTTAACAGGTCTCACAGTGCTTGGAAACTCGGGCAGCATTAAGAACCCACTGGTAATCAAATCAAGAGTGGTGCAGAAAGCCTTTCACCAACAAAACAACAGCCTTAAGTAGGACAGCTTTGCTCGCTCAATGAGATCAGCGAGTATGCCATCACAAGGGTTAACATCTGGGACAAACTGGCCGGTTGCATTGCACAGTTAGCAATATGGGAAATGGCAAGCCTGCCCACCTCTGCTCACTTGAAAGATGAATGCAGAGTGCTTGAAAAGGATAGTTATGTGTATGACCTGGACAGAAAACTGGACAAAATCATAGGAGGAATTGAGGAAATTTTAAATGCTGGAGGATTCTTTCTGAAACCATGGGTCAGCTCAGGGCAAAGTGGGAGGGGCAAGGAGCTACAGCAGACGTGTTGAAAACAGAAGTGAAACAAAGCACAACCCTTATACTTCAAAATCAAATGAGGGATGAAGACAATTAAACCTTGGGCATTGGGAAACCAAGTGGAGGAAGACAGACTGTACACAAGAACCTAAATCAACTTTTCCAGGATAAAAAAGATGAGAATGGGCAAGAATCTTCTCAAAGAAGAGGTGAGAGATCTGAGATACTGAGCCCGATGACTAGAAGAGGACTCCTAAACCAAGTAGCTGAACTTTACGACCCAATTGGCTTAGTTCCCTTGCCAAACAAAAGGGGGCAATCCTTATCAGGAAGGCATTCCAGGAAGGAGGGGGTGGAGAGCTGACTATTCAGCTGTTTGAAGAGTATGTGCAGCTTGGACAAATTGCACAGGAGCCTCATAGCACCTGACTGGAAAGGTAACCCATGAGGAATCACCTTCTCAGATGGAAGTGACAAAACCTATAGAGCTGTGATGATCCAGAGGTGGGAGACAAAGCAAGGAATGGAAAAATAAAACTGGAATGACATTGAATGAGTTGTCAATGAGTTACTGTACTCTCCGTACCAAGCCTTTTTCACGTTGGGCTGGAGTTGAACAAATCTGATAACTTGACAGTGGCACTTCACATTGCTGCTTTTGATGATTGAACATACAAGACGTACTGGTTTTAGACTGCCCGTGGGGAAAATCAACATGTTTCGAGTCCATTCTCCATTAAAAGCTGTTTTCGTTGCCCACATTTCTCTTTTTAGAGCACGACATGTGAAATACCTCTTCTGTGACTTAGTCTTCCTCCGACAGATGTCTGTGTGTGTATTTTTCACTCACTCAAGTCTCCCAGCTTGTGTGAATGCACTGATTTGATTGGCTACATTGAATCACGTGAAGTGATTAACAGTGGTACAAGATGTGCAAATTGCAAAAATGAGCACAAAATTCAAAAACTTCTGCGTGCAAATATCTGTATTTACCAATTATTGTGCATGCTGGTCACATGGGCCTGGGGGAAGCTGACTAGGCCATTTAGCCAAGCCCATATGAAGGACCTCTGGCCCTAATAATTCGCATAGTTTCAATAGAAAACTTAGTTCATGTTCATGCCCTAATAATAACACCTTCAGTTTCATGGAGCCTTGCATGGTTTGTGCTCTGGCCCTAACTACCTTTCTACAGAATGGCTGAATACATGTGTAAAAACATTTGTAAATGAAAGACAGGAAGAAATATGCATTCACTGGAGAAGGTTCTACCTTAATGCGTCTCTGCAGCGAGCTGATGTCTGGCCTCTCATTGCTGCTGCTGTCCAGATGCCTGTGGAGCAACCCAAGTTGGTTAAATTACATAATCACAAAGACATTTTATTTAACAAGACAAAGACATGACTTGGTTTTGATATGAATCAAAGAAATTTGTTTTGTTTTGGCATATATTTTCAAATCTGCACACCATGGCCGAGGATGATGTGATTTAAAATGGTTAAAAACTGACTTTTCATTCAGCTCAACTTACATTGTTCACCATTTTATCAACCTATTATTCTTCCACATCACAATGGAAATCATGAATCAATTGACATGGTTTTGATTATCTAGTTTGACTGCTGGGCCATGGCAAAGATATGCACTTTACTGAGTGCCATTCTAGTTTGGTCATTCTGTCAGTAACGGCAAATAGTTAATTCTTGAGGCAAACGTACAGATGTTGGAATTACATCAGATATGTGTCTGATCTGGCTCTGCTCCATCGCAGCAGCAGAGCTGACAGGTTTCACTCTAGTCCATGTGTTTACTTCCACTGGCTTTGATGCGTTGTGTATCTGCTCTGTCGCTTTTCAGCTCCATCCCAGCTCTGGCAGTCAGGACCCTGCCAGATGTCTGGATGTCAGAGTACAACAAAGCAATTCAGCTGAATTCCGCATAGAGTAGACATGAAGTCACATGCCAAAACAATCTGGAATCTTAGAGTTCCAGTTATTTTGAAGGTGTACGATAATGGAAGCCTGAAGATGGTGATAATAATGTGGTCGGCATCTTGATATGAATAGTTCAACATCTAGGGCAACACTGTCAATCAACCTCTCCTCATTCAGCTGTAGTCCTGTGCTCTGTCAGCACAGAACCTGTCTGTTTGTCAAGAGCAACAACTTTATCTGTGATGTTGTGACAGTGAGTATTTCTTAAGGAACACATTTATGTAACAATGGTCAATGGGAACAAACCTCATCAACCCATTGAGGGCTGGATTCAAAATCACACCAAAAATCTCAGCAAAAAAACTAAATCACAGGGTGATCCAGCTTGTGTGAATTTTATCATGGCAACTCATATTGCGACTCAGTAGTATGTATGGCCCAAGCATGCCTGTATGCACCCCTAACTACGTCTGGGCCTTCTCCTGATGAGTCGGCAGATGGTGTCCTGGGGGGACCTCTTCCCAGACCTTGATCAGGGCATCAATGAGCTCCTGGGCAGTCTATGGCGGTTCTTGGCAGAGTCTGATGCACGATACACAACATCCCATAAGTACTCAATTGGATTTAGGTGGAATGCCCACATAGTCTGGCTACATGAGGCTGGGCATTGTCCTGAACCAGGAGGAACCCAGGGCCCACTGCACCAGCGTAAAATCTGACAGCCGCTCTGAGGATTTCATCCTGGTATGTAACAGCGGTCAGGGTACCGCTGGATATGGAGGTCTGTGCAACCCTCTAAGGATATGCCTCCCTAGACCATCACTTCCCCACCAACAAACCGGTCATGCTGGACGATGTTACAAGCAGCATAACATTCACCAATGCATCTCTGCCACGTGTCACTTGTGGTGTTCTCTTGCAAATGCTAATTGAGCTGCATGGTGCTGGGCTGTGAGCACAGGTCCCACTAGAGGACGTCAGGTCCTCATGCCACGCTACTGGAGTCTGTTTCTGACAGTTTGGTCTCCTGGTGTCTCCTCTATGCTCTTGAGACTAATGAGACCCACAGCAAACTTTCTTGTGACCGCACATTTGGATGGGCCATACTGGAGGGGCTGGACACATTGTCAAGCCTGATTGGGCTGCAGGTACCACCTCATAATAGCTCTAGTGACAAGGACACTGCCAGAATATGACACTAGAGAAGTATCATGTCAGTCACAAGGATAAGGAGAGAGCAATTGTCTGTGGCCACTGCATGCAAAACAACTTCCTTTTTGTCTTGTCCTGTCTTGATTTTGCTTCTCCATTGCACAAGTGCATATATATATATATATATATATATATATATATATATATATATATATATATATATATATATACACATATATATATATATATATATATATATATATATATATATATATATGTGTGTGTATATATATATATGTGTATATATATATATGTGTATATATATATGTGTATATATATATATGTGTATATATATATATGTGTATATATATATATATATATATATATATATATATATATATATATATGTGTATATATATATATATATATATATATATATATATATATATATATATAATGACAGAACGAAGACCAAGGACGCTTACGTCGCCCGGATCGGCGTCACCGGGGCCCCACCCTGGAGCCAGGCCTGGGGTTGGGGCTCGCAGGCGAGCGCCTGGTGGCCGGGTCTTCGCCCACGGGACCCGGCCGGGCGCAGCCCGAAAGAGCGACGTGGGCCCGCCCTCCTGTGGGCTCACCACTCACGGGAGGGTTCAGAGGGGGCGGGTGCAGTGGGATCTGGGTGGCGGTCGTGGGCGGGGGCCCCGGCGACCCAATCCCCGGATGGTGACTCTAGCCATGGGGACATGGAATGTCACCTCACTGGGGGGGAAAGAGCCTGAACTGGTGCGAGAGGTTGAGCGGTACCGACTAGAGAGAGGCTGGACTCTCTTCTATTCTGGAGTTGCCCGCGGCGAGAGGCGGCGAGCTGGTGTGGGCTTGCTTATAGCTCCTCGGCTCAGCCGCTATGTGTTGGGGTTTACCCCAGTGAACGAGAGGGTCGTTTCCCTGCGCCTTCGGGTCGGGGATAGGTATCTCACTGTTGTTTCGGCTTATGGGCCGAACAGCAGTGTAGAGTACCCGGCCTTCTTGGAGTCCCTGGGAGGGGTACTGGAGAGTGCTCCAACCGGGGACTCCGTCGTTCTTCTGGGGGACTTCAACGCTCACGTGGGCAACGACAGTGTTACCTGGAGGGGTGTGATTGGGAGGAACGGCCTCCCCGATCTGAATCAGAGTGGTGTTCTGTTACTGGACTTCTGTGCTAGTCACAGTTTGTCCATAACGAACACCATGTTCAAGCATAAGGGTGTCCATATGTGCACATGGCACCAGGACGCCCTAGGCCGGAGGTCAATGATTGACTTTGTGGTCGTGTCATCTGGCCTCCGGCCGTATGTCTTGGACACTCGGGTGAAGAGAGGGGCTGAGCTGTCAACTGATCACCACCTGGTGGTGAGTTGGATCCGTTGGCAGGGGAGGAGGCTGGACAGACCTGGCAGGCCCAAACGTATTGTGAGGGTCTGCTGGGAACGTCTGGCAGAACCCTCTGTCAAAGAGGTCTTTAACTCCCACCTCCGGGAGAGCTTGGACCTGATCCCGAGGGAGGCTGGGGACATTGAGTCCGAATGGACCATGTTCTCCACTTCTATTGTTGACGCGGCTGTCCGGAGCTGTGGCCGTAGGGTCTCCGGTGCCTGTCGTGGCGGCAATCCCCGAACCCGGTGGTGGACGCCGGAAGTAAGGGATGCTGTCAAGCTGAAGAAGGAGTCCTACCGAGCCTGGTTGGCCCGGGGGACTCCTGAAGCAGCTGACGGGTACCGGCAGGCCAGGCGGGCGGCGGCACGGGCAGTCACGGAAGCAAAAACTCGGGTCTGGGAAAAGTTTGGGGAGGCCATGGAGGAGGACTATCGGTCAGCCTCGAAGAAATTCTGGCAAACCGTCCGGCGCCTCAGGAAGGGGAAGCAGTTCTCCACCAACACTGTTTACAGTGGAGGTGGGGAGCTGTTGACCTCGACTGGGGATATTGTCGGGCGGTGGAAGGAATACTTCGAGGATCTCCTCAATCCCGCTGACGTGTCTTCCATAGAGGAAGCAGAGGCTGGGGACTCGGAGGTTGACTCATTCATCACCCAAGCCGAAGTCACTGAGGTAGTTGGGAAGCTCCTCGGTGGCAAAGCAGCGGGGGTGGATGAGATCCGCCCTGAGTACCTCAAGTCTCTGGATGTTGTAGGGCTGTCTTGGTTGACACGTCTCTGCAACATTGCATGGCAGTCGGGGACAGTGCCTCTGGACTGGCAGACCGGGGTGGTGGTCCCCCTATTTAAAAAGGGGGACCGGAGGGTGTGCTCCAACTATCGGGGGATCACACTCCTCAGCCTCCCTGGGAAAGTCTATTCCAGGGTACTGGAGAGGAGAATTCGGCCGATAGTCGAACCTCAGATTCAGGAGGAACAATGCGGTTTTCGTCCGGGCCGCGGAACACTGGACCAGCTCCATACCCTCCGCAGGGTACTCGAGGGTTCATGGGAGTTTGCCCAACCAGTCCACATGTGTTTTGTGGACTTGGAGAAGGCATTCGACCGGGTCCCTCGTGGCATTCTGTGGGAGGTGCTCCGGGAGTACGGGGTCGGGGGCCCCCTGTTAAGGGCCGTACGGTCCCTGTACGAGCGGAGCAGGAGCTTGGTTCGCATTGCCGGCAGTAAGTCAGACCTGTTCCCGGTACATGTTGGACTCCGGCAGGGCTGCCCTTTGTCACCGGTTCTGTTCATTACTTTCATGGACAGAATTTCTAGGCGCAGCCACGGGCCGGAGGGGATCTGGTTTGGGAGCCACAGGATCTCATCTCTGCTTTTCGCGGATGATGTGGTCTTGTTGGCTCCTTCGAGCCGGGACCTCCAGCATGTCCTGGGGCGGTTTGCAGCCGAGTGTGAAGCGGCTGGGATGGGAATCAGCACCTCCAAATCTGAGGCCATGGTTCTCGACCGGAAAAAGGTGGCTTGTCCCCTCCGGGTTGGGGGAGAGCTACTGCCTCAGGTGGAGGAGTTTAAGTATCTTGGGGTCTTGTTCACGAGTGAGGGAAGGATGGAGCGTGAGATTGACAGGCGGATCGGTGCGGCGGCCGCAGTAATGCGGTCGTTGTACCGGTCTGTCGTGGTGAAGAGAGAGCTGAGTCGAAAGGCGAAGCTTTCGATTTACCGGTCAATCTACGTTCCTACCCTCACCTATGGTCATGAACTTTGGGTCATGACCGAAAGAATAAGATCCCGGATACAAGCGGCTGAAATGAGTTTCCTCCGCAGGGTGGCGGGGCGCTCCCTTAGAGATAGGGTGAGGAGCTCTGTCACCCGGGAGGAGCTCGGAGTAGAGCCGCTGCTCCTCCACATCGAGAGGAGCCAGTTGGGGTGGCTCGGGCATCTGTTTCGGATGCCCCCGGGACGCCTTCCACGGGAGGTGTTCCTGGCATGTCCCACTGGGAGGAGACCCCGGGGAAGACCCAGGACACGCTGGAGCGACTATGTCGCCCAGCTGGCCTGGGAACGCCTTGGGATCCTCCCAGAAGAGCTGGAGGAAGTGTCCGGGGTGAGGGAAGTCTGGGTGTCCCTGCTCAGACAGCTGCCCCCGCGACCCGGTAACGGATAAAGCGGTAGAAGATGGATGGATGGATGGATATATAGATATATAGATATAGATATATAGATATATAGATATAGATATATAGATATATATAGATATATATATTACCTTGTCTGTGAGCATTTGTGCCCGAGTTACATCAGATATATTTTCATTGCCAGTTGTGGATGTTAATAGTGTATACATCAAGTGAAGATTCAACAGCAGAAATATTTGCATTTATTTGCATTACTCATACAGTGTTTATATCTGTCCCCAACAGCCAGTTTACCTTGTTATTCACAAACACAACACAAACATAAGCTGATGTTAGTGAGCCAAGGCACATACCAAAGAGAACTCTCTGTGAATTCAGTTAACTACTGTCTTTTTTCTTTTCCATTCTCCTGTCTGCAATATTGTTCATGAAATAAAATACATTTGCTTTCCATTTTCAGATGTACTGTAATGTTAATATTGACTGCCAGCTGGCGCTGGAGTGAAGATAATACCATTTTTAATCCCAGAAGTTTAAAAACAATCTCTGAGCTTTCCTCCCGTCAGTAAAAGGTTCTGGATCAGAGCATAATCTGAAGTGACTCCAGGTGTCAAGTCTCCAGAGGGTCTGCCTGTAATCCAGAATCTAATGGAAGAAGTTACATTTTGTACATTCAACATAGAGGAACTCACTTGTAGAGCTCTGCGAGGAAGCAGTCCAGGGACTGAAGTTCCTCAAATATTGCTGAAAAACAACACCTGGCATTAGTTAATCACATCACATGTGTAATGGCTTAAGTCTTAAATAACCAGACAGTCTCAAAATATGCTGCCACGTTTTACTTTTAACAGATTGGAATCTTTGCAGCTCTGAGCTTCAATTATTTCATGGTCACACTGTTTCGATTATTTGCACCTTGTGAAATTCACATTGGAAATAAAGTGGTAACTTATGACCACTCACATGATCTGTTTTATGTAGTAGTGCATTAGTTTACCCCTAATAAAATCTATTAAGTTCTAAAAAGTAGCAGTTACTGCTGAATAACACTGTGGTTAAAACAGAGCAGGTATAAAGCCATATGTATGTATGAGTATATGTTTCTAGCCTCACAGCTCTTGTCGGTCCACACATGTAACTCCTGGGCCAGCTCAGGTATCACCAGGAAGGTCCTCCAGCCCTGACGCTTTTTGGATTTAAGAATGTCACCGAAAATGTGGTCTCCGATGTAGATAATGTCCTTTCCTTTTGCACCCAGCAAGTCACACACCATGTCTGAAGAACCTGGGAGTGCACATATGGCATTTTGGGCACTTATAATGACACTGTCAAAACCTCTTGAGGCATTAATCAATGAGGTTATAATTATTTTCAAATAACTTTCAGAAGTAATCCTCTGTTGAAAGGTGTATGATGATTAGTGAGAATTTTCCAGGAACAAAGATGTGTTTTGATTATAGACCTGGAAAGTTAGCATGAGCATCACCACCTGCTTAAGGCTTGGAGCTTTGTATGACAACTGCAGATATGATTGTGGCATTCTCTGTCTCTCTATATATAGCCTAAATACACATGGTATAACATTACAGGCTGGTGGTACTAATGCTGTCCAAACTTCAGTCAGTGTATCAGGTGTTTTATTCCTGTGCAGCAAAAAGTTGTCATTCATGGAATATCTATTTTTAGTGTCTCAGTCATAAATCTATAACTGTCATTTAAAAGACCATATTTGCATCATTACAAAATACACAGATCCATTGACGACCTTGGCCTGTAATATTGGCAGAGACCTTATTTACCTCCAGAGTAAACAATCCCATGCTGGAGAGGTCCGGTGTATGTGCCAATCTTCAGCCGACCTGTGGTCTGAAACAAATCAAGACTGACTCACACACTCATATCAATTCTATTTACCTGTATTCAGCAAAAATATGGTTGCCACAAAATAACCCTTTAGTATGTCCTCTTTCACGCTGTGCATATGTTCTCCCAGGCGATTTGAGCTGGCTGTCAAATGTTTGCAGCATTTGTTGAAATGCCAGCTTTTCAACGGTATTAAAGTGCTGCATCTCTTTGGCGATGTAGCGAACTACACTGTGAGTGTGCATAATTTTGCACTGTCCTGTTTCTATTTAGTTTGTCGGCTAAATGCCCCAGTGATTGTGGACTGTCGGGAAGACGGAGCTGGCCCCTCTGTAGCTTTAGTTGTAGGAAAACAAACAAGCGTGCAAATGGTAATTATTGAGGCCAGCAAAATTACTGAGCTCAATTTTATTTATCGTATGATTAATTGATTTATTGATTATCGTGACAGGCCTAGCTATATGTAAATATAGGCAGAGTATATTTCATTGTCCATGCAGGCTTATGTAGTACACACTCACAGTGTCAACCTGCCGCAAGACTGTCCCCTCTCCAAAGAACACAGGTTTGCGGGCGTCTACCAGGATCAGGTCAAAGTACGACTGCCAGGGCCGGTGTGGTGTACCCGGCTGCAATAAATACCAACACACAGACAAGCAGATTTGTGATTTCTATGGCTTTTGAGTAATTCCTGGATGTACCATGCCATATACCACCAAAACAATAAAAGAATTGTTCTCTAGTACACTATCATCCTTCAATATCTGTCCAGACATTTCTAAGCAGTGTGATTTAATTCTAATTCATTAAGATTCCTGACAGTGCAAATGTTACTGAGTCATTACTGAGTGTTACCTTTGGGCCATGAGGGAAGTCAAAGAGGTAGGACATAATTTTCTGTGAGAAGACAGATAATATTTTGAACATCCTGACTAACAACACAACAAAACACAATAAACTTACGTCATTAACATCACCTAGCATAAATACATCATTAGGCCACTTACAGTACCACCATTCATGCTACTATGAAAATGAATCAATAAATGATGTGCTTGACAGTGACTATAAACAATGATTTCACCTCTGTGTATTTGTAGTCACTGTTGGTGGCTAGAAATACTTTGGCGACTTCATTCATTCGACTGAGGAGGAGAGGAAGCTTTGGCTTGGTGGAGGATAAAAAGAACAACCATCAAAAAAGCATAAAACATTTGACTGAATAATATAGCATTTGTTGACTGAACTACAAAGTAGAAGTCAAAGTTGTTATATAGTGGAGATGCTATGTAAAATGTAAATGAATAAGAATGAAAATCAAAACCGAATACTGTCAGCCTATATTCAATAAAGAGAGTACAAAAAGAGACACTTAATGTTGGAACAAATAACTATTGTGTATATTAAATATACACTCATTTGGGTGGCTGTAGCTCAGGAGGTAAAGTGGGTCATCAATTAATTGGGAAAAAGCACTATAGAAATGCAAGTTATTTAGAATTTAACAGTTGGGACAGGATCATGTTTACCACTGTGTTACATCACCTTTTCTTTTTACAGCAGTCAGGAAGTGTTTGAGAAATAAAGGACACTAAAGTAACCAGTAGGTTTAATGCTAACTAACTACAGGGTATATACAGAAATTCTTGAGTTGAATTTAACACCTTTAATACCCTTTTTAATACCTTCACAATATTTTTTAATACCAACACGATATTAATTTGGCTTCCTCAGCGCACTGATTAACAGCCTCTTGCCTTCCAAATGCAACTAACAGCGGAGTTGCTTTTTCATTGGTGTACAGGTCACAGCATATTTTATCCCTTAGACTAGCACAGTGTTTGACCAATGTGTTATGTTTTAACTTTAGTGCCAGCATGACCTGCACATTTTGTGTTCCCCACATGTTGCAGGAATCGACAGCAAAATCTGCGGTTCATGGATGGATCTCTCTGTGACCTTCATCAGTCAAATTTGCGCACTCATTCTTCATGAAAACATTATTTTCTGCCCTTTCTCACCACACTCCTGTCTTCAGAATTGGACTCATCCTCTGAGTTATGATTTGACTGTGGCACATCTCTAGGCTTATCAGGGAGAAAATAACCCAGAGATTCCACGTGTCCGGTGCGTTACTGCTCCGATCTGGTTTTGCTGTGCCATAAACAACAAGACAAAGTGTTCCTGACCAAAGGATTACTAGAAGAGCTTGTGCTTGTCTCTTTTTTGAGATTTGTGTGCTGGTGTCAACACAGAGTGTTTTATTTTGAAAAGTAACCAGATGTTATATTGTTGGTTCAGTGAGTGACTTCCTGTCTGCTCGGTGCTCAATTCAGCTGAATTTCTGCGTCGTGCTCTGGCATCCCTTGAAATAGAGGTCCTGCATATCCGCTGCGGACTGCCGGAGCCCTTCGGAGCAGATACGCAGCGCAGTGGACCTGGTGGAAGTTAAATGGATAGTTTGTGTTTTTTGAAGTGGGGTCATATAAAGACACTAACTATCCCTTTAAGACATTATCTAAAGTGAAAAACCAGCTCAGCTCCGCCACGCAGCAGACACATATCTGGTGGAATCGTGGAGTTCGTTTCACCATTGTTCGTTGAAAGTAAGCCTGTGTTCAAAAAAAACGATCCACAATTCGATATCGATTCACGGGGAAAAAAAGCGCCATCGATCCAAAAACATGTGGATCGATTTTTTTAAATAAGTGTCTGCACTATTTTCTTGAACGCGAAAGGGACTATTTTCTCCAACGCGCAAGGAGCACTATAAGAAGCGCTTCCCGGCAAAACGAAACTTAAGGAAATATCAAGATAGACGAAGCTGCAGATATAAGAACACCGCGGGGAATGAAGTCGGATGTGTGGAAACACTTTGGCTTCAAACGGTATGGGGACAGAGATGAGCTGGACAAAACAAACGCAGTGTGCAAGTTGTGCCAACTAGAAATAAAATATCTGGGCAATACCACCAACCTTAGGAACCATATATCCAGGCATCACCCCGAGTTAGCTAGTGCTAAATTATCTGACACGAAACAGACTGCACTTGACGCTGCTTTTGGTGTTAAATTCCCCTCACAGTCTACGCGTGCTTTGAGCCTTACAGAGGGAGTCGGAATCTTTATTTGTAAAGACCTCCGCCCCTACAGCGTAGTCGAAAACAATGGGTTTCGGCTACTAGTAAAAAGGTTAGAGCCACGCTACGTCTTGCCCAGCCGAAAACACCTAAGCGAGAGAGTCATTCCAGATATGTATGCCAAGTCAAAAGATGCCGTTGCCAACTTGCTGCACTGTGCTGAGAGAGTAGCGTTGACATGCGACTGCTGGACATCTAGAAATGCAATATCATATCTGACGATTACGTGCCATTACATTGACGAACAATGGAGGCTAGCTTCTAGTGTTCTACAGACCAGAGCAGTGGAAACGAGTCACACTGCAAGTAACCTCGCTGACCTGCTCACTGAAGCCATACAGAAATGGGACATATCTGACAAAGACCCCGCAATTGTTACAGATAATGCAGCGAACATCGTGAGAGCAGTGCAATTAACGGGGCATTTTCATATGGGGTGTTTTGCGCATCTCATCAACTTGGCATCGCAAGCAGGTCTAAAAACTCCCGCTGCCGCGCGTCTGCTGGGGCAAGTAAGGCGAATTGTGTCATTTTTTCACCGAAGCCCCACTGCAAGCCACGCACTAAAGGAGAAGCAACAACTTCTTCAGTTGCCTCAACACAAGCTCGTGGTGGACGTCACGACCAGATGGAACAGCTCCCTGGATATGATCGAACGCTTCCTTGAGCAGCAGCCTGCCATCTCGGCAGCGCTGCTTTCACCCGAAGTCCGCAGGAGGGAAAGCGACATCTACACCTTAACGGAGACAGACATCACCACCGCAGAGGAAATGCCTCAGCCCAATGAAGACTGCCACACTCGCCATCTCTGAGGAAGCATCTCCAACTATGCCCATGGTTGCACCACTGCAGTTCCAACTTCTGAGACAGATGGCATTGGAATGGATTGGATGAAGGAGTTCAAAACAGCTGTTCATGACAACTTGAGTTCAAGGTATGTTCATTTAACATTTCAATTTCTTAAGAACTGAGCAGTGTTTGTTTGCATGCCTGTTTCATCTGTATGCATTTACTGTAGGCATAACATGATAGTATATACAATGCATGCATGTATGTTCTATCTATCTATCTATCTATCTAAAGTGATATTTGTCCCTCTGTATAGATATGAAGCTCTGATGGATGCCTTGTGTGTAGCATCATCACTGGATCCGCGTTTTAAGACTCTGCCCTTTCTGTCTGATGAGGCACGTGATGCTGTCTTCCTGAAACTGACCTCTGAAGCTGCTCATCTGAAGCAATCAAATGATGTAAGTTTGCAGATTCTGTTGTGTGTACATTTTAAATATTTAGAAGGAATGTTTGTTTTATTGGGCAAGATAATGCATTATTTCTGTTTTGTTTTATAATATTTTTTTGCATCAGGAAACTACACCAGAGCAAGAAGACACCTCCCCAACTGATGCGGCGATGCCTGTACCAACTCAACCAAAGAGGCAAGAAGAGTCATCTGCTCTTATGGCTTTACTGGGGTCATCCTACACACCAGAGACTCCACCACAAAGGAAAACTCCCTCTGAAAGGGCTGAGGAAGAGGTCACCATCTACAGGAAAGTACCCTCTATTCATCTCTCTCAAAATCCACTGACATGGTGGCAGGTGCATGCAGAGGAGTTTCCTCTTCTGGCAGGCCTAGCAAAAAGGTATCTTTGTATACCCGGGACCAGTGTCCCATCAGAGAGAGTTTTCTCAACCGCTGGTGACATTGTTAGTGCTCAAAGGAGCTGCCTCACTCCACAGCACATAGACCAGCTTCTTTTTCTCCAGAAAAAAATCAAAATTCCTGAAGACTAGAACTTTTACCTGTGAAACATAATTTCTTACTTGCAGTGGTTGTGGACCTACTGCTTTTTTTTGTTTTTTTTATGGTCATTGTTGGTTTGTTCTGGTCTTGTTTTACTCCTGCCAGGAGTATGTTGTTCAACCAAGAGTGCCACCAACTGTCATGTTACACTCTGAGGCAGATCAGTTTTTCTGTTCATTTAATCCTGCTATGGGTATGTTATTCGACCAAGAGATGGCCACCCACTGTTATGGTTAGATACACTCTCTGACTTATCAGTCAAGCACAATTCCTTGACTGATGAGCTTTTTTTTTCTTTGAGGTCAGAAACCCAGCCCTGGGTATGTTATTTGACTAAAAGAGGGCCACCAAATGTCAGTTTTTATTTAGACTTCAAATAAAACCTGGATATGTTTTCATTTCAAAATAAATAACCTTACTTTCAAATTTGAACTCTTGTCTCTCTGTGTGTCCTTCTTACACATACACAGATACAAGCACAAACACACATGGGGCTGTCTTTCAATAGGGTGAGTTTTTATTTAATCCAGCAATATTAATGCAATGAATCGATATCGAATCGAATCGGATCGAATCGTGGATCTAATTGGATCGGGACCTAATGAATCGAAATCGAATCGATCCAGGAAATCTGGATCGATTCCCAGCCCTAGTTGAAAGTGAAACATTTTCCTTCTGCCCTCGAAAAATGTTTTCAGACTCTTCCCCTCCACACAGTAGACACTTACAGTGCTATTCCTTGCCCATCTAACACACATTGGCCTGCCACCTGTCAGTCAAGATTACAGATTCTTTGATTCGCTTTGGTTCCCTTCCACTACCGGTCACAAAATGCCACAACTTGGTCGCGGTCTGGAGCCCTGGAGGTGCAAATAGTTTTACTGCATTGCACACTGTCTGACATCACATCATCGATACCTCTCAGGTCTCAGGTCGCAGAAATAATTTGTATAAATAAATCCACCCGATTTTTAGGAGATAGGCCAGCACTTACCACAAATGGGAAAAAAAAACTAGTAGTTGGATAGGGGTTCGAAAATGTAATACCCTGTCAGATCAATTTTTCATGGCCTTAATTTTTGCTAATTTCATTTACTACCTTTTAATACCATTTACAACCCCTTATATATCCAACTGGACACCATCCACTTTTACCAAATTCACCTGTAGAATGCTGTGTTTTTGAAGGATTCACACAACTTTCCCAGTTTTTTGTTGCCCCTGTCCCAACTTTGCTGTAATCAAATTCAGAATGAGTGTATATTTGCAAAAACACAATAATGCAATAATGTTTATGAATTTAACATTAAATATCTATCTATCTATCTATCTATCTATCTATCTATCTATCTATCTATCTATCTATCTATCTATAAATAAAGAGGATTTCAAAAATCATCATGTTTAAATTTGTTTTACACAGCGTCCAATGTTTTTAGAACTGTGGTGGAAAAACAACATTACCAGTTGGCTTACTTACATCTTTAACCACATACTTCTCCAGGTTTTCAACTGTTTTCTCTTTTAAGGAGCCCTGTGTAAACACATAAATCAGTGAACTGAGGATTGTGAACAGACTGTAGGAGATATACTACAGCTGGCTGGAAACAGCTTTAAGTGCGAAAAGACATGATTCTACCTTGAAATGAACCCAGTCCACTCCGTCTCTGACATCCTGAAACATGCTCTTGTAGGACATGAACAGGTCACCATCTTTGAAGCCAGTCTCACAACTACAGAGATGAAGTCAGATAAATGCAAGTCAACATTCAAGTCTCAATTATATGAAATTCTGAGATCCAGAAATAACAAGGATCAGCTTTTCACTCAGAACAGAAGCTTCTCAAAGAGCAGTTAAAGCATCGTGGGACACTGAAATAGCAGTGAACAGAGTTTACCAAGTTACTGACAAAATGTAATTGAACACATAGTACTAATTAATGTGTTTTGAAAGTAAGAAGTTACTCTACATTATTGCTGTCTGTGTAGTGTACTGCATAATTGGTTATTTGTGGGTTACTTTCACCAAAACAGAGATGAAAGGGAAGACGATCAGTTGTGGGGTGACTGATTTGTTGATAGCCAATAACAGCTCATTCTACCATGGCAGAAAAGATACATGAAATAGTCTGTTGGACTTCTCAAAACTCCAGGGGCTGTCCTGGAGTGAGAACTCAACAGAAAAATTGTCGGGATACTTTCAAGTTGTAGGCACTAACATAAAGAAAACAAACACGCTCAACAATGCTGGGCAGGAATAATACAAATACGTTGCTTTTTTGCTTGGCAGTGAGTGATGTACTTCACAGGATATCGAAAACTTGGATTACTTTGAAGAAAAAGTCTTTCCAACTCTTGATCAGTGGATCCTTACCAGAGTAAAGGAATATGAAGTATTGAGGAGTGGACACAAATTAGGACTATTTTGCTTTACCATGTTGGCAAATCTGAATGAATTATACTTCCGTTCTTGTGGTTTCCAATAAATGAACTTAACTACTAAAATGTGGAGAATCTAACTGATGTAACCATCTACAGTAAGTCAGCAAGTATATCATGATGAGCTGCACTAAACTAGCTTGAATAGGTCACCAGCAACCTCGTGGGTCTGACTGGGTTAAAAATAATCTATATATAGATTTTAGGTGGTCATGCATTACTGGACATAGTAAATGTAATATTACTGAAAATATTAGAAAGCGTTATATAAGAAAGCGTTATATATGTTAAATTACTATGTAAAGTAATACATAACTGTTAAACACTTCAAAAGCAGCATGTTAGCCCAAACACTGCTGAACATAATCACTGTCATTAAACAAGCTCTAACTGAGAATGTCACATAAAATTCAAACAGTGTTAATATGCAATACCTTTTGTATCTTGGGCAGTTACTGAAGAAGTCAACCAGGCACGCAAACAGATACGTTTCTGAGGAAGAACAATTAAGACTAGAATCAGTGAGACTGCCTAGAGACCCAAACGTCAACATGTATCAACAAATCAACAATATAGACTTAACAACTGTGAAATCATGTCAGTGAACTGCATTTTATGCACAAATATTTCTATTTAATTCTTTTAAATTAGCATACATGCATACATTTCTTTTTTAACATTTTTCAGAGGACAACTGCTTGGTAAAGCAAATGTTAGTCAAACTAACAATTCAATTCCTCTCACTTTTTGTATAAGGATGATGTGATTATGTCTCTTGCTTTCACTAAAGTTCTGTGTCCATGTGTTCAAATGCTTATGTTTAAATGTGCTTTTATCAGTGCCTAAATGCAACATGATAAATTGTTCTTGTATGTGTTGTGTTCTCATATGCCATCAACCTGCCAGGGACAGCAGTCATCATCTGAATTAGTAGTTATGTTACTGTACTTGTCTGTGCTTATGTGTTGTTTGTTTTTTTTAATGCCATCAACCTGCTAGGGACTGCAGTTGAAAATTTCCCTGTATGGGGAAATTCAGCACATTTACATGAGAGACTCTGGTGCTCATGTTAATTAATGTGCCTTGTCCCTTCTTTAAATAAAATAAACAAACATATACTACAAGTTTAGACACACCTTGTCATTCAATACTTTCCTTTATTTTTATTAGTTATTAGTACACTGAAGATCAATACTAAAGACATCAAAACTATGAAGGAACACATGGAACTAAGCAGTAAACAAAAACAAGTACTAACCAGAGGGGATGGCATGTCGCTGCATGATGCTGCGGTAGCCATGCTGATTCAGTGTGCCTTGAATTTAGAATAAATCACTAACGATTTTAATGTCAAAGCTGTCATGCAAGCTAAAAAGGTGGCTACTTTGAAGAATATAAAACATTAATCATATTCTGGTTTGTTTAACAATTTTCTGTTTACCACTTAATTCCATATGTGTTCTTTCTTAGTTTTGATGTCTTCAGTACTGATCTACAGTGTAGAAAATAATAAAAATAAAGAAAAAACATTGTAAGAAGGTGTGTCCAAACTTCTGACTGGTATTGTAAATGATCTGATTGTACAGCTATTATGGAGATTTTCTTTTGTTTTTCCAAATGGTAAATCGACAGATTGTATAGTAGATTGTATAGATTGTATTTTCTAGTCTACAGACTGCTCAAAGCGCTTTACAACACTCAGCACACTCACCCATTCAAACACACATTCATACACTGATGGCAGAGGCTGCCATGCAAGGTGCCACCCTGCCCATCTGGAGCAATTTGGGGTTCATCATCTTGTCCAAGGATAGCTATTTATTCATTTGAATATATTTAATAGGGCAACGCAGGTTAACATAGTTCCAACACAAAGAATATAATCTGCTGCACAATTTAATAGCTATTGCTAATTTTCAACTCTTGTCCCAAGGTGTGCTTTCACATGTAAAACATAAAACATACAGCTTTCATACTTCGACATGTTGGTAGGAGATCCGAGGAATTTAACCAGCAACCTTCCGACTGCTGGACAACCCACTCTACCTTTTGAGTGAGCTGCCTGAAAGAGGATTTCGGATATTTCAAAGTGCTCTGCATGTTTGAGTGCCACGCCGTCTTTGATCGTTCTACTGACTGACATACTGTGTAGCCAATCCTTTTTATCTAAAGTGCACAATAAATTTAACAACAACATTCAACCGTTAGTGATTTAAGCTGTCTGTTATTTGGCAACTCTGGACACTAGTTAGCCTATCCTACAGAATCAGACTTTAATTGTGGCAGTGGCTGTCCAGCTGGGGTGCCAAAGAGCATGCACACTGAAGACATACGCCAACCTAGTCCCCTCACAAGGGGTCCTGGCTGACGGACCTCCACTGTGAGGCCGCTACCGCCACAGGCTCCACTCTCAGGCCACCTCCACTGTCAGGACCGGAAATGCATGGGATAAATTTCAAAATAAAATCACGAATGCGGGGGTGCTAGGGAGCAGCCAATGGAGTAGGTTGCGTGCTAGCTGAGCTCTGCAAAATATGTGATTAAACTTTTTTTTCGGCGCCCTGCACTAGCAATGAGATGTAAGATTTTCACCTGAAGCATTGCCCGATGTTTTCAGCCAACTCTGATCTTTATTACTCCCACCTTTTCTTTGTAAATGGCGAATCGGCCCAGTCTACGTAAAAAACAGCTACACTGTAGCTGTACACTGTACACTTCAGGAAAAGTGCTTGGACATGGAGGGCAGAATGAGGAGATCCAATGTCCTCTTCTGTCATTTGGGAATCGATGAAAGCCTATCTTAGGGGTCAAATCATATTGTATAGTGCTCATGTTAAGAAGACTCTGGGTAAACACCATGAACAGCTGACTAAAAGTATTTTGGAACTTGACATGAAAATAGCCAACATGCCGTCTCCTGACTTATTAAACAAAAGACTGACACACTCCACGAGGCATGCTGAAAATCGTATAAATCAGTCATGGCATAAGACTTACGAATTTGTTGAGAAGACTGGCAAAATTTTGGCTCTTAGTTTGACTCTTTTTTTTTGGCAGCATTACTATTCCCACGATTGATGCTGACACTGCTGCCACCTTAGAAAACCCATTCTCAAAAGATGAATTTGTCGCTGCAACCAGGTCTATGCAAAATGGAAAATCCCCAAGTCCGGATGGATATCAGTGTGAGTACTTTAAAAAATTTGCCAATGAACTGACTCCTATCTTACTTTCAGTCTATGAAGAATCATTTGGTTCTGGTTCACTACCTGAAACGATGAGACAGACAGTTGTATCGTCGATTTATAAGGAGGGTAAGACCGGGTAACCCTAACATTCTAGAATGCGTCTTTTTTTCGTCCCATCTCTTTATTGAATGTCGACAGTAAACTACTGGCCAAAATGTTAGCCCTTCGTTTGGGAAATGTATTGCCCTCTGTAGTTTCGGATGATCAGACTGGATTTATTAGAAATTGTTAATCGTTTTTCAATATACGTAGATTAATGAATATCCTTTATAATCCCACTCAGCTCGACATGGCTGAGGTGCTTCTATCGCTCCATGCTGAGAAAGCATTCGACCGGGTTGAATGGGGCTACCTTTTCTACACTTCAAAGAAGTTTGGATTAGGTACAAAGTTTACTTCTTGGGTTTGCGTTCTTTACTCTCTCCCTTTAGCAGCAAATCGTACAAATAATACTCTTTCCTCCTTCTTCCCACTATGCCGTGGAACAAGACAAGGCTGTCCTTTGTCCCCCCTGCTTTTTGCTCTGGCAACTGAACCACTGGCAATTGCACTACATAGTAATGTAGATTAAGGGCATACAGAGGGGCAATACTGAACATGAAGTATCCCTCTATGCGGACGATATGTTTCTATACTTATCTGATCCGTTGAGCAGCTTACCACTGACTCTTGGCTTATTGGATACATTTGGGAAAATATCTGGTTATAAAGTGAATGTACAGAAAAGTGAAATCATGCCCATAAATCCTGCTGCTGGATGTATTTTGTTTGATCCACTGCCTTTCAAAATTAGTAGGAATAAATTTAAATACTTAGGAATTTGGATTACACATAATTTTAAACATCTTTACAGAGCCGATTTTCTCCCTCTTGTTGACTCTCTGAAGACTGATCTTGATCGCTGGAACTTGTTACCATTATCATTAAAAATGAATGTGCTATCTCGATTTTTGAATCTTTTCCAATGTGTTCCAATTTTTTTATCGAAATCCTTCATTTTGCTTATTGATAAGTTGTTGTCCTCATTCATTTGGGATAGAAAAAGTACCCGTATACGTAAAACTATCTTACAGCGACACCGTAAGAATGGTGGACTATCCCTGCCAAACTTTCAGTATTATTACTGGTCGGCTAATATACGTGCTATGCTACACTGGCTTAACCCGATAGAGGATGGCAGCCAGCAGTGGTTAAAGTTAGAAGACTTGTCATGCGGACCTACCACTTTACATTCTTTACTTTGCTCCAAGCTCCCATTGCCAGAACCTGTATGCAGGTATTCTATCAATATCAATTAAGCACTCTGAAGTTTTGGATGCAGTTCAGACGAGCATTCTTACTTACAGACTTGTTGATTAATGCCCCAATATCGAGGAACAATATGTTTAGACCCTCTGTTATAGACGGTTCCTTTGATATCTGGACTGGTAGTGGATTGATCACTTTAAGAGACGTGTACGTTGATGGTACTTTTGCATCATTTGAGCAGTTGAGGTTAAAATATAGCTTCCCTATTTCTCATTTCTTCAGATATCTACAGCTTCACAGCTTTGTTGCCTCACATTCAACTCACTTTCCATTATTACCACCCAGCTCTCTCCTTGATTGTCTTTTAAAATTCACCTCTGGCCGTAAGGGGCTTATCGGCGTAATTTATATGTCACTCAACTCTCATAATTTGGAACCTCTGACACATTTAAAGAATCAATGGGAGAAGGAATTAGGCATAATGTTCACTGAGGATGAATGGAATTCTGTGTTAGATAGGATACACTCATCTTCAATCTGCTTAAGACATAAGGTGATACAATTCAAGATTGTGCACAGGCTACACTGGTCTAAAACGCATCTATCAAAAATCATACCGACTATTGATCCTGTTTGTGACCGCTGTGGGATAGGAACGGCGACCCTCATATGTTCTGGTCCTGCTCAGAATTAACAGGTTTTTGGCAACCTATTTTTATTTTATTTTGTGATGCTGGGTGTACGCATGGAACCTCTTGCCATAATAGCAATATTTGGTGTCGTACCTCGGGAACTCTGCCCCACACAATATAGCAGGAGCATGGTAGCCTTTGCGATGCTTCTGGCTAGAAGGCTGTTATTGCTTAGATGGAAAGACAGGCGTCCTCCAACCTTCAACCAATGGATCAGAGATCTTCTGCACTGACTTTGGAGAAGATCCGCTACACCATGAGAGGCTGCATCCACACCTTTTATTCTATATGGCAACCAGTTTTAGATCAAGTTGACAGAATGGATGCTCCTGTCATTTCAAGTATGTTGATGTGACCCTTCATCTCCCCCCCCCCTTTCCTTTTTTCTTCTCTTTCCTTTCTTTTTTCTCTTTCTTTTTCTTTTTCATGTGTTGTTTTTTTGCTTTTTTAAAAACTATTATTATTATTATTATTATTTTTCTTTTCCTTCATGTATCATATGTTTCTTGATATGATGGACCTGTGTTGGTGCAGTGGGGTGGAAAAAAAAAAGTCCTCACTTCCCGTCCTGACAGTGGAGGTGTCCTGACAGTGGAGCCTGCACTGGAAGCGCCCTCACAGTGGAGGTCTGCAGCCAGATGCCTCTCACCTAGTCGGCTGACTTCCAGTTTGGTGCTGAGCTAAGTTGGATGGGGATAAAATTAAATCAGGTGGCTCTTCTTTTATTGGACGGAACTGCCCAAATTCTGACAGTAAAACAAATAATTTCACAGGGGTTGTGTGGCTTTTAATTACCATTTTACAAACACATCTTTCAGAATGTAAACTTTTGGGAAAAAGTTGTCTGTGCATGTTTTTTTTGCCGATGGACTAAAAAACACACCGCCATCCACCACAAAGAAATTAATGTGTGGGAAGCACTGCTATTCAAGGTAAATGTTAGATAATGTTGGCACTGACAGTAGCCGCTTGCACATTGCATTCATCAAAATATGGTACAGGCAAATGAAGTCAGTACTATGGCTGCACAATATAATAAAAACAAACAAACAAAAATTTTATTGTTTCTTTTTGCATCACAATTTTCATTACAAAACCATGATCATGTGACAAATATGTCCTACATCTTGAGAACAAGATTTGTAGACAAGGACATCTCTGTTTCATGCAAATATTGGTGCTGAACCATTGTGAAGCATTTTGGTAGACCTGGCAACACATCACCGGGGCTGGCTGTTCGTGGGGAGCTGACAGTTGGAGCTCATTAATGTTCACTGACCGGAGATAAGCCCACACCATACACTGCCAGTCAGCCTGTTTCCTCATTTATGCACTTACGTTAGGCTATGAGCATGCCCTAGACACTTTCTGACAATTTCTGCTCTGGTATCGTGAGTAATGATGTTCGGGTTATTTTGTTTTGTTTTTTTTCAAATGTATAATTTGATGTACTTAATGTAAAACAAATGAACACAAGCCTGAACAGAAATTATGCCCAATGCTGGTAGTTTAACTTGCTTATCATGCTCAAGCACATTCACCTTAAATATCTTAACCTGCTAGATATATAATTATACCATGTTTTTATACTCAGCCTCAGTTTTCACTTCTTAGATTAAAAAAGCTGTTTAGCTGACCAGGACTTTGGATTTGTTTTCTTACCAGGCAGGTTGAAGAGTGTGTTGAGGATGGAGAAGCGCTCTGTGTCACCACGTTGAATAAATTTGTTGGGGTACATCTCTCTGATATCAGGTCTGTGCAGAGTGAGTACAGATAAATACAAACAGAGGGTAACATTACATTTATATTACCTCCCGCTGCATCTTGCCACTCCCGTGCTTGTTAAATGCACAAGATACTAACAGTACTGGTCTGCTCACTAAGACAGTGTTCTATAACTGCCAACAGTTGGTAAAAACTTATTTAGAGTAGGCCTATGAAGTTATCTTGATTAAATGTATAATCAAATGTAGACATTTTAGAGGCTGCTTATAGTCAAGATGCCATCACAGGCTCATATGTTAGCTATAGCGCTTGTTAGGCAGTGATACCTTTAGTGTTTCCCTATAGTTTATTGTGATATTATAACCCTGCCAGTGGCAGTGACCTTTTTTGTTCCACGCTTTCTTCTTCCTTTTCAAAGCATGCCACATTCATTACCCAAAACGTAACTGAGTGACATCGCTGAAGGCAGTTTATCAGATAACATGCAGCTTCCTCTGGAGCCACATGACAATGACAAATGATGTCATCCCATACGTTGTGGCCTAACCCAAATCCGTTGTATTCTGTTTAAAACAATGAATTGTTGTTTTTAGTTGTGTATGATAAATGTAATTTTATGACATTAATATTATTTCTATGGAGTCTGATGATGATATAAATGTGATGAGTAATATATGGATATTTTGTACAGCAAAAGGTGTTTGCAATTCATCAGTATATGCAAATAATGTTAAGGCTTGGATTTTGTGGGTTTTTTTTAATGTCCTTTGTCAGTCCCATGCCTGATAAAGTGATGGACTGCACCACTTCTGGTTGTTTACAGACATTGACAGTGTTAAGTAGAAAATGTTAAAGTGTTTTTCCAGTCTACTGACCACTCACTTTACAACACTTATCAATTTCAGCCACTCTTGCACATTTTGCCCAAGGATAGCCGGAATATCGACCCCAGATTACTGATTAGCAGAAGACCCAATCTACCTCCTGAGCCACAGCCACCCCATTCTATATCACATTTTTGTGGCTTTTGCTACAAAACAGTCTTCTGTAGGACCAGTGATATGCACACAAAAATGTAATGAGCAGCCCCCTGTAAATTGCCTTTTTTCAAAAGTGATATGATGGATGATAATGACAGCTCAGCAGGAGTGGTGGGTCTTACCCTCTCACGAAGTTGAATCCGTGCACACACACTAGGATATTTCCATAGGCATCCACTTTAAGCAGGTTGCCATACATTGTGTCAAACACCAGACCTCTGAGAGGAAAAGACGAGAGGAGGTGAGAAAAGACAGAAAATCAGAGACAGAAAGCAGAGAGAGCACAATTAGAGAGACTGTGAAGGTTTGTTGTACTAGTTTTCAAATATCAAGTCTGCCTAACCCTATCCCTGTTTTGAAACTGATTTAAAATGTGAACCAGCCTGGTGGGGAAGGAGGGGTCGTAGACAAAGTTGAGCAGCTCTTGTGGATATCCAATTGACACCAGGCGCTCCACTGTTAAGTCGAAGCCCAACGACTCATACTCAGGTGATTTATACACTAGGAAGACAGGGAGACAAACACATAAAGATAAATAAAACCTGACATAACAAGAACTGTATACATATAGGTAGTATCTCTAACATTAAATTACCTGCACCATGTAGCATTGTTGCCCTTTTACATTTTCTTGGAAAGCTACCCAAACACATTTTTCCCAAGCCAATTGTTATTATGAATTTTCAGGTCTGCATGAAATGTAGTTTTGACATCAGATTCTTCAAAACCTCATAAATGGAGTTAACCCTCGTGTCAGATGTACAGTGCATCCAGAAAGTATTCACAGCACTTCACTTTTTCCACATTTTGTTATGGTGCAGCCTTTTTCCAAAAGGGATTCAATTCATTATTCTTCTCAAATGTCTATAAACAATACCCAATAATGACAATGTGAAAGTGTCAGGCTCGGACAAAGGAGAGAGGACTCAGATGCAGAACGGCAGAAGTAATGTCAGGTTTTATTGACTGATTACAACTCTTCAGCGTGAATGATAAATAAACAGGTTATGAAAAATCTTTGAAGACAAACAGGACACACAAGACATAAAACACAAAGAACAAAAAGCACTCCCGAAGGAGGAATCCTACACTGTATAGAAACTTCAGCTATGAAACTTTAAATAGAAAAACAAAATCACTCCGAAGAGGTCTATATTCAGGCTATAAAAATTGCTACTCTGAAAACTATACAGGTACAACAAAAGGCACTCCACACGGAGGAAAAAAAAGGCTATCAAACAATAAATCTTAAGAAATCAAACTCTAACCAGAAAATTACAACTCAAAATCACTCATCTAAAGAGGAACAATTCAGAAAATAAAACATGAACAATACTTAGCTGGAACTATGGCAAGACTGTGAAACAGGGCTTCAGTACACAACAGAGGACGAAATACTTTGGCGACGCAGACAGGGGAAGACAAAGACTTTGTACACATGGGGGAGGGGAACACAGGTGAAAACAATCAAGGATTAGGGATGACATCAGACCAGGGACACAGGAGGAAGGGCAAGTGACCTGGAACGAGAGGAGAGTTACTTTTCAAAATAAAACATGAAATTCACAAGACAAAAGACCAAGAGAGGACATCCCTCACTGCGATGTGACAGAGAGAAGTTTCTTTGAAATCGTTGCAAATGTATTAAAAATGAAAAAAACTCACATGCACATAAGTATTCACAGCCTTTGCCATGACACTCAAAATTGAGCTCAGGTGCATCCTGTTTCCGCTGATCATCCATGAGATGTTTTTACAACTTGATTGGAGTCCACTTGTGGTAAGTTCAGTTGATTGGGCAGGATTTGCAAAGGCACACACCTGTCTATATGCGGTCTTACAGTTGACAATGCATGTCAAACTACAAACCAAGGCATAAAGTCCAAGGACTTGTCTGTAGAACTCTGAGATAGGGTTGTGTTGAGGCACAGATCTGGGTAAAGATACATAAACATTTCTGCTGCATTGAAGGTCCCAATGAGGACAGTGGCCTCCATCATCCATAAATAGAAGAAGATTGGAACCACCTGGACTCTTCCTAGTGCTGGCTGCCGGGGGAGAAGGGCTTTAATCAAGGCGGTGACCAAGAACAAGATGGTCACTCTAACAGAGCTTCAGCGTTTCTCTGTGGAGAGAGGATAACCTTCCAGAAGGACAACCATCTCTGCAGCACTCCTTCAAACAGGCCTGATTGGTGGAGTGCTGCAGAGATGGGCCAGACGGAAGCCTCCCCTGTAAAGGGCAAGTAACAGCCCGTCTGGAGTTTGCCAAAAGGCCCCTGACAGACTCTCAGATCATGAGAAACAAAATTCTCTGGTCTCATGAAACAGAGATTGAACTCTTTGGCCTGAATGCCAAGCATCAAAATGAAAATGGCTGTGCACTGTGCACTCAATGTTCCCCATCGAACCTGATGGAGGTTGAAAGGTCCAGCAAAGAAAAATGTGAGGAACTGCCCGAAAGGTGTGCCAATCTTGTAGAATCATACTAAATGCTACTGTAATTGGTGCCATAGGTGCTTTAACAAACTACTGAACAAAGGTAAATGTTATATTTTCATTATTCATTTCTAATAAAGTTGCAAAGGTTCAAACAAACTTTTTTCACTTTGTCATTATGAGGTATTGTGTGTACTATCTTTAAAAAATGAATTTATTCAATTTTGTAATAAGGTTGTAACCTAACAAAATGTGGAAAAAGTGAAGTGTTGTAAATACTTTCCGGATAGGGCTGGACGATATGGCTGAAAAAAGTATCAAGAGTTTCATATCAGTCGATATCAAGAATCGTTGATTTATTTAACCTATTTGAAATAAGAATGTAACAGGGGTCAAGCATGTGATAAAGATTCTTGTATCCAGACTTCTTAACTGTTCTGAGCAGTAGCAAGTCCTTCGCTAAATGATACGCCACTGCATCCATTATTTCTTTATAACGTTGTGATGTTTTGTCGTATGGCACTGCTGCCGAGTACCTCTTCATGGTGGTCTGTTGCCGCTTGTGCGGTGTTCCACCTGTACCGACAGATGTCGATGTGCTGTGGCTGTTTGACGCTGCTGTACTCTAACAGATGAGAGCAGCTGAGGTGGTAAAATAAATTTGTCGTATTGTCAGACTTGGTAGGGACGACGAGCTTGCATAGTTTGCAGACTGATTTGTTCTGACTCTTGTCAGACTTAAAATACGCGAAAAACTGCTAAACTGGTGAGGTGACCTTTCCTCTTTTATCCACAAATTCCTCTCGCGTTGTTGCACTCATTTTCTCCTTTAACTTCATGCTGTTCTTTTTGTTAAAGCAGTTATGAGGTGCGATGGCGAAACAGGAAAGTGCTACTGTGCATGTCACTCAACAGGTTGTTGCTAGGTTATCAAAGAGCAGGTGAGTTTGTTCATGCCACCAACCTTGCTTAGCTGGGCTGGGAGAGATCGAGAGGCTAAAGCTCTTCCTCTGCCTACATCTCCCAGAATGCCTTGTGGTTCTGGATCAGGGTTTTCTTCCTGGATATTTTCTAACGGAATTCAGTGAAATTATCAAACGTTCTATCAAATGTATTTTATATTTATATTGATCACATGTCTGTCGTGATAGATATCATTTTATCGCCCAGCGCTATTTCCGTACTGCACTGTACTGCACTGTACTGCACTGTCAAAGCTGTCCATAAACATATAACCACTGAAAACTAGTTCTTTGTTTCTAAGCCACATTACAGTTTTACAGATAATAATTGCAATTATTGGCATTGGTCGTTAAAAGAAACATTATTGCCCAAACCCTTGTTCACACCCTAACGCTCTCATCTTATCATGGTGTGTGAAATTACTGTCTTGTAGAGGTGGGTAAAAATATCGATTCATCTGCATTATATTTTTTCCCAATTCAATATTGATTCAGAAAATCCTCTGAATCGATTCAGACTTGCAGCAGCCCCCGACCACCCGCTGTCCCTCGCCAGACGCCTCTCAGTCCCCGCCTCTAGCAGCTGGAAGCACCTCGCTCGAGGGTCGGAGGGTGATGTGCCACAGAAACACCGTCGGAGCTGCGGAGGCGGGTAGCCGATGTCTGACGCACCCCTATTTTGGAGACTGTAAACTCCCAGCGCAGCCAGTCTCACCCTGGCCACTGTACCATGTGCCCGCAGGTAGCACTCTCCTCCGGAGAGAGAGGGGGGTTCAGTGTCAAGGTTTTACCCCCTTGCGTCTAGCAGGAGGCCAGAGGGACCGCAGTTATGTCTATGTCAGACAAAAATGTACCAAGCAATCCCAGAAACAATGACACACTGTGTGCCTTTGTTTACATTTCAATTTGAACTAGAAGTTCCTACAGGAAAGATTTATAATTTAAGATTACTTTTTGAATTTAATAATTATTTGTTTATTAGTACTTATTACTGAATCAATATCAAAGCATTTACATCAATATTGAATCAAACTGTTATTGAATCAAATTGCGACCTAAAGAATCGAAATTAAATCGAAATCATGAGGTTTTCAATACCCAGCCCTACTGTATTGACAGGCTCCATGCCAGAAATATCTCCACACACAGCTTGACGGCAGCAGCTTGGGTTAAAGTAGTTACTCCAGAAATCAGGTAGATTACTGTAACCCCAAGAACCCATATGTGCACATTCTAATCGTACAAATTTGCAATTTTGCAGCACTCTCTGTGACTGACAAGAAAGTCGAAGCCATTTAAGACACACCACGCCTATTGTGGCTTCCCCTACACTATCTATAAATAGACCCAGCTGCACAGAGTACCATTGATCTTCTGATTTTCACTGCAGCAGATCAGACGACGTGAGAGAAAAAAGAAAAGACAAGAAAAGAAGGAAGAGTATGGAGTTTGAACGGTGGCTTTGTGTGTGATCTGGTACCTTTGGGTGGAGAGCTGGTTTAACATTAGGCTCCTCTCAGGGTTGCAAAGTCGCTGTCTTGCTCTCTATTTTCTTTTTAAGAGGGAAAGTGAGCTGAGGGTACCGAGTGCGATATAGCTGGTCTGATGATGCGACACAGTCGCGGGTGCAGCCAGTGTCCTCTGTCATTGTATTCCTTTTCTTCCACTTTGTGCGATTAAAGTTTTTCCATCAGGAAAGGGTACCTTGTGCGGTACAGCTGGTCCGGAGAAGCGATGAGTCACGGGCACGGCCAGTGTCCTTCCCCCTGGGTGGCTTTCACATTACACTAAGCACGTAAGAAGACGCACATGATGTTTGTGTTTATTGTTTGGTGGAGGACCATGAGCAGGCAGCAAAGGAAGAGCCTGCTGCATGTATGAGTTGTTTCTGCATGACAGCAAGTCAAAGAGAGGCACGTTACAGGTTGTTTAAAACAGGCACCTCTATTGTAGGGCCACAGCCTGCCGAGTGGTTTAGCCCGGCGGCTGCAACAGTGGAGGCAAGGGCTGCCACGGATGCTGCACACACCCCCATTACTGTTTGCTCAGCAGGGGGTGTGAAGTCTGTGACTGAACCCCGCCCAATCAGAGCTGGGCCCTCACATGAAGCAGCTGTCATGGGTCTCTATCCCCCCTACCCCCTGATAGATGTGGAGGGGGACGAGGATGACAGTCTCTTCCTGCGTCCCTCGGATGAGGAGATCAATGTGCTTCCATAGATCAATGGGAAGGGGAGGAGGAGTTTGACGAGAAGCGGTCACATCGTCTGCAGGGCCTTATCTGTAGGGCCGTGGCTGCCTTGAGGGTGGACATGCCACCTGACCAAGCACCTGCCCCATCGCACTTCCAATCCATAGTTCTATGGCGGTTCTGACAAAACTAGCCATGCACGACAGCCATATTGTCCCTGTATACACGACATTTGGTCCAGCAATTGTCAGATGAAGGTGCAGGGCTGCTGGTAGGTGAATTACAGGAGGTCTCCTCAATTCTTCCTAAGCTCATGAGGGAGCAAGGAGTGGCAGTGGGCAAGGCCTTGACAGGGCTCTGGCAGGCACGTCGCCACCTGTGTCTGTCACAGTCCCGGTTGCAGCCTGAAGACAAGGCATGTCTGCTCAGGCTGCCAGTGGAGTCGACGGCTATGTTTGGGCCAGACGTGACAGCAATGATCCAGCATACACATGAGGCTCGTCATGCAGCCCGAGCAATGTCAAACGCTTTGAGGCAGAACACTGGCTGGCAGGAAGGGCGTCAGCTGCGACAGCCGCAGCAGCTCAGTCAGTGGCAGTTCAGTCAGCGGCAGTCCAGTCATGCGGCACAGTAGTGTTAAAGCACCCTTGGGCCCAAAGTCCTGGTCCTGACGCTACATCTCCCCAGGCTTCATGGGAGGTCCTGGGGGCAATCCCCTGGGTTGTTTCAACAATGATCGAGGGGTATTGTCTTCAGTTTCTGAACACCCCTCCTGTGACTATAGTGCCTGCATTCGCTACCATTGCAGATCACCAGCACAGAGGTCCTGCGCTCAGAAATGTCCACTCTTCTGGCCAAAGAGGCCATCAGGGAGGTGGGGCAGGAAGACAGGCAGGCAGGGTTTTACTCCCATTACTTTCTTGGTCCAAAACGCGATGGGACACTCTGGCCAATTCTGGGTGTCAGGGGCCTGAACAAGTTTCTCCGGCCATTGAGGTGCAAGATGTTGACTGTGCCACGAGTGAAACATGCTGTCCTTGTAGACAACTGGTTTGCAACAGTTGATCTCAAGGACGCATATTTCCAAGTACCAATCTGGGAGGGCCACAGGAGATTTCTCAGGTTTGCCTTTGACAGCAAAACCTTCGAATTCTGTGTCCTCCCCTTTGGCATCTCACTGGCTCCTCGCACCTTCACCAGGTGTATGGACGCAGTCTTGGGGCTTCTGCGGCAGCAGGGTCTAAGAGTAATGAATTACCTGGACGACTGGCTAATATGTGCTCAGACAGAGCAGCAGTGTCGTCACCATGTACAAATGTTGTTGTCACACATCAAGGACCTGGGGTTGTGTATCAACGACAAAAAGTGCAGTGTGCAGCCAGCTCACACCACCCAGTTCCTCGGTATGTGGCTGGATGCCAGGACGGGATTGGTGAGACTGACAGAGGACAGGCAGGATCACAGGAGCGATTGCCTTGCGCACATTCGTCTAGGGACCAGAGTCACTTGGAGGCTGTGTCTCCGCCTCTTGGGCCTCATGGCTGCTGCTGTGAGGATAATTCTGCTAGCACTTCTGCACATGCGGCCAGTACAGAGGTGTCTCTTAAGTCTGGGCCTGTGCCAACAGAGAGACCTATGGGCTATGGTGCTGGTTACCAGGAGGTTGTGTGTGGCCCTCAGATGGTGGAAGGTGCCGGGGAACATCTTGAGAGGCAGCAGGCTGGGTCCAGTCCTGTGTCGGCAGGTGATTATCTGTGGATACATCCCTTGAGGGTTGGGGCACTCTCCACGAAGGCAGGGGCACACAGTGCACAGTCCATTAATGATGTGTTCCATAATATCAAATAAATTAACAACCGTTTAATTACATTTCACATTACATTGCTGAGTTAATGTTAACCTACATATCACGAGAATACAATCTTTGTTATATGGAGATAACGAAATAAATTAATTCCTTATAATGAGAAGACAACCTGTTGTTATATTGAGATAACCAGATAATAAGTCATTATCAGGAGATAAAAGTGTATAAAAAAAAAGAAAATCCCTGGCTGTTCTCGGCTTCTGTAGTATCCACTGCGGTGTTGTCTAAAAATACACATAATCATTAAGTTGCAGCTATAAATACATTGACCGTTAGCACGATCGTTTGAGAACCAGGAGCTGTGAACTCTGCATTACATGATTCACCGCGGGCTCTGGGGTGTCCTCAGGCAGGGCTGGCATATCAATGCCTTGGAGCTAAGGGCCATCCACCTGGCCCTTTGGCATTTTCTGTCGAGGCTGGAGGGCTGCCATGTTCTTGTAAGGACCGACAGCACCACGGTGGCGGCATATGTCAACAGACAAGGAGGCATGGGCTACCAAGTCTGTGCAGGATTGCACTGTGGACATGGGCATACACGTGGTTTCTGTCACAGGGCTATGCATGTGCTGGGAGTGGTGAATGTGGCGGCTAACCTCCTCTCCAGGGGCGGGTCACATCCAGGGAACTGGAGGTTGCACCCAGCAGTGGTGGAGGCGATCTGGAGGCGATCCGCTTCGACAGAGCAGTAGCTGATCTGTTTGCCTCAAGAGACAATGCTCACTGCCCGCTGTTCTACTCCGTGGGGAGGCACTCGCCCCCCGGGCACCGACGCCATGGCACACCAGTGGCCTCAGGGGCTGCTCTACGCCTTTCCCCCCATTCAGACTTCTGCCCAACCTGCTGCAGAGAATCGGCCAGGAGGAGGTCCATGTGATCCTGGTAGCACTAGACTGGGCCCACATGACATGGTTCTTGTGGGTGACACCACTCCTGGACGGGACAATGCAGAAACTTCCAGTTTGGTACAATGGTACTCTGCGCAGCTGGGTCTATTTATAGATGGTGCAGGGGAAGCCACAATAGGCATGGTGTGTGTTAAATGATGATTCACGTCAGCTGCCAGGATGTCAGCAATCCCATAACATATATACACATATATGTATTAGGGGTGTCACGATTTCGATTTTTTATTGAAATCGATCGAAATTACGTCATGGTCTCAAGCATCGAAGTCAAAGAGAGGATCGACGATCACCCCCCAGGGAGGTGTGCAAAGCTACGCACACACGCTACGCAAATTACGCACATTGTAGCCGACGCTAACCTGCAGATTATGACACCATGGCAAGTGCAGATAAAGGAGCAACGGCACCGGAGCTTAAAGCAGCTCCTGCTTCTCTTAAATCACCAGTATGAAAGTATTTTGCGTTCCCGGTGAGTTATGTCGACAACGTTCGCGTTGTTGACAAGAAGACCACCGTGTGTAAGATATGCGTGTACCATACCCGGCCACGGGAAACACTACAAACATGGCAGGACACATTCGCCGGCATCACAAGGATGTAGATTTGACAACTGGGAAAAACACCATCACTGGTCCAGCCAAATATTCCTCGTTAGCAATAAAACTTCCACAGACCTCAGCTCGCACAAAAGCTATAACTAACGCTATAGGGCTATTTATAGCAGCAGACCTGCAGCCTTATTCGGTGGTGGAAAACACTGGATTTAAACATTTAAGATAAAGATAACAACATATCTTTGTTAAAGAAAAAAAAACTTGAAAGAACAATGTAAAAATGACAGTTGTCATTCTCAGGGGACAAAAAAGTCCAAACTACTTATTTTTTATGTTCAACTGTTAGGATATAGTTTGTTAAGGCTCTCATTGTTCCATGACTCTGGAAATGACTGTTATACTTTTTATTTATTTATTTAGTTTTGTAGCACATTTGTTGCCAGGCATCCTCTGTGACCTCCCATTTTTGTTATTATTATTGTTATGTTTGTCTTTGTTGTTTTCCACTTGACTGAGAACAAGATTGTTTAAAAAAATTATCTGAATTTGACCATTAGTGCCTAATGTGATACATTATGGAAATTGCATCACTTATATGTAGCCCATCTTTTGAAATAAGATTTATTGTACAAAATTTGATGAATAAAACCAATGATCGTAGACTAGAATAGTCTGAAAATGGCATAGGCGTCTGTGCTGTAAGAAAAAGAAAAAAAATCGAGAATCGAATCGAATCGTGACCCTAAAATTGAAAATCACATCGAATCAAGGATTTGGAGAATCGTGACACCCCTAATATGTATATATAACATATGTAATGGGGAGACATTCTCTATACTCAGAGAACCAGGGTTACCCTGTAACCCAACATTCATTGCAGTGGTTTATAGTGCTTTATATGAGTCATCTCAGCTGTGTCCCATTTTCTGCCAACTTCTAAACTTGAGTGTGAAGTACCAGTACATTGCATGGAGCACATGCAATTGCAATGAGAACATGTGGACACGTCTGTGCCAGGAAGCCAACAAATGTAGCTTAACCTCACTGATTCTGTTGGGATGAGTGGTTAAAACTTCTACCAGAAGCTTGTGAATGGCTATCAACAGTGTAGTGCCGGGCGGTATACCGGTTCATACCGAATACCAGTGTATTTTTTCGTTATGATATGAATTTTTTAATATACCGCCATACCGCTGTATTTGATTACACAACGTTCAGAACGCTGCACCGTGGGACACTATTTCAGAGCTTCTAAACAGGCATGATGCGACGGCCAGGCGTAGTGGGGGTAAACAGTAGTGCTCTGGTGTTATGTTACGGAGAAGATTGATAGGATAGACATTGCAGTTCAACACTTCAGCCGCAGACATCAAGATAAGCAACTGGAAAGCTGCTGAGATCCGGGAGGTGCTAGCTCTCCTCGGTCTCTGTAGCTGTCTGCTTGTTAGCTGCTAATGCTTGCTAATTTCAAATTAAAAGCCCCTCGCTAGGAACCCTGTTCTAAACTCCAATGGGGTGCAACGTAAAGTTCTTATTTTGAAGACAAATTCGACATGCTTCCTGTTAGCTGTCTGTTGCTTGAAGCAGCTAACAGAGGGGGCGAGGCGCTTCGCCGCACGCTTCCTTGAAAAGCGGGGGTTTAACATCGGTGTGTGTTTGACTGAGGAGGCGAGAATATGGGCCACAGGTCTATAATTAAGTAAATCTATGAAGCGTTGCCACATTTCTTCCGATGCATATGTACGCATATTTTATGTCACTGTTCATGCCCAACTCCGTGCCTCACGTCATGTCACATGTTTATGCTGACCTCAGTGGTGCTTTTTGGGAAGAAGGAATGAGAAACTGGTTGAGAGAGGAAAATTACACCTCCCTTAAACCTTTACCTTGCAGCAAATGTGCTGCCTTTTCAATCTAAAAGGGACTAGTAATTCCTCTCTCAACCAGTAGAAAATGCTGTGAACACCTGATTATGCATGGAAAAAAAGAATACCGTCATATACCATGAAACCGTGGGAATTTTGAAAAATACCGTGATATACATTTTTGGTCATACTGCCCAGCACTAAGTTATTGTATGTATGTTTTTGACCCATCAGATTTGGTCACCTTTTCAGAAGACCTATAATAAATAAAATATTGAACCAAACTTCATTAATATTGTTTTTGATCAAATAATGTATGTTCCACTCATTCAATCACAGAAATCAATGAGAGCTGGAGAACGTATTAGAACTCAAGACAGCCCTGATTAACATGTTCTTTACAAATTTATGTAAAATTCTGACCATGACTGGATATACAGTATGTTTAGTGGTCCTTATTCATCATCCAAGTCTTTTAGTAGTTCAAACAATTATTTTGATTAAGATGTTGGTAATTTATTAATCAATGGAGGTGGTGCCCTTTCAAACAAGTAATATTTTATATATGTGGTGCATGAATGCTCCATGAACACATTTCCAAATTGAACTGTCAAATAATGGAATTAGTGAAAATATTGCCAAATGTGCAACAGACTCCACTTCATTCAGTAAACGGTGTCAGTGAGAACAAATGAGACAATCAGTGCTTGGATGCTCAGGGTGTACACTTTGACCTTTTTGTATTTTGTATTTATCAAGGCTCATATACAGTATTAAGGCTCAGATTGCGCTTACCTGCCAGAGTGTAATCCATATCAAAACCAAAACACTTGATCTTCTCCATGGCCAAACTTCGGTTGACAAACACTCTGGGAGGGGAAAACAATGTGTGGTCAAGCAGTGCAGGACAGCAGTTAACATTGCATGTTGCCATATACAACACACATCTAAGTCAAAGCAGACTGGCCTAATATGTTGCTGTACATTTTTCATTTTTCAAATTTAAAAGGATCAGAGTGAGAGCTATAGGAGAACAAATAGAGCAGCAGAGACAGACAAAAACACTTGTGGAGGTCAGGTTTTAATGTATGGCAATGTGGTTTGAGGGAATTACTAAAACTATATTGCATTGTCATATCTGTAACTGCTTTATCCCTTTTATGTGGTTGCAGGGTTTGTTTGTTTTTTTGTTTTTGCTGGAGCCAATCCCAGCTGTCTCTGGGCGAGGGCAGGGTACTCCCTGGACAAGTCGCTAGCTCATTGCAGGGCCCTCACTGATGGCAGAGGCTGCCATGCAAGGTGCCAAATGCACATCAGGAGCAGTTTGGGGTTCATTATCTTGCTCAAGGACATTTCGACATGCAGCTCAGCTCAGCCCAGAGCCGGGATTTGAACCAGTGACCTTCTGATCACTAGCTGACCTGCCCTACCCTTGGAGATACAGCTGCCCCACACTATACTAAATGAACTATAAACTATAAACAATTATACTAAAACTTAATGTTTAAGTTAAGGATAATTTGATGCAAAAAAACTCTGTGCTTATATAAAGTTAGTCAATGTGTTGTGGTCAGCAAAATATTTCAGGAGTTTCACAGTAAAACAGTGTTGCAGCATTCTCCTTAACAACTAAAGAAGAACTTGTGTTAAAACTAACACTGTCAGGCAATTACAGGTGTGTGTGTTCACAAAGCTTGTAATTAATTAGAATACATATATATTTTTAATTGCCTAAGCATTTAAACATATTTAATTGTAAAAAGATGTTGGTAGATAAGTGAATAAATGAACATTTACAAGTGTGTTCCTTGCTACACCCAAGTGGTTACAATTGAATTTTGTATATTTTTCAATAACACTATTTTTTCCATCCCAATCAGAATGAGCCTTTATTCACTGGAGGGATAAAGGTCTGAAAATATTTGCAGATAACATTTTACATAAAATGTATGTAAATGTTATCTGCAAATGTTTTCAGACCAAAAAGTAAAGCCTTGATTACCTTTTGCTATACAATATAGCAATCTTTTTGCTATATTGTACCTTTTTGGTTGTTCAGAGGTCTGTCTTTCACTGCCACATACCATACGGCAGACTGTTACGTTCGGTATGTGAGTGGCAAAGACAATATTTATCAAGGAATAGAATTGCTACTAGTGATCCTTGTTTCTTTTTTGATGCATTAGGGAACTCATCTCATCTCAACTACATCTAGAAATTCCCCGCAGCAGCTCACATGTGTTTTGTAGTATCCATGAAATCCGCAAAAAGTATCTAGAGTTTGTCTTGTATGCTGTTGTTGTCCTTCTGTTTTTAAATGTGGGCTATGTGTGTTTGGAATTTGGTTTGTAGTTGTCATTTTTTTTGGTCTGTTTGATGAAAATTACATATAGTTGTGAACCAACTTCAGACAGAATGCATGCTAACGCTTTAGTGCATGTGAAGGGTGTAGACATATTTGTTTGATCAGTGCTCCTCCTTCTATCACCCATGGGCAATTTGGGCATTTTTACTCCATTCAAACCAAGGGCACAGGCAAGTTCGACAACGTGTAAAAAAAAAAATGTCTCCAACAAAGACAAATCAATCTATTGTCAAGCATGGATGCTAGTAACAGCTCAGCTAACAGGTCTCTCTCAAGGAAGGAGATACCCCCAGACAAAACATTATGTGCGAGGAACTGTGCAAAAAGATGGCAAAGTCAGTCTTGCGTGGAATTAACAATGGTCAAAATTAAGTCCCTCGTCGCAGCACAGGCTGACCTACCGGACCATTTGGTTAACCAGGAGCAAACCGCTAGTGGCCTTGAAGCACACTTTAAATGGCTGGAAGCTTAGTACTCAGAGTTAGCAAAGCACAACAACCAGCTCCAAACCAAACTGCTGGATTTAAGAGCCCCATTCCTGTAGGCACCACATTAAAATTGTGGAAATACAACAAGAAGAGGAGCAGGGTAAATCCATATCCAGACTGTACCCCAGATGGCCAGTGCCAAGCCAAGCATTTTTCTTGCACACCTCCTACAGTCTTGGAAACATTGAAAGAGGTCATTCATAGCCACATAATTCCATATGAATCCTCAGCCATAAAGATGAGAGTGGCACAATTATAAGAGATTAAGTAAACTCTGCCCTGCCTCAAAGCAACATACCCCATTTCAAAATCACCTGAAGATTAAAATGAGACAATGACGCTTAAAGTTTGGGTAGGTAATTCTGTTCAAAAGCATTTTCTATAATATTTGTATAACATTTCTTATCATCCTGACAGCATTCAAAATACTAAATGCCCAACAATTTTGTATGGACAGACTACCTGTCAATCAATCTGGCCTTACCTGACCACCCTGTCCACCTTGCACGGACTCTGCTCATCAGTCACTGCATGTGACTGTAATCTATTAAACACACTGCTAGACCTATAGCGAACTGTTAATGACAAGTATGACAGATAAATAAAAGCCACACTTCTCATCACCAGCGGTACCTATATCAGCTTACACTGCTGAACAAAGACATTAATCAAGGAATATGGTCTAGACCTGCTCAATTTGGAAAGTGTCAGAAGTGAAAGTGTTAAGGCAGCCTGAGCGTAACACTGCCTCCACAGGCTTGTACGGTAGCCAACTGGCTTGATGGGTGCATCACTTCATCTGCCTTTCTTCTTATCCTGATGCACCCATTAGTTGTTTTCGTTGCTTGTTGCAAGCCAATAAAAGAGTCGAAGACCTGAACACGGACAACAAAGTTCTTGTGTGCTACACATGTGAAAGGACAAGTCCACTGTTCGGAAGTCCAGGGAAGAATGCATTTATCTGTAAGTACAGTTTGTATTGTTTTTGTGAGCTGATGTTGTTAGATGGTATTTATGGTACATTCATTTATATAGCCTTTGAACTAGACGTTTTACAAATGTGCTGATGTATACTAATTATGTGTCCCATAGATATGAGGGACACATTGATTTCCAGCCCTTGAAGCATCAGTTCTTGTCAGAACCATGTTTTGATGTTTCCACTATTTCTGCTGAGTCTCTCTCTGACAGGTAAGTGTAAATTGATCATGAGAGCAACATGTATCAGACCACTGTTATTCATGTAATATGTGTCTTTGATGGATAAATTTCATAAATACATTTGTCCTTCTTTCATATCAGGTTGGTTTGCTCTATGTGCATGAATGTTCTCCTTAGAAGGGAAACAATTAAAAAAGGAATGGCATTCCATTAGCTGCACCAGGAAAATGCTTCAAGTGCTGGTCCTAGCAGTCACGTTAGCCTACCGCTTACCACTGATTTCCTTTCCGATCCGATACGGAGTAAAATCCAGGCTGATATTGGCGATACTGTTCCGATACCGATACTTTGTGCAAAAACACCTAATGTGTCTGGTAAATCTAAAAAAAGTAGTTGATCAATTCTTTACCTTACCTGAATAAATCTAGGCTTTTTTGCCTATGTGAGATTATCTCAGTGATACACATATTATTACTCCAAGCTGAACTCATGCAGCTATTTGTTGAATATTGTATTTAGTTCATTACTTATTTCATAAGCATATTTATTAGTTTGAACAACTCCAACAGCAAAAGTAGTTCACACCAACCGCGTATCATTTAGACAAGATCTCAACAGTTTAGTTACTTTCCACTGTGTTCTTGTTAATGATATACATTACCTCAAATGACTTAAAGTCTGTGTGAAGCAGAAATAAATTTGTGTTATGAGTTTGTCACACCACAGAAACGTGTCATTGACCACTGAGCCAAATCTGAAAGATTAAAAAAATTGCCAAGTATGTAAAATTAGGTCTCAAAATCATCACAAGAACTGCTCTCTGCTGTGAAATGCTGGGGGCATGCCAGACAGAGGCGCAGGAACCACGCCCAGGCGCAGGAGGGGAGTCTCCGTGTACTGTACAAGGATGTAACCTACAGTAACAATGTAAGCTAGCAGCATCATCGGATGTACCCAGCCCGATCTGTTAGAGCCATCAGAGCCAGAAACTGACTCTGAGACAGACAATGATGGTGCTCAGCCTTGTTCCTCACAGTCCATGTTTTACATACACACAAACATAACACTCCAGTCTACATGTAATTCCTTGTCATATTGTCAGGGAATGAGGCTAAATCATGTCATGATTAAATGTAATAACATTTGCTAACATTACATGGGCATGACAGGATGCACGGTGTAAAATCACTTTCAGGATTTGCACCTTCAGCAGAATGCATTTAATTGCCAAAATGTACAATATTTATAAAATACATACGCACACACTTACACTTAGAGCTTAGATCTGGCCCCAAAAAACATCAACCCCGAACCGACCTGAGACGGGCCCATACACGTTATGTCCGAGCCACCCGGCCCGACACATTAACTGTAATTATGAGCCCGAGCCCAATTTAAATGCGACATTTTTTAAATACGTGGGCTGTTATAACAGACTCTCAAGCTCCATGTTGCACTTACACTACACAATCAGTGATGCCGGTAATGCGTTAATCTAATCTGACCACTTTTTCAAATGGGGTCTAAAAGGGATGGATAAGAATTAATTCTAATTAATAAGAAGTGTAATATAGAAATACTATTTGTTATCTTCTACATCTTATTTAGGGAGATGACAGGAACGCTGAACGCCTGATTACCGTCCCCCATCAAGAGACATGCTGAACAACACACTTTTACCAGCATGGTATAATGAAAAAAACAAAAATGTAAAACAGAATCGAAGGCAGCCGACTATCTTGCAATAACATGCGATGGTTGGACCAGTGTTGCTCAGGACCACTACCTCACTGTAACAGTGAATTATACGCACTTATACGGGCCTTTGTTGCAGAAGAGAAAGGTGGCATTTTAGAAGAATTTGACATCAAATCTAAAGTAGGTGCCATCACAGTTGGACAATGCAGCCAACATGGACGTAGCGGTCAGAAGAATGCATATATTGAAGTTACGATGCTTTGCTTATAGCCTTAACCTTGGAGCTCAAAAGCTTTACACAGTGACCACCATTGCCAAGTGGGCAGCCAGGATCCGGGCCATAGTGGTATGGCTGAAGAAGGCCAGCCTTGCGAAGCCGGTCCTTAATGAAAAGCAAAAGCTCCTTGGTTGGTGGTGTGACTAATAAAAGATGTAATGTATGTGGGTTGTTCAAGGGCTTCCACAACACCATCGACCATCCTCGACATGAGAACCAGATGGAACAATCTCTACCTAATGGTAGAGAGATTTGTTGAGCAGTACCTTGCCATCCAGGCAGCATCATTAGACCCAAGGCTGAAGAAGTCAATGGAAAGGGAGTGGTATTGATAATTGACTTTAAAATAAATCAGGATATGCTCAAGAAAATGAAACCTGGAGATTCTAATAGACAAAGCATGCTTGTGATTTCTTCTCAGACTGGAGAGAGTCTCGGATGATGACTACAGGAAGGCCAAAGACTTTGTCAGGATCATGAAGATCCTGTATACCTCAACCCTCTGTGTGAGGGCTGAGAAGAGTGCCACAGCAGGGCAGATCCTCCCAATATTAGGGAAACGTAAGGACTCTGCCTTTGCCAAATCCATCAAAGAGAAGGTTTGGGGGAACCTCTCCCATTTCTGTGGAGTATGTAGTATATTGTTTTATTTCTGATATAAATCAAATATATATATATATAGAGATAGATAGATATATAGATATAGATATATATATATATATAGATAGATATAGATAGATATATATATATAGAGAGAGAGAGAGAGAGAGAGAGAGAGAGAGAGAGAGAGAGAGAGAGATAGATAGATAGATAGATAGATAGATAGATAGATAGACAGATAGATAGACACACTGATATTATTACTTTATTAGCACAATAAGCCTAATACTTGATAAATGATGAGATTTTGTTTGTATATTCAGCTCCCACAAAAGAGGCACAAACTTTCTGCTCTGGGGGAACTATTTGAGGATGAAGACAGGGCCCTGACATCAGGGAGAAATGGATTTGTACAGAAGCCTCCCTGCTGCACTATCTTCAGTGGTCCCAGTGACATGGTGGTGGGAAAAACCTGATGCTAGTGCTTGCAAACATTGCCCCCAAATATCTGTGTGTACAGGCATCCTCTACACCAGGGGTGAGAAACCTCCGGCCTCCAGGCCATATACAGCCCACGAAGCTGTTTGGTCCGGCCTGCGAGGCAATCCGTAAGTCAGGGTATATACAGACATTTTCAAGTTGAATTTAACACCTTTTAATGCCTTTTTTAATACCTTCACAATATTTTTTAATACCAACACAATATTAATTTGGCTTCCTCAGCGCACTGATTAACAGCCTCTTGCCTTCTAAATCCAACTAACAGTGGAGTTGCTTTTTCATTGGTGTACAGGTCACAGCATATTTTATGCCTTAGACTAGCACTGTGTTTGACCAATGTGTTATGTTTTGACTGTAGTGCCAGCATGACCTGCAGATTTTGTGTTCCCCACATGTTGCGAGTATCGACTGCAAAATCTGCGGTTCATGGATTTCGGCTCTCTGAGACCTTAATCAGTCAAATTTGCGCACTCATTCTTCACGAAAACATTATTTTCTGCCATTTTTCACCACACTCCTGTCTTCAGACTTGGACTCACCCTCTGAGTTAGGATTTGACTCTGGCACATCTCTAGGCTTATTGGGGAGAAAATAACCCAGAGATTCCACCAGTTACGTGTCCGGTGCGTTACTGCTCCAATCTGGTTTTGCAGTGCTGCAATATGTGTTGTAAAAACAACCGAAGGATTACTAGAAGAGCTTGTGTTTGTCTCTTTTTTGAGATTTGTTTTTTGAGATTTGTGTGCTGGTGTCAACACAGAGTGTTTTATTTTGAAAAGTAACCAGATGTTATATTGTTGTTTCAGTGAGAGACTTCCTGTCTGCTTGGTGCTAAATTCAGCTGAATTTCTGCATCGTGCTCCGGCATCCACCGAAATAGAAGTCCTGCATATCTGCTCCGGACTGCCGGAGCCCTCCGGAGCAGATACACAGTGCAGCAGACCTGGTGATAGTTAAGACATTATCTAAAGTGAAAAACCAGCTCAGCTCCGCCACGCTGCGGACACGTATCTAGCGGAATTGCGGAGTTCGTTTCGCCATTGTTCGCTGAATGTGAAACCCTTTCCTTCTGTGCGCGGAAAATTTTTTTGGACCATCCCCCTCCACACAGTAGCCAGTCTGGAGCCATGGAGGCGCAAATATTTTTACCGCACACTGTCTGATGATAACTCTCAGGTCCTACTTGCACATATAATTTTTATATAAATAAATTCACCCGATTTTTAGGAGATAGGCCTGCACTTACCACAAATGGAAAAAAACCTGGCAGTTGGATAGTGGTTTGAAAATGTAATACCTTGTCAGATGACGTTCATTACTTTTTAATGGCCTTAATTTTTGCTAATTTTATTTACTACCTTTTAATGCATTTTACAACCCTGATGAGTACATCCACAAAAAACTGATTCAGGAAAAACTATTTCAAATGTGCAATTAAATGCCTCCAGGGCAGGTGTCTGTCTTTCTGGGCCATGATAAAGGTCACTGAACACAACATAAGCGTAATTGTCATCGTGTGTTATCTCATCACGTCATGTCGTCAGTAATTGACAGGTTACAATAAGTGAAAGGCAAGTCCGTGTGCCTGATTTGTGGGGACAGTAATGAAAGTAATGAAAAGGCAAACCTTCAGTGTCATTACAGCGCAAAACAGGATGTGTGGAAGGGACAAGTGCGCGTGGATGAAGTTGCCGCTCTTCGATGGAGCTTGATTGGCCAGCAACCAGTTTTATCCAAACCTCAAGTGGACCAGGACAATGGGATGCAGGCTAGCTTCGTTGTGGTGAGTGAGCTAATTGCTAAGAAGCTGTGAAACCTCATGCTGAGGGTGAATTTGTGGAGTGCCTCGTTGCCGCTGTGGAGCTGCTCACACCAGAAGAAAATGAAGCTGTTCCAAAGTGTCAGTTTGTCTCGGAAAACCATCTCAGATCGGATTACTCTCATGACAGAAGACACTGAGACATCATCAGCAAAACCAGCTCAGAGTAGCATCGTCATCACTGCCACCTGACATCAGACGTCTCACCAAGGAGAAGCAGTTCTAGCCATCGCATTAGTTCACAATGATATGATAATGATACTAATAAGTATGTTTCTGTTTTTCCACCTCAGATTGACAGTAGACAGCATTATAATGTACCTCAAATCATTTCAGAGCATTCTGATGGGAAAATAAACAAATATCGCTCTCTAAAATTTCATATCAGCTTCAAATCACTCAAAAAATGACATTGGGGACTTCCGGTTTCTGCTTGATGGAGTAGGCAGCAGAGGAGGAGAGCTCCGACATATAAACATTTATTAAGCATAAACCTCCAAACAAACAAGAAAATGGAGCATAATTTTAATCCTAAACCACTTGAGAACAAGACTCTTGATATGAGAAAGAGTTCACGCAGAACAAATCAGCAAGGAAAGCAGGTACAGAAAACGTTAACTCCATTCACACGAGGGAGCCCAAAAATGGCCGACGGCGCAGCAGTGAATACACAGGAGAGAACACCTGATACCACGCCAGAGGCCATGCTTTCCCTGCGGATGCTTCGAGAGGAGTTACAGATATCCAGAGAAATGGTGCTGGTCCAGATAAAAGCTGAGATCGCGACATCGTTTAAAGAAATTAAAACGGACATTGTTTCTCTCTGCGAAGAAACAAAAGCTGACATACAGGCCATACGAGACGAGCTAGCAGGCGAGCTAGCACGACTCCGCTCGGCACAGGCTGAGACAGCTCACGAATATAGAGAGATGGCAACCGCGAGTATCTGCACTAGAGAAGTCACAACAATTAATCAGTAAGGAATGTAAGAAAATGCAGGACAAATGCCAAGATTTAGAAAACAGAAGCAGGAGACAAAACCTCCGGCTGGTTGGCATTAAAGGGGGAGCTGAAGGAGGCGACATGATCAAATTCCTCGCGGATTTCTTCCCCACTGTGCTCGGAGCCGACAACTTCAGCTCCCCGGTGGTTATTGATCAGGCTCATCGTACACTTGCCCCGCGACCGGCCAACGGTGAGAGACCCCGGGCCATTCTCGTCCGCCTTCACTATTACATGGATAGGCAGAAGATACTTGATCTGAGCAAAACTAAAGGACGACTGACATACAAAAGAGACCAGGTGTACATCTTTCCAGACATGAGCCCGGAGGTCAGCAGGCAGCGCACCACTTTCAACCTAGTGAAGAGAAAACTCCGGGAGGCCAACATCATGTACAGCTTGTTCTACCCAGCCAGGCTCACTATCAGTTTGGACGGGACTAGACACTCCTTTGGTTCCCCGGAAGCTGCTGAGGATTTCTACAACCAGAAGATCGCCAAAGCGGACTGATTCCTATGAGAGCAAGTAATAGTAGTGATCTGAGTTTGATATCCTTTATGTTAAAACTTGTGATGTCAATAACTGTTGTGATTGACTCAGGATTTATATGGAGATACTCTTAAGTAACTGATTCTATATTTTATATTTGATTAATAAATTATTTTTCTTTCTCCTTTCATCTCGCTCTGTTATCAACACTGAACACCCCTGTGTGTCCGCTCTCTGCTGAGGCTGTGGATGTAAACATTCTTAAACCTATAATATAATGTAACGAAATGGACACAACCAAGGCCGCAAACTATAAGGACATTCGGGGGGAGGAATATGAGTCACTTCACTTACAGATCCATCTTTGTTACTAGTGTTATTTGCTCCTCTTATGTGTTAAGTACAACAAAAACTAGAGTTTGGAGGTTTAAAACAGAGACTTTGATTTTTTTTCTCATCTAAATGGAGCTTAGAGACCAAGTCTTCTTTTTCTTTCTCTTTTTTTTCTCGCTCCCTCTCTTGAGGTGTGTTAAATGGCAAGGTGCCTTTGGATTTCAGTAAGCCTTTTTTTTCCCCCACCACTTGTTTGGGAAGGGTCGGGGGGTGGGTTGGGTAGATGTAAGGTAGGTGTGATTTTAATTTTGTAATGGATACAGTGCTTGATAGGTCATCAAACAAACAACTTTTTTTGTCTAAGTCAGCGAAACTGTTACAACATTTTTTAAAGTCAGTTAATCTAATAGACGCATGGAGATATATGAACCAGGACCAACGAAAATACTCATATTTCTCTCAGCCACACAAATCCTTCTCCAGGATTGACTACTTTTTCATAGACTCGAAACTACTTACACTGGTAAAATATATAGATTATGAAGCCATTGTTTTATCAGACCATGCCCCACTAAGATTGCAACTAAACTTTCCCTGTAGATATTCAGCCAGAACGTGGCGTATGGATAACGGTTTACTAGCTAGTGAAACCCATGTAGAGTTTATCAGATCTCAGATTGCTTTATATATGCAAACCAATGAGACTCCAGATGTTTCTAAAAGTATTTTATGGGAGGCCCTAAAAGCATTTGTTCGAGGACAGATTATTTCCTACTCAGCTCAGTTGGTCAAAACAAAAAATGAGAGAGGAAGGAATATTATGGGACAGACAGTATGCAGTGTCTCCCACTCCTGACCTGCTTGTTAAGAGGACAAGTCTGCAAACCAACCTCTTGTCCACAGCTGAGACAACCAAATTAATAAATCGTTCCAGGCATAAATATTATGAGCATGGGGAGAGGATAGGAAGGCAACTGGCTCATCAGATAAGAATATCCGAGGCATCTAGGTATATAACTGAAATTCGCACCGGTTCTGGAAATACAACAAAAGACCAATCAGAAATAAATCAGGAATTCAAACAATTTTATTCTAAACTATATACAACAGAAACAGCAGCTAATTTGGTAACTATACAAGAGTTTTTTGATAGCTTGGAGATCCCTTCCATCTGCCAGGAGGATAGGTGTTTGTTGGAGGAGCCTATAACTCTAGAGGAGGTGACCTCAGCAGTACGCAGCTTACAAAGCTCGAAAGCACCAGGGCCAGATGGATATACACCTGAAACTTTTGTTGCGGAAGTTGCGCCTCTTCTCTTGAGAGTTTTTAATGAATCATTTGAGACAGGGTCTCTTCCAACAACGTTTTATCAGGCAACAATCTCTCTAATACATAAAAAGGAGAAAGACCCACTGGATGCAGCATCTTACAAACCAGTGAGTCTATTAAATGTAGACACCAAAATTCTAGCTAAAATATTGGCGATTAGACTAGAAAATGTACTCCCAACAATAATTCACGAAGATCAAACAGGTTTTATTAAAAATAGACAATTGTCCCATAATATCCGCAGACTATTCAATATTATATATACATCTAACACCAACTCACTCTCGGAAATATTATTATCACTGGATGCAGAGAAGGCCTTTGACAGGGTTGAGTGGGGTTATCTCTTCTCAGCCCTGTCAAGGTTTGGTTTTGGCCCGAGGTATATTTCTTGGATCAGGCTCCTTTATGCATCTCCAGTGGCTTCAGTACAGACAAATAAGATTAGATCGGAGTACTTCGGGTTAACACGTTCCACTAGGCAGGGATGTCCACTATCTCCTCTGCTATTCGCACTGGAAATAGAACCTCTGGCAGTCTCTTTGCAAGCTTCAAAAGAGTACAGTGGGATTCATCGAGTAGGCAAGGAGCATAAAGTTTCACTGTTCGCCGATGATTTATTAATATACATCGCGGACCCTTCTAAATCAGTCCCTGCAATAATCTCAATTTTGAACAAATTTGGACAAATATCAGGATATAAAATAAATATTAGCAAAAGCATATTATTCCCAATAAAGATCATAAAAGACCGACAACTCTTTGACAAATTACCCTTCAGGATCTCAACTCTAAGTATTTAGGTATTAACATTACCAAAACTTTTGCAGGTCTATACAAGGAGAACTTTCAAAAATTACTTGACATTACAACAGAAGACCTGCAGAGATGGTCCCATATTCCCATAACATTAGCAGGTCGAATCAACATAATCAAAATGACCATCCTCCCCAAATTTCTTTTTTTATATCAGTGTATTCCCATGTATATCAAAAAGGGTTTTTTTCAGAGCATGGATAGAATAATCTCAGAATTTAATTGGAATAAGAAAAAAATCAAGATTAAGGATGATCTTTTTACAGAGACCAAACTCATTAGGAGGTATGGGGTTGCCAAACTTTAAATTTTATTATTGGGCAAGTAACATTAAAATGATGACTTACTGGCTACAAAAAAGCCTCCGCTGTGGTTTAGCATTGAAAATGCCTGTTGTCACCCTTCTTCTCTCCCAGCCATGTTGTTCTCAGCTCTGCCCACGGTAGACCCTGACTCGCTACACAATCCAGTCGTCTCCCATTCACTCAAGATTTGGTCCCAAATTCGAAAATCTTATGGTTGGCAGTCTTGTTCTCTTCAAAGCCCTCTCATCGAAAACCACGCCTTCGCACCCTCCTTTACACATACATTATTTAAGAATTGGTTCGAAAAAGGAATTCATACCTTCCTGGATATATTCATAGATCAAGTTTTTTTTAACATTTGAACAGATATAGGAAAACTACAATATCCCAAGGTCACAGTTTTATAAATATTTACAGATAAGGAGTTTTGTTATTCAGAATAATCCATTGTATCCGAATTCTCCCAACCCATCCTCAATGGAATTGATACTGAATCAAGATCCCTCTAAAAAGGGAGGAATATCCAAGATATACGAAAGTCTGTCAAATCTGGCTGGCAAAGCTACTACGGATGATCTGAGGTTGGCGTGGCAGGATGACCTGGGCAGAGACATCACAGAAGATCAATGACAGAGAGCCCTAACACAAACTCATAGTTCTTCAATATGTGCAAGGCATGGCCTTATGCAATTTAAAATCATACATCGTCTACACTGGTCAAAACAAAAGCTTCATAAACTATTTCCCTCAGTAGATCCTTCATGTGACAGATGTGGACTTGGACCAGCAACACTGGGTCATATGTTCTGGAGCTGTCCAAAGTTATTAAATTACTGGGACAATATCTTTCAGACTTTATCAAATATCTTACATAGACCTATTATCGTAGATCCACTGGTGTTGGTTTTAGGAATTATTGATTCAAGCATAACGAAAAGCAACAGGGAACATAACATGGTTTCGTATGTCAGCCTACTTGCGCAAAGATTGATATTACTTAATTGGAAAAAAAAAGACAGCCCCAACTGACAGATGTTAGGAGACATCTAGATCTGGAGAAAATCAGATTCCTACTGAGGAATCAGGAAAGTAAGTTCTATAGAATTTGGCAACCGTTTATTGATTATTTTAACCACAACACATAGTCTGAGAGGAAGTTATAGAAGTGCCTTTAATTGGGGGAAAGAACTTTTATTTATTTGTTAATCTTCATTTGATTTTATTTATTCAATTTTATTCCTGTTTTGTTTTTTTTAACCTGTCTTCATCTGTCTATTTTTCATTTTGAGATACATAAGTTAATACAATATCCAACAACTTACATGATTTTTTTTTTAAATTTTTTAAGTCAACGTGTGTGTGTATATGTGTATGGTGTCTGATACGTTGTATGTTTAAAAAGAGGAAAATCAATGAAGAAAGTTAATTTAAAAAAAAAATGACATTGGAGCTATGTTCAGCCTGCTTTTAAAAGAAAACTCTGCGTTTCCACTCAAGCAATTTCACCTCAGAATGATAGTAGACAACGTTATATGAGACAACTCAGATCTGTCATTTTCGAGTGATTTAAAGCTGATATAGATTTCAGACGGCTGAATTTTTTTAATTTCACATCAGAATGCTCTGAAATTATTTAAGGTACAGTACAAGGTTATCTACTGTGAATCTGAGATGAAATTGTTGAGTGGAAACAGGGAGTTTTATTTTGATAGCAGACTGAATTCAGGTGGTATACAAATCATATCTGTCATTTGCGAGTGATTTAAAGCTGATATGAGATTTTAGAGGGCTGCTTTTCTTGTAAAATTTCACATCAGGGTTGCTTAAACTGCTAAACATTAGTGAATATAAAACCCAACAGGAACAGAATTAATTGGATTGAAACACTAAGATACACTGAGATGGATAAAATTAAAATTGGCTAAAACATTAATTCATGGTCATGTTTATGTTATTGCAATTAAGTTAAAGAGGCCATAAAAAATGTGTTGTGAGCTGCTTACCTTAAAAAAAATGTCATGGCTCCAGAGGGATGGTATGAACATTGAAATGGCCCTCGATAGGAAAAGGTTCCCCACCCCTGTTCTATACCCCCTGAGCATGTGTTTTCCCATAGCTGGGGATGCGATAAGCACCGAGCGTGCATCTATTTCACCTGCAAAAGTATGCTTTTCTTTTAAAAAAATAATTCTTAAGTCTGCTTTTTTCTTAGTCCACAGACCATCACTCCCTCCCAGTGGGTAGTTTAATGTTAATGTTCTTGCAAAGTTGGTCTATCAGCAGTTCATAGATTACCAACAGATGGTGGGGCTTTTAGTCTCTTATTATTTAATACGATTTTACTTTTTCTGAGACATCCACCAGGAGGCCAGTTTTTGGGGACAGGTTTTTCATTTTGTATTATATTTTATTCATACTGAATTGTATTGTTTTATTTATACTGAATTGTATTTAAAGAGTTCTTAATACAGCTGTTTGAGTTAAGATAACATTAAACACAACACTGAAGCATTTGAGAAGTTTTGGCTTGTGTGTTAATGAAAAAAAAAAGGTTATTGAAACCCAACACTCATCCAAGTAAGGTATCGAAAAAAGTACCGTTTTGGTATCGGTATCAAATCCCAGGTATCGGTATCGAAAAATTTCAAACGATACCCAGCCCTACTACCTGTTTAACCCTTTTTGGGCCGCAGGTACCACATCATGCTATTAGTTGTGACAAAGAAACTGACAGAAAGGAAGGATAGAGCAGTTGTCTGTGGCCACCACATATAAATATCTATTCTAAACCTACATCTTCAAAAAAAGTCTCTTGGTGCCACAACCTCAAACCAACAGGAAGTCAGCCATTGAAGAGGTGGAGATTACCTGATACATGTGTTGAATTTATGAAACTCAAAAAAACTCATTTAGATCTTGGCTTTGTTGAACTGTGGAATAAATGATTTGCCATAAAAACAGACACTGTTAGAACTCCACTGTACATGTGGCCCTTGTAACGGTAGTCTGCTGGACAACAAAAGGGAGGGAGATCTGTGGGACTGAGTATAAGACTGGTGCATGTTTAAGACTTCAGCAGCACTTTTTCCAAGTTGCAGTCTAACAAAGACATACCTGTGGTGTGCTTCACGTCGATACTTCTTCATTGCCACACCATCCATGTTGGCTGGTAGGTCAGCATAGTTCTGCAGGCGGTCACTCCACGACGTCGTCATCTTTAACCGTTTCTGGAAAGAGAAGATGAACCACCCTTTATCAGTCAGGTAGTGTGACTCTAACCCACTAAAGATTTCAACTCAAGTCTACTCACACAATGTGACATGATGAGACAATATCATTAACAAACTGAGAAGTAACAGAATTAAAAGTTGGGAAAACTCAAGTAAAATCACCAGCAACATAAAAATGTATTTGATCGCTGAACTACACAGTAGATTCAGAAGCCTGCTGTTGCTCAAATGATAGTGGGCACAACAGGTAAACCACAGGAGATTAGGGCTGGATATTGTTAAGAACCTCACAATTCAATTTGATTTTGATTCTTTAGGTCACAATTCAATTCTATATCGATTTGATTCAATATTGACTTAAATGCTTTGATATCAATTCAGTAATAAGTAGTAATAAACAAATAATTCATTAGAGTACCTGTTGATAATTTTTTAATAAAAAAAACTAATCTTAAATTATAAATCTTTCCTCTAGGAAGTTCTACTTGATACTTGATAAGTAAACAAAGGTACTCGATGTGTTTAGTTATAAAATAGTGCAACCATAATTAAGCTGAGAAAGTGCCAATGTTTCTGGGACTGCTTGGTACATTTTTGTCTGACATAAACATAGACATAACCACGGTCCCTCTGCCCTCCGGCTAGACGATATTTTTACCCACCCCTACAGGAGATATACAGTAATCCAGGAAATTAGTGAAGTAGACAAGTGTAAATGCAAGCTGTCCTAAAAAACTAACTACTATTTTCATCTTTCACTTCTACTTTATACATAATAAAGTATAAGGAAATGGGGAAGAACCTAGTCAGTCTTCAGCCTCTCCAACTGTGGTGACAGCTACAACCCACTTCATGAAGAGTGGCCCTATCTTAGACCATACACTTTACAATGGAGTGCAAACAACCAAGCTGCTCGCCAGAAATTCTTTGTTGCTTATTGTGGATGGTATTTTTGAGGATCTCTTTTATCTTTATTTTTGGTGAATATCACTTGAGCTTGCCCAACTTTAACTACCAAAATGACCCCAGAGGAAAGTCAAGCTCATCTTTAAAAATACCCCTGTTTGAAGTGAAAGAACAAATTTTAAAATGTAAATGACAGTGCGTATGAGTAATAGTCCAACAATGGCATAGCTGTGCTGAAATAATAGTTTAGATCAAAAATCAATCTTTATCTTAAAATCAAGTCAAATCGAATTTGGGATTTTGAGCATCATGGCAGCCTTCTCTGTAATCTTGCTGATAATCAGAGAAGCTTGCTGTTATCTAGATGATATCCCTGTTCTTAAACAGTGATAGCTTTAAAAACCTGGGGGAAGGTTCTAACTAAAAACTTGTGTGTTGACATTATGAGTAATAAAACACTGATCAGCGCAGTAACCAGTTTGATAATCAGTTGCTCTATTATTCGTAGTTTTCACATGAGGTCATGCTCACAGGGGAATGCCCCCTCGGAGGGCAAAAGATTGTTCCCTGCTGCCCATCAGCAAAGGAAACAAGTGATACATTTTGTTTGGAACTAGTTTCGTTTTGCCAAAATGCCAGATAGTTGCTATGCTATCGGATGCACTAACAGACGAGGACACCAGCCTGGGCTCTGCTTCTACCACATTCCTTTCAAAAGAGAAAAAACGGAGAGGAGGAGATTGTGGATTCGTGCCATAAGACAAACCTCTGTCCCCGGGTAGGGAGAACACCACCAGCTGCCTATATACACATGAACTTGCAGCATTACATACAAAAGTATATACACTTTTATTAATTATCGGATTTCTAGCCATGAGTCACATCTGTTTGTAATCGTTTTGATGTGGTTTGTTGTCGTATATCGAGATGACCACCTGCAGTGCCCTTAATGAATTAAGCTAGCTGAGGAGTTGGGATGCTGTGTTAGCTGCAAATAAACTCAAACTTGCAATCGTTGGGAAATCCCTTTACAACGTTAAGCTTGTGTATAGGCTTATCAGTTTTGTTGGTGACTTGCTGGGTGATGTCGAATTTACAAATGCAATAATATAATTAATACAATAAAGTTGAACATCTAGTGTTACTTAATCAGAAATCCTTTGCTTCTACAATGACGAAATTTGTACTCCCAAAACGGCTGCATTTTTACCCATCCAGATCATAAATACATATAACTGTCCATAATTTTATAAGCGCTCAGCCTGGCAGCAGTATAAGGTGAGGGATTCTCTACAAGGTACATACAGATGTCACTGAAGTCGAGCTGTGGCAGGGACCTGGTGGTTTTTAACAGCTGAAATACCACAGCAGCTCCTCCTCTGAACCGCCACCTTACAGTGGTGGAGGGGTTTGAGTCCCCAAATGATCCTAGGAGCAATGTTTTCCGGGACTTAATGCCCCTGGTAGGGTCTCCCAAGGCAAACAGGTCCTAGGTGACGTGTCAGACTAAGAGCGGTTAAAATGCCCCTGATGACAAGTATAAAAACAAGGTCGTTCACGTCTCCCGGAATGGCGTTACTGGAGCCCCACCCTGGAGCCAGGCCTGGGTCTGGGGCTCGCAGGCGAGTGCCTGGCTCAGCCCGAAAGAGTGACGTGGGCGTGCCCTACAGTAGGATCACCACCTGCAGGAGGGTTCAGAAGGGGCCGGTGCCATGTGATTTGGGTGGTAGCCGTGGGCCCAAACGACCCAATCCCCATACGGTGACTCTGGCCATGGGGACATGGAATGTCACCTCGCTGGGTGGTAAAGACCCTGAGTCAGTGCGGGAGGTAGAGCAGTACCGGCTAGAGATAGTAGGGCTTACCTCCACGCACACTCTGGACTCTGGAACCCAACTCCTTGAGAGAGGCTGGACTCTCTTCCACTCTGGAGTTGCCCGCAGTGAGAGGCGGCGAGCTGGTGTGGGCTTGCTTGTACCTCCCCAGCTCAGCCGCCATGTGTTGGAGTTTTCCCCGGTGAACAAGAGCGTTGTTTCCCTGCGCCTTCGGGCCGTGGATAGGTCTCTCATTGTTTCGGCTTATGGGCCAAACAGCAATGCAGAGTACCCGGCCTTCTTGGAGGCCCTGGGAGGGGTACTGGAGAGTCCTCCAACCGGGGACTTCGTCATTCTACTGGGGGACTTCAACGGAGGAATGGCCACCCCGATCTGAACCCGAGTAGTGTTTTGTTACTGGACTTCTGTGTTAGTCACAGTTTGTCCATAACACCATGTTCAAGCATAAGGGTGTCCATCGGTGCATGTGGCACCAGGACACCCTAGGCCAGAGGTCATTGATCGACTTTGTGGTCGTGTCATCTGAACTCCGGCCATATGTCTTGGACACTCGGGTGAAGAGAGGGGCTGAGCTGTCAACTGATCACCACCTGGTGGTGAGTTGGATCCGCTGGCAGGGGAGGAAGCTGGACAGACTCGGCAGACCCAAACATATTGTGAGGGTCTGCAGGGAACGTCTGGTGGAACCCTCTGTCAGGGAGGTCTTCAACTCGCACCTCCAGGAGAGCTCTGACCAGTTCCCGAGGGAGGCTGGGAACATTGAGTCCGAATGGACCATGTTCTCCACTTCCATTATTGACGCGGCTGTTCGAAGCTGTGGCCGTAAGGTCTCCGGTGCCTGTCGTGGTGGCAATCCCCGAACCCGGTGGTGGACTCCTGAAGTAAGGGACGCTGTCATGTTAAAGAAGGAGTCCTATCGCGAATGGTTGGCTCGGGGGGACTCCTGAGGCATCTGACAGGTACCAGCAGGCCAAGTGAGCGGCAGCATGGGCGGTTGCAGGAAGCAAAAACACGGGTCTGGGAAGGCCGTGGAGGACTACCGGTCAGCCTCGAGGAAATTCTGGCAAACCATTCGATATCGTTGGGCGGTGGGAGGAATACTTCGAGGATCTCCTAAATCTAAAGGGTTAGGGTTATCTAAAAAATTAAAGTGATGTGATCTAAATTGTGAGTTTTGTGATCTGTTGGTTGCACCCTTAGTGGAAATCCTTACCCTCACCCTTAGTGCCAATCGAGTGCTGCTGCCACTACATCTCATCCTACCTCTAAAATGCAGATATTAAAGGACACGTTTCAAAAACAGGCTGCCTCTTCACAAAAAGCTAGCGATGTATTTTGCACAGTTTTGATACATTTTTTTATTGTGAAATTTTCATACCTTTATATACCTATTGACAGGTGATCAAAATAACTGTATGAGGGGAAATTATCCAGCTTTTGCCATATCTCTACGGGGAGTAGAGCTGCCCTCCAGGTCAGGCACGGGTCACGTGAATAAAAACCTGCTTTAAGGCATATGAACAATGTACAATGTGCAACTTGTTTCCACACACTGGATGGGGCTCAGAAAGGCTGTTATAGCAGCTCAAATGTCTGACATGAAACCACATCAGTACAATAACAGACACCAACCATGCCTGACATTCTGTGGGCTAAACATAACTATGATATGGGATTAAAGCTGTAGTCTTTAACTTGGTTACATTTAATGTAATAGTGTAATAATCCACTGTGGGTCCACCCAGTGGCTGAAATTTGATTTGCAAAAATCTACCGCTCCTAGAATCAATCAGAGCCAAGGAGAGTGTCTGAGAAGTGTCAATCACTCTCGTTCATAAGCTGCTGGCAGCCCCTCTTCCTCACGCAGCCCGGACTGGGCATTTATAACGTAAGTTTGTGTTCAGGATGCTCTGAAGTGGTTGAATTGGTTTAGACAAATAAAAGCACTACAATACATGCCAAAATCTAAATGCACACAATAAATTTCTGATTCACAGCTCTATTACAGGCAACATTCCAAGCTAAAGCTGCTGATTTGATGCTGGCAGTCAGCAAAGGCTCTCAATAAATGTTGTTCCCTTACATTCAAAGTTGACACATACAAATGTCAGAAATGGTGGTATTTATTAGGGATGTCCTGAACATTTTCTTTTTTTGTTTTGGTTGATCCCACTCCAAGTCATTTAATATTTAGTATCTGCCGAATATTTTCCTGGATAATACAGAAGCATTAAGAAAAAAGTACCTGCATCCAAGCTGTTCTTAGTATTTTTTTTTGTTTTGTTGAAACAAAGTATATACTTTCATATAGCTCTACCTTATTCTGCATATGCTATTACAACATTGGCCTACCACCTTCCTTGTGTTAGCAGGTGAGTCTGTGACGCTGCACTGTGACTGCAGACTCTCGTGTACAGCCAGCTGAAGTGTGTGTGAGACGCAGCACACGCTTGGTACCACCATATCATCCACTGCTTTTTACATATTTCTTACGTTGTCACGTAATATGAAGTGGATGTGTTGCTTGACCCACGAAACTAGTGCGCATACCGGCACGCTGTAACTCGAAAGTAATGTAATATAATGCTGATGCAGGGCATACCAGGGATTTAAAAAGTCAAGATGTTGAAGAAAACCCTGATCCTCTGCCATGGAGATGAGCTGGTTATCCACAGCAATTAATTCAGTTATCTCCTCTGTGATATTTCTAGCCATGTTGCTGTCTTGAGGATATTTCTCTTTCCTTTTGGAAGTAACCGTGAGTGTTCGTTACTTCGGTGTCTTTACTCTACATACAGCAGGAACATCAAAACTCTGTGAAAACTGCGTTCTTGGCTCATTGTCCTTAAGACAAATCCATCTGCACATGACTGATGTGCGATTCTTGGAATCAGGAAAATCTCAAGTAAAATGCTGAGGGGAGGCATCCTTTCTCAACACTGTTGACTCAACACCCCTTTTCATCTTTTGAATGATTGGTCATCCTGGCTAATTAAACCTAATTAATACAGGTTAACATGTAGGGGAAATTTGTTCAATTGAAAGGGGGTGGGAACAGGAAATGATTGACTCATGATGTCTTTCCAGTATGCTAAAGCTAAGATTAACAGGGAGAGACTGTATAAAATACACGGTTAACACCAGGCAGCTGCAAACAACGATCATTTTGACAATTTCAAAACATTGCAATTAAATGTGAGCCACCAAGGAACACGTATATAGAGTTTACACACTATGTACTCCAAGCCGGTAAGTAAACACAGTTTGGCAGAACGACAATTCTAGCAAACAGGAGCAGAAACATAACGAGGTTATGCTAAAGTTAGCTCGGTGACATGTAACTTCAGATGCCTACGGCTAATATTAGAGAGTGCAGCGACGGACTGCTGCATTCTGTTTACAGCATCTCGCTCTGTGACATCACTCTGACAGCTGGAACGTTACTCCAACCACTTGCTATGTTAACATAGCCAGCTAATAAACCAAACTAAGAAGTTCCCATAACTTAATTCAACTGGTGAAACAGCACATTAGGCAAATGTCGTATGTAACAAGCTCCGAATTTCTGTTAAAACAGGTTTCTGGAGTTGCTGTGAAGTACAGGAACAGACCTTACCCTCCTTCTCCTTCTTCTCCTTCTTCTTCTTCTTCCTCTTCCTCTTTCATAGACATAACATACGTAGACGCCTCATAGACTTACGCTGCCTATTGGAGCAAACGTATCAGCGCGGCCGCCATCTTTGATGGGTCTCCAATGCGACCCCCCGCATTTATTTATACTGAGGAAGGTGTAGCCCCAACTACAATAATCATAACCTCCCGAAATTTTACCGGATTTTCACACGGTTACAAACGGCCGAGATTTAGTAATGATAAAGGGCGCTGTCACATAAAATATTTGTGAAAGGTAATCCCCCACGATGTGGTAACAATACTGCGCGGGTTATTGCAACCATAAACTGCACAAAATACGGTCATAGTAGCTCGCTCTCGTTGATTCCGATTGACTCTGGCGCTAGCCTACAGTGAGGAGACCCAACCAAGATGGCGCTTTGAGGCGTCTTATATTATGTCTATGACTACTACCACTACGACTACTTTTAGGGGCATTACTGCCCCCCTCAGGATATAGTCGTCCCTATCCTCATTGGTCCATTCACTCATATAGCAACAAATATCAAATTTCTTCCCTCCACACTCTCACTAATGTGCGATCCTCACTTGACTGTAATTTTTCTGCCTGTTTCTAAAATATGCTCCACTCTCATGATAACCTGTTTTGTTTTCCCGTAATGCGTTGTGTCCATGTCTCTGTCTCCTCAGTGTTACTCACGTTTTACTTTAGCTGCTGTATATTGGATTGGGTGTAGACCTCTTTGTTGCGTTATCCAAAGACTCATGATTACAGTAGTAATCATACAGTAGTAGAGTTTGCCAATTGGGATAACAAACCAATATTTTCTCTGACTATTGGGTGCATCCCGCTTCATCAGGCCAATCAGCCTGAGGTAACCTCGGCTGGGCCAGTCTCATTCCCTCCTCATCATTTATTGATGCTGCCAGGACAGCTTAGTGCGAATTTTTTTTCCAAAGTAAATGCCCGGAGGTGCTGTAACAGCAGTTCGATGTACAGTATTGTTGAAAATATTGCAAAATTACTGAAAATAACACCATATTGGATAATATTTGATATCAGCCCAAGCCTGTTCTCGTGTCAAACTCTGCACAAACATCTTTTACACAGTGAAGCTCAAACATTCAACTGAAATGGCTAGTTTTGAGTGATAGTTTTGATATACAAGCTAGTTATTACTCACTTGCCTTTCCAGTTATGCTGCTTAAGGGTTTTACTGGATTAAATAACTGTATTCTTTTTTACCTTTATAGTTCCTATTATTGTAGTGGTTCCTTTTGATTTTTTCTCTGCTACAACATCTTGATTACATTCTATACTTATGTCCTTATGTTGTACTTAGGTCAGAGTATAACTTTTCCACCAGTAACATCGGGGATGGAGAGGCTGTTCACACAGACTTTTCAAAGCTATCAAATGTTTATTTGACCAACATTGGAACAAAACAAATGTGATTAATATTGTTTTGGTGTGGGATTAAAACTGCAAAAAATGATCCTAGTCTATATTTGCATTCAGTATTGCATATATAATATCATGTATGTCAGTTGGAGTAAAATGTAGCATATGAAAATAAATTTACTTTGACAAAAATGTCACATTTGTATTAAATCATCTCATTTTGTTTTTTACAAACTCATAAAACGTGTAGGCATGTTTTTTCTGTAACTTTTGATAACCATATTTTGTACAACATGCTAAAGAAAAATATAATTTAATTCAGCAGATAATAAAGAGCATATATACAGAGTGTAGCATAGCACAATGTCATCAGAAAGCAACCCCTCATATAATAGCATCATGACAGGCCACTGAAGACTCACACAAAGGCTAATGGTCATCAGCAGGGAGCAGAGAGTGCAAGAATGACTTAAAAACCCATCCTCTGAGCAGAACTCAAGCTGTGTACCAACATTCTGGTGATTAATCAACAGCTTTTTTAAACATTTTTATGAAGAACATTTCAGCATGATTGGAGTGTTTGTAATAGTCTGCAGGTAGTCATTATTTGTGACAAGAAATTTAGCCACAAATACTGTTTCTATCTTGGCTTGGCAGGTCACACCTGTCCTGGTTTACCAGAAGACAGAGTCCATGCTTTGGAGGAGACTTGAGGTTATTCATATACACATTACGCCCTGATGTAATCACTCTACACTAGCTGGTGCATTTTCTAAATTATGGAAAAGTAAAAAAGACACAACATGGTCTTTGCTGTTCCAACACCTCTGTCAGTCAATTATCTCTCAGATAGTTTGGAAAATCTTCTATGATGAGTTTATTCCAGTAAAGAAAGACATTTAAATTAATTTGCAACAATCTGTTTTATTGCACAGACTGCATGGTTGCTGGTGGAGGGCCTGACTTAATTGAATGGAGTGGTGCAGCGATCCAAAAAAAGTGTCAAGCAGCATGCAGCATTAACAAACAAGACCAGCTTACCAACACACAACGCAGCATTTAACATCTTCGTCAAATTTTGTGATGAAGAAAACAACTTGATACTTAGTCTGTTTTACCTTAAAAAAACAAAAACAAAACTCTGCACCTGCTCGTCACCTTGAACAAATCTAATCAGAACTGAATCAAATTAAAATGTATTTTCATAAGTCTCACTGACTGAGAAGAAGTTAAATCAGTGCATGTCCGCATCAATATGAAAGGAACAAAAGCAGAACATTATTGCAATACCTCCAATCATGTGACCTTATTGTGTTGTCCTGTCCCAAAAAGCTATGGTACACATCTTGTAATAAATTAACAAACATAGCCATGTTAGGGCTGTTGTTTTGTCATCAGCTCAAACAACTGTGAAACAAATCCTTTGGAACCTAAATGCTATTATTGTTATTATTATTATTATGGCAATGCAATCTATAGTGGAGAGTGAATCAACTGTAAATGTGCGTATTTGCTAGAATCACCAAGGTGTATGATATGTCAAAGGCATGTTAGAAGTGGATTAGAAACAATGTGTTCTTTCTACAGACTGTCTCCCTGAGGGCACAGTAAACACAGTAAAATCTATGGCCAGTATGTATCTTGGTCACAATTCTGTCATAATCAACTTGAGGGGAAAGTATTCATGTTAGGTATTTTTTGAACAACTTGCAGCTGGAAATTAGCCCGTATGGCTAAATCTAGAACATTTACATGATAGCCTTTGGTGCTCATGTTGATTAATGTGAATTGTCCCTTCTTTAAATAAAATAAAATAATAAAGAAACTTGAAAAACAGTATATGTGCTGCAAGAGAGGAGCACCTGTCAGGCATGTCATACTATGGGAAAACAGTCTTGCTGGTGATGCATTTCTAGCCAACGCCTATCTGATACTAATGCTGCAATGCCTCACAGAGCGACAGCCCGTTAGTTACAATGAGTACAACAACTCAGAGGAGCAAAGTTAAATAAAAGAACTGTGTGAGTAAACGTGATACAAAACAAAACATTGAATATTAGTGCTGCCTCTGACAACACAACTGTCTAAACTTAAAATTAAAGTAAAGCATTCTAACTGTAAACATCATAAATTGGCATGGTCTGTGCAGCCTCGGACCGACAGGCTTTACAGTAAGTGATTAAAACTGCCCAGAATATCACTGGTACCATCTACAGAGCATCAGAGTATCGGTGTCATCAGTGGAGTCAGATGTCTGCACACAGCCCAAAGGATGCTTGAGGACAAGACCCAGTCTGGCCAGAGTTCATACAGTTTGCTGTCATTCTGCAAAAACTACAGAAGTATCCATTGCCATACCACCAGTCTACAGAGTGGCTTCTCTTCTCAGGCTGCGAGACTTCACAATTCATCCTCCTTAATCTGTGACTGTTATCATGTATGTTATCATGTAGTTCAAATTTCTGGATATAGTATTTTTTATATATATGTATATATATATGTGTGTGTGTGTATATATATATATATATATATATATATATATATATATATATATATATACACACATACATACACACATACATATATATATATATATATATATAGATATACATACATACATATATATAGACATATATATACATACATACATATATATATACATATATATACATACATATATATATATATATATACATACATACATATATACATATACATAAATACAGACATACATATATACAGACATATATACATATATACATACATAAATACATATATATATACATATATACATACATATATACATATATTTACATATATACATATATATACATATATACATACATATATATACATATATATACATATACACATACATATATATACATATACATACATATACATATATACATATACATATACATATATATACATATATATATATATATATATATATATATATATATATTCATTTTTTTTATATGTAGCCATACCTTTCATTTGTCTTTAGGTTTGTCACATACACTTTTATACAAAGTTACATGTACAAACAGACCAAACCCCTGAGCACCAAAGGTATACTATTCCGTAGATAGCACAGATATGAAAGACACTGTACTCAATTACCTCAGAGACTGCAGTTCTGTACCTGCAGCTGTGTGTCCATCTGTGTTTTCAATAGTTTATTCATTATCATTATAATGGCTGTGTTCAAAGGTGTGGGGACCACAGAGGTCCTCCATTTGTTCCGTCCCCTCTTCTTCTGTCTCTTCTTCTCTTTCTAAAAAGCTGTGTTGATCCCACAGTTCATGACCATCACACACTTCAATCCCAGAATCCCCTGTGAAGCGCCGGTACCTGCCCAGCGTTAAGTCTTTGCTGGGGTTGTAAGCACTCTGAATGTGGCTCTGCGTGCCCACCGGAGTAGCTGGGACTGCTACATCAGCATCATTAGGGATGGAAACAGTTGGGTGGGGACAAGGAAGTTCCTGAGGTGGCTCAGTGGGTGGAGGTGCTGGCTGAACAGGGGTGTAGGGAGGTGGTGGTGTGACTGGCCGATCTACCACCTCTTCATAAGCTGGTAGCAGGTAGGTGGGCAAGAATCCTGGTAAATAACAGAGTACAGACAAGCATTAAAGATGACAAGTGTATCAGTAGCCATTTTTAGATAGAAAAGGCGGCACATTTGCTCCAAGGTAAGGGCAGCAATGTGCCGGCCTGTCTTTCTAAAACCGAGGCGTAATATTCCTCCTTTAACAAAAGCTGCCTCTGAGGTAGGCGTAAACATCTAACATTGGAGTTTAGAACTGGGTTCTTAGCGTGGGGCTTTTAATTTGAAAGTGGCGACCGTCGTTAGCTTGCCGACACAACAACAAGCCAACAGCTACAGAGACCGCGGAGACGCTAGCATCTCCTGGATTTAGATAGCAGGCGAGGCAGAAATAAGTGTACCCTCCGAGGAGGAAAATCGGCAGACCAAAACAGACCCCCGATTTGCCGGCCTCTGTCTAAAACTAGGGATCGACCGATTATCAGTTGGGCCGATTGTCGGCGCCGATATCCGGCATTTTGACGCATATCGGCATCGGCCTTTTTTTTTTTTTTATCTGACAGCCGATAAGAGATCAATTTAAAACTGGGTCATTTTGGCTGCGATGCAGCCGAGCCTCTCTATCTGCTGCCCCTACTCTGTCTCCAGCATTATCCCACCCACAGCACCATCTGATTGGTTATAGGCAGAGCAGGTAAGCTGTGCATGCACACTGCTCACACACACACACAGCGGAGAGGAGAAAAAGTTTAGCCTCCACGTAAAACTGGATTCATAGCCCGGCGCTGTTCCTGGGGGCTTGGTTCTGAAGGTAAGCTAAGGCAGCAGACAATCCCGAAATTGTAATAAACATCCCAGTCCTCTACAACTCACAACTACTAGTAACATTACTGCGAGCCTGTTAACCTTATACAGTGGGGCAAAGAAGTATTTAGTCAACCACTAATTGTGCAATTTCTCCCACTTGAAAAGATTAGAGAGGCCTGTAATTGTCAACATGGGTAAACCTCAACCATGAGAGACAGAATGTGGAAAAAAAAACCCCAGAAAATCACATTGTTTGATTTTTAAAGAATTTATTTGCAAATCATGGTGGAAAATAAGTATTTGGTCAATACCAAAAGTTCATCTCAATACTTTGTTATGTACCCTTTGTTGGCAATAACGGAGGCCAAATGTTTTCTGTAACTCAGGGGTGTCAAACTGATCCAGTAAAGGGCCATGTGGCTGCAGGTTTTCATTACAACCAAGCAAGAACACACCTGATCCAAATCAGGCGTGTTCTTGCTTGGTTGGAATGAAAACCTGCAGCCACATGGCCCTTTACTGGATCAGTTTGACACCCCTGCTGTAACTCTTCACAAGCTTTTCACACACTGTTGCTGGTATTTTGGCCCATTCCTCCATGCAGATCTCCTCTAGAGCAGTGATGTTTTGGGGCTGTCGTTGGGCAACACGGACTTTCAACTCCCTCCACAGATTTTCTATGGGGTTGAGATCTGGAGACTGGCTAGGCCACTCCGGGACCTTGAAATGCTTCTGACGAAGCCACTCCTTTGTTGCCCTGGCTGTGTGTTTGGGATCATTGTCATGCTGAAAGACCCAGCCACGTCTCATCTTCAATGCCCTTGCTGATGGAAGGAGATTTTCACTCAAAATCTCTCGATACATGGCCCCATTCATTCTTTCCTTTACACAGATCAGTCGTCCTGGTCCCTTTGCAGAAAAACAGCCCCAAAGCATGATGTTTCCACCCCCATGCTTCACAGTGGGTATGGTGTTCTTCGGATGCAATTCAGTATTCTTTCTCCTCCAAACACGAGAACCTGTGTTTCTACCAAAAAGTTCTATTTTGGTTTCATCTGACCATAACACATTCTCCCAGTCCTCTTCTGGATCATCCAAATGCTCTCTAGCGAACCGCAGACGGGCCTGGACGTGTACTGGCTTCAGCAGGGGGACACGTCTGGCAGTGCAGGATTTGAGTCCCTGGCGGCGCATTGTGTTACTGATAGTAGCCTTTGTTACTGTGGTCCCAGCTCTCTGTAGGTCATTCACTAGGTCCCTCCGTGTGGTTCTGGGATTTTTGCTCACCGTTCTTGTTATCATTTTGACGCCACGGGGTGAGATCTTGCATGGAGCCCCAGATCGAGGGAGATTATCAGTGGTCTTGTATGTCTTCCATTTTCTAATAATTGCTCCCACAGTTGATTTCTTTACACCAAGCATTTTACCTATTGCAGATTCAGTCTTCCCAGCCTGGTGCAGGTCTACAATTTTGTCTCTGGTGTCCTTCGACAGCTCTTTGGTCTTGGCCATAGTGGAGTTTGGAGTGTGACTGACTGAGGTTGTGGACAGGTGTCTTTTATACCGATAATGAGTTAAAACAGGTGCCATTAATACAGGTAACGAGTGGAGCCTCGTTAGACCTCATTAGAAGAAGTTAGACCTCTTTGACAGCCAGAAATCTTGCTTCTTTGTAGCTGACCAAATACTTATTTTCCACTCTAATTTGGAAATAAATTCTTTAAAAATCAAACAATGTGATTTTCTGTTTTTTTTTCCACATTCTCTCATGGTTGAGGTTTACCCATGTTGACAATTACAGGCCTCTCTAATCTTTTCAAGTAGGAGAACTTGCACAATTGGTGGTTGACTAAATACTTATTTGCCCCACTGTATATACATAAGCGCCAGCTCTGCTCGCTCGCAGTCCCTCCAGACGAGCCTGTTAATCACTCGCTAATATCAATATGGAAATAGTCTGTGTGTGTGAGTGAGAGAGCAAAAACGTAATAAACTCAATTCAGTCCAGTTTTATTGCAGGGAAGCACACTGAGGTGAAGGCTGATTAGCTTTTAGCGTAACGTTAGCCCACCGGTCCGCTTTCTCCTTCTCTGGCTGTAGACGCTCAGCAGACTGTAGAAACTCTACAACTCACGACTACTAACGTTACTGTGAGGCCTAATACGTCAGCGGCAGCTGTCTGTTCCTATGATAAACACCGCTTATTAAAGTGAAGATGCTGTAGCCTATTTAGTGTTTTTAACAGTTTAATCACTTGAAAGAAGGTTGCAGATAATATTGATAGGGAAACAGAGATAAAAGTAAGAGTGTGTGTGTGTGAGAGAGAGAGAGAGAGTAGAGCATGTTGAGGGGATGGCTAGAGAACAGTGTGTGTGTGTGTGTGTGTGTGTATATGTGTGTGTAAGCCACATGAGAAGCTGCAGAAACTGACAGCAAAGCACCGTCTGAGAGAAAACTGTGGGGTAATAATGGCTGTTTAACTACCAAGTTATTTTACTTGATCTTTTTCTGTGTTGACTGAGCGATTCCATGCAGCAGAAAATGACATACTGTCATGTTTGTGTCCTGAAGCTGTCTTTGACAGCTTCTTGTAGAGAAGAGCAGAATATTGCTCTTCAAGACTTTAGACATCATGCAACTGCATCATAAATCCTACATGAACTGCATGGTGTTCAGGGATGAACAGTCTCTATCGTTATTGTGCTATTTTATTCAGCTATAGTTACATTCATCGTTAGTAATGTAGCAGCCTAGTTTTGAATGACAGTGTCCCTGCTATCACATGTTGGTAAAATGAAACATTTACATAATACAATCAACTACAGGCTTACCAAATGCTGTAGTAAATTAAGCATGATGAGTTGAGCATATGTCAGCGTGTGGCCTCACTTTTAAGTCTCTCTCATTTTTTCAAACCCTTATTGCAGATGGATAGACTTAAGTCTATGTGTAAAAACACTCAAAGTTAAGTCTTGGAGTTTGTATTATTGAAAATGTTGACACCAATATTTCTCTTTTACTGCAAATGAATATCGGCTCAAAATATCGGTTATTGGCCTCCTTGATTACTAATAATCGGTATCGGCCCTGAAAAAAACATATCGGTCTATCTCCATCTAAAACCGCAGACCGAGCCGCCAAAAGGACGGGCAAATTGGCGGCTTGGTGCTCTGACTAAAAACGGCTAGTGTGTCAGTCATTCCTAGGTGCAATGACAGCATTTAACACTATCTATGAATATGGAGTGAAGCAAGATTCCATTTTCAGCTTTTCTACTCAATACTCTCATGTTCACAAAGCATGAATTTGCTCAAACCGGAATGCATTTTAAAGTTCCACAAAATAACATTTACTTTGACGGTACTGGATTTGATGTCCATTATAAAGTGAAAAGGGGTCACTAGTAGTGATCAACCTTAAGAAAAATATCATCAATAATGTTAAACCAATAAAGTTCACCAATAATGATGGTCACCCTGTAGATCACAAGGACTCTGGTTAAGCAGTGATGTGTGTGGATCTACAGTTTAAACCTGGGCATTAAGTGAACAGTGAAGAGACACTGATGTGTGAACAGTGCTATTTAGCAAAAAGTTAAATGGTCATACACAGCAGCGTTCCCTTCATGAATACTATTGCTGTTGCTTTAGAATTATATGAAAAGTCATGAAGTTAACAGAATGACACGGAGCTGTGTGCTTCACTGAACTCAAACAACAGTTCAAACAAACATTAGGGAGCCTAGATAGAGCAAACCAGTTCTTTAACAGGTTTAGCTCACCTCCTGCCACCCCTTCTCCTCCTTCTCCCCCCCCCCCCCACTGAGGACATCTGCATCAACCCCCGCCCAACAGTGACTACAGGCCAGGTAACGAGGCAGCTGGAAAGACTACATCAGCGAAAGGCTACAGGCCCTTTGGCATCACACCCAGGATCCTGAAGACCTGTGTCAGCCAGCTGTCTCCTGTACCGGGACATCTGTACAACCTGAGTCTGAGTCAGGAGAAGGTCCCGATGCTGTGGAAAAAGTCCTGCTTGGTTCCAGTCCCCAAGAAGTCAAGGCCATCCGACCCAGCAGACTACAGACCAGTTGCTCTCAGATCTCATGTGATGAAGGTCCTGGAGAGACTGGTCTTAGCCCAGCTGAGGCCACAGGTGATGACCTTTCTGGACTTTTTGCAATTTGCCTCTCAGCCCTATTTAGGAGTTGATGATGCTGTCATCTACCTGCTGCAACAAGCCTATATGCATCTGGATGGTGGAGGAGGCACTATGAGGATCATATTCTTTGATTTCTCCAGTACTTTCAACACCATTCAACCTCTGCTACTGGGTGAGAACCTGCAGGTGATGGGAGTTGATGACACAATGATCTCGTGGATTACTAAGTACTTGACAGGCAGGCCACAGTTTGTCCATCTGGGCAGTGTTCTGTCTGATGTGGTGGTCAGTGATACAGGAACTCCACAGTTCCTCTTCACCTTATATACTGCTGACTTTCAGCACAACTCTGAGTCATGTCATCTGCTGAAATTTTCTGACGACTCAGCTGTTGTCGGGTGTATAAGGGAAGGAGAGGAGGGTGAGTACAGGACACTGGTAGACAACTTTGTAGAGTGGTCCAAACAGAATCATCTGAGGCTGAATGTCTACAAGACCAGAGAGATGGTGATCGACTTTGGGAGGAAGAAGATGCCTTCACAGCCTCTACGGATCAGAGGGGAGGTGGTGGAAAAGTTGGATCTATAATAGTTGAATCTAATACCGAGGCTGTGTACAAGAAGGGGATGAGGAAGCTGAGATCCTTCAACGTGTGCAGCAAGATGTTGGAGATCTTTCACCAGTCTACTGTTGCCAGCGTCATTTTCTTTGCTGTGGTGTGTTGGGGCAGCAGCATCAGAGCCAGCGACACTAACAGACTTGATAAAATCATCAAGAAGGCCGGTTCTGTACTTGGTCGCAGGTTGGAGTCTTTTAATACCGTGGTGGAGAGGAGAACGCTGAATAAACTGTTATCCATCATGGACAATGATCAGACAGACACAGAAAATCTTTCCTGCCACACGCCATCACACTGTACAATAGCAGCTAAAACTCGTTCACTGCACCTGATATTTTATCTCGCATCACGATTACTCTGCTTATTTATACACTTTTAGTAATTCCTCTCTCAACCAGTAGGAAATGCTGTGAACACCTGATTACGCATGAAAAAAAAATAATATCGTCATATACCGTGAAAATCGTTTTTGAAAAATACCGTGATATACATTTTTGGTCATACCGCCCAGCACTAGCCAAGTGTAAAGTTTGGTGGTGGGGGGATTATGGTGATGGGGGTTGTTTTTCAGGAGCTGGGCTTGGCCCCTTAGTTCCAGTCAAAGGAACTCTGAATGCTTCAGCATACCAAGATACCAAGAGATGTTGGACAATTCCATGCTCCCAACTGTGTGGGAACAGTTTAGGGATGGCCCCTTCCTGTACCAACATGACTGTGCACCACTGCACAAAGCAAGGTCCATAAAGACATGGGAGAGAGTTTGGTGTGGATGAACTTGACTGGCCTGCACAGAGTCCTGATCTCAACCTGATAGAACACCTTTGGAATAAATTAGAGTGGAGACTGAGAGCCAGGCCTTAAGTGCATGACTTCAAAAATGCGCCTCTGGAAGAATGTTCAAAAATTCCCATAAACACACTCCTAAACCTTGTGGAAAGCCTTCCGAAAAGAGTTGTAGCTGTTATATGAAGCTGTTATAGCTGCAAAGGGTCGGCCGACATCATACTAAATCCTGTGGATTAAGAATGGTGTAGGAACACAAGCCCTTTGTCTCTGTATCTTAAAATGGTCCAGCTCTGCCATGATTACCTTTACTACTACTACTTCCTCCAGCATATGGGCCGGAGAGCTCCTCACCGCCTGACCTGGCAGATCTTCTTCTCTCCACAGAGTGAGAAGATGTTATCTTTCTTGCTATAAACTGATCACCAGAGACCTTCTTTTTAGTAATTTACAACGACTAAGCACATCTGGGAGAAGCCAGCCCCTCCCCTTGGTGGTTTTCAGATCATTATCCTCTTTTAATACTGTGTCATTTACCAGTTAAATCTCTGATATGTTTTGTTTAGTTAGAACTACAAAGAATAGGTACTAGTCCTTGGTCCCACGGTATATTGCATACTTTGTTTATGTTTTATACTCTATTGTTATACGCCTTAATCATGTTTTAATCCTTTTGAATGATAAGTGATCATGTTGCATCTTTTCACAAAGACAAAAATTCGTCTTTTAAGATGGTGAAGTTTTGGGAAGGTTAAAACATGATTTCAAAACAATAAATACAACAGTTTAGTTAGATTAAACTTTTGGGAGCCTAAACTCAGATCACAGGAGGAGGGACACTCAAGCAGCCCCTATTGCAGACATGCACTTCTCTATGTCTCTTCGCTCTTCTCTTCTCTTCGCTGCACTCTTCTACTCTGCTCCTCTCTCCCCTTTCTCTTCTCTCTTTTTTTCCCTTTTTATTTTTATTTTTAAAGTAATCTTTAATTTTATTTATTTTTACCACGACTTTAAGTGTTTTACTTTATCCAAGTTTTAACAAAGAACATAATTCTTTTCTTTTTGATTCTTGGTTTTAATATACTGTAAAAGTATCACCACCTGATCCAGAAGAAGTTAAAATAGTTAAGAATCAGACCTTAAGAACTACCAATTGAAACAACAAAGGAAAAGTATTTTTCAAGACTATGAACATCTGATGAAGAACGTTGCAGTCTTTGTCTGCTTCAGAAGTCTTGAAAGGAGTCTCCAACAAAAGAGACTTTGTGTGCTCCTAGCCGAGACTGACTCTGCCCCCAGCACTCCCAAGGCGGAAACCCCGCTGGGCCTTCAGGACCGAGAGTCCCTCAACAGAGTACCGGCCTTCCCTCTGGCTATTGAACCAACGCGCCGTGCCGTAGTCCAACCCAGAACTGTCAAGGAAACCAAGCTTCAGGATCTCCTGACCCCCAGACAAAACAGGCTGAACGTCTTCATACAGCTGGATCCACACACGTGCGAATGAGTGGTGTCTAAAGTTCTGACTTCTTGTCTAGGTTCTGACTTCTGTCTAAGCTCTGACTTCTATCTTACAAACTGAAGAGAATTGAGATTAGGGTCTTGTTAGTATTAAAAATTACTCCCGTAATATTTAATATATATATATAAAAAAAACCCCAAAAACCTTTAACTTCACCATCTGCCGGCAGTCACATAACTTCATTACTTTCCTAATTACAGTCTTTATGTTTTCTGTTGTCTGTTGTTTGTCTGAAATTGTCATTTCATTTATTTTACCCCAAATTATTTAGTCAATAAACATATATGTGGGTCAAAGACATGACGCTTGTTTTTTCTGTCCGACGGAACTTTTTACCTAATAATAAACATTAAAATGAATAAAAATGTAACATGTATGTCTAATACCTTCCTCATACATGTGCCCACTCTTATTTCTTTAAACATGTTGGTTATTGGTCATTTTCTGCCATCTGAAGTGTGAAAACATCATGTGGGGCGACTGTCCGGCCTTGACTTCTGTTTGGACAACTGGTTTTAAATCAAATTAAAACATCAAATTTAAATATAATCCTTGCCCTATTTGGCATAATTTCAAACTTGTTTTCCATTTATTGACAAAGTTATGAAGCATTTGTACATACATTTCAATCATTTCAAAATCTTGTCCGAATATGTTCATTGTCTGAAATATCATCTGGGGCGACCATCAAGAAAATACAATTATGGGACTTCTATTTTGACAATCATCTCAAGGAGGACGTTGCATCGGCCAGCCACACCGTGAGGGTCCCAGAGAGACAACTTGCAGGTCAGTAGTCTCTCTCATCTTTACAAATAAATCCTCTTTTTAACTGCTGCAATGTATATCAAATTTAGATATCACGTGGGGCGACCACCCTAAAACTGTGAATAATGAGTTTTATTCGCAAATCTATATTTTCTAGGTAAATTTGTTAGTGATATGTGGTAAGAAGTAGCTAGCTTGGATTCTATAGCTAACTGTTAGCCTGTTATATTTGATTAAACTTGAAAACATCATCTGGAGTGACCGAGCATCATGTGGGGCGACCACCGCCGTAGGTTTAAATGATAGATAATACATATCCTGTACTTGTAGTTTCTGTATGCTTATGTTTTCATTCATGATATACATTTAGTTATTTGTTTTAACATAACTCTTTCTATATTTCAACATATATTTTTCATCATTTCCTTACTACTTTAGAGATGACCACTTCTTTTTGATTATTGTGTCTTTATCAGAGAAATGTGTGAATATTAAGGATTTATTCTATTTTTCAGTTCCTTTTCTAGCTCTATGTATGTTTAACTATATAACTTTTTCTAGATGGTCCCACTAACAAGCAAACAAATGACTGCTCGCTACAGGCAGCGGATCAATGCAGACCCTGCAGCAAGAGCTGAGAAAATTCAGAGATAAGCACAACACAAATAAATGCAATAAAATTGTCATATCAAGCTGCAAGCAGGATTCTTGTCACATCTACGACACAATGAAATAAAATAATGCATGACTGAAGTGATGGACAAAATGTTTGAAGGCAAAACAGAGGCAAAAAGAGGAAATATTCAACTGTGTATTTTGATTTATGTTAAAATGGAAAGGACATTTTATTTTAATTTGTATTTTGTTGTTTTGAATGAAAAGACATTTTGTTTTGAATATTACAGTATTATTGCATGTGGCCTGACCGACCTCAATACATGGACCTTTGAATCATTTAAAATTTTTTTGTGGCCCTTTAAGATTTGTATTTGAGTACCCCTGGCCTACAATGTGTCTGGAGTTAGGAAAATGCTAATGTTGTTATGTTCAAGTGTTTAATGAAATAGTAAGCAAAATGCTAATGTTATGGTGTTTATGTGTCAAATGAAAATGAAATGAAAATAGTTATATGCTGATTCTTTAATTTTTTTTTTTTTAATTTGTCTCAACACTGTAAATTATTGAATAGACTTTACTGCCTGCTGTTTCTCATCATTTGGGGTGATCACCTGTCATGTGGGGTAACCAACGATTGGCAATTCTGTACTAAATTCAAAATTTAATGTCTATCAGTTTTGGATCAAATATTAATCATTGGTATAGCATGTATACGTGGATACGATCTGTGCACATTTTAAATCAGTTTTATGAATTCTAAAGTAAAAAATGTATATGTAATGGCTTTATGAGGGAGAAACTGCCATTATAGATAAAATTGATTCAAAAATGGTTTACAAAAAATGAAAGCACACATGAGTCTATCTTTCTTAAGCAGTTAATTTAATTACTGATACTTATTAAAATATAAGTTATGTTAAGGAAATCTATTAATTTTGAGATAAATTACGGTAACCCTGAATGACTTTTTTAAGGTCATCACCCTATTAATTTAAGTTTAAAAACACTAAAATATCTTTGTTTGAAGTTTTCACATACATGCATGTGTACAGTACATTCAAAATGTTTGGAAAATGCCCAAATATATCTTTATTGTAAGTATTTTAAAAATGGGCCACTCAAAGTCTTATCCATCTTTGACCCATAATCGTTTGTCTTTGTCTGGAACTTAATTTTAAGGTGGAGAACCGATGGATACGTGTAAAGAAGTCTGCTTCAGAATATGAGATTGAATAAATTAATTTGAAAGTAAACAAACTGTTCAAGTTAAACTTGTACAATTAGGTGTTTGGAATAATTTCCTCTAGATTATTCTAAGAACTAAACAACAGAGGTGGTGCCCCATTAACAAGTGTATAATTAATCGCCAGTGATTAATTACCCTTAATATCAAGCAGTAGTGTCTACTACTTCAAGATACTTGAAAATATTTGGGTTAGCCTAATTTGGCTTTTATATATACATCTTGGCTTTCTCCACTTTCTAATCATTACTCTCCTCAATAAAAACTCAAGTTAAATAAGCCTTATATGGTGCATCTTGACTGAAATGTTTCATATTTCATATTCATACTGAGTTCCATAAAATTCCAAGACTCTCTGCATCACAAATTACTCTATCTTGTGAAATCCTTTAGACTCACCTTTCCAGTAGAGGTCTCTCCCCTCTCACTCCCTGTGCTCCTCTGCCCTGACTCCTAGGTCAATAGGGGTGGTGGAGTGATTATTATTAGAGTATTATTATTATTATTATTAGAGTATTATTATTATTATTATTATTATTATTATTATTATTATTATTATTATTATTATTATTATTATTATTATTATTATAACCCTAACCCATGCGTAAAGAGAGAAACACAGCTGATAATCCGGAGGGAAGTCACTCCAAAGATAGTATGTGGTAATAAGAGTGCACACTTAACTCCATTAACAACCGGGGCCTTCAAAATGCAGTTCAAACTAACTAGCTAGCTAAGTAGCAGCATTCTTTTAGAGCTGGAATGTAACTATTGACTGCGAAACAACAAAGGTGAGACGTGCGCAGAGATTGTCTATAGTGTGCAAGCTAGGATTTTATTTGTCAAACAGGGAGCACTTCATTAATTACATGGGACTTTCTGCTGTTAGCTGGGGGCTGGAGCTAACTAAATGTTACTACCATCAGTGATGAAGACTTACTTGAAAAACTTTCTTATATCCATTCTTTTTCATTCATTTTCTTCTTCTCATGCTGTTCTAGTCGCTCTGTGTGCTTCAAGTTACATATGCTTCAGGTATGAAGTGCAAGCAAGGTCGTAGGGAAAATGCGGACTGGATTTTCAGTGATGTGGGCGTTCTCTATATAAACAAGTGGAATGGATTGGATAACGACACACTGTACTCTATGAAATGAAGGGAAACTGACAGATTTATGATCATATCTAAGTGAATAATGACAGGTTATATGATTATTTATTTAAACTCATATTCTGGCCAATTGAAATTGTCAGCACTTTTTTGTAAAAAAAAATATACATATATAATGCAAAAAAAAAAGTATAATAATAATACATTTTTCAAGCTATAGCTTAACAGTATATATAAAATTGACATTCATAAATGACACCGTGACTAAGTGGTGAATGTGTAGTGGTGGCAGCGGTTACTTACTGAGATAGATGGGTAGCTGAGAGTTGTTGTGAGCCTCTCGGTAGGCAATGAGGTTGATCTCGTTCTGCCGGCGCTGCTGCTGGAAGCGCTGCTTCGAGCGCCAGTGATGACAAACACAGCAGCATGTCAGGATGATGATCAGAGTCCATACCAACCAAAACCCTGCAGGGAGCCCACAGAACAAGTACCACTTAATATTTATCCAGAAAAATGGTGCAAATTACAGCCTGTCAAAATCTGAGCCTTAGTGCTTACACACAAAACACAAACTGAAATATTTCTATGACTTAGTCTGCAGATATATAGTTTTCTATTAAATCTTTTCCATTGACAAATAATCCAAACTCCCTTGTTGTGGCACAAAAAGTAATACAAACTCAGTGCTGAAGCAAGTGCAGTTCTTCTTATTCACTATCAATATCACTAGTTATGGCCCTCAAGTTCTTCTTCAATCTAAGGCAACTGCCACTCGTTGGCTTTGATGTTCTTTTTATCAAAACCCACAAAACTTTAAAGTCATGGCTGAAAATATAGGTGCCTTTGCATGTTATTACAAATAATGCACCATTCACCATGAAAAGTTTTGACATTATAGGACCTTTTATCATTAGAACAACAGTGTGTTGAAGTGAAGTGGAACAAAGCGAAGAAGTTGTTCAAATGCCTGAATTCATGCTGATTATACAAAGACATTCTACAACAGGTTGGATAAATTTGTTGGTACCCTTGAGAGCAGGGCTATTCCACTATACTGTTCAGGGGGCTACATTTTCAGTAAGGTATGGGCCTGGGGCAAGACATTTCCCTGAGCGGTTATTCTCATTCTGTATGTACATTTGACACAATGAACCACCACATTTTAAAAACAAATTAATTTTCTACTTTTCTTAGTAACAAATGCAGTGATTTAGCCCCAGAAGTAAACACATACCAGTTTAGCCATCTGAACTAAATTACAGCATTTTGATGATTCCTTGTATGTGTACTCTAAACCTCACTAAATAGTTAAATAGTTGTTGCTTCATGGTTATAGTCATCAAATTAATGACATGAAGTTATAACAAGTTTTTAACCAGAATGAAGTATCTGTCATTTTCAGACATTCATATCTCCACTAGTTTTCACTTTTCTGCAATCAAATCCTGGTACTTTTCTAGTATTAATGTAGTTCAATGACATACAGACGTTATTTGGTCCTGCATAAACTGAGTGCAATTCAAAATAATTTTTTAAATTATCTTGATGTGAGATTTTCTGAAAAAGGATTACTTTAATGTACGTGAAAATTTAGTGAGTGAAAGTGTTGATATTCATTGCATATATATTTATTCAACTCCATTGCCGCTATATTACTGCGTTAACCCCAGTAATTGGTGGGTATTAGGTATAATTTGTTCAGCTCTGGGGACGGCTGAACTCAGCAGGTAGAGCAGATAGGCTAGTGATCCGAAGGCTGATGGTTCAAATCCCCAGCTGTCCCAGGCTGGGCTGAGCTGAGCTGCATGTGGCCTTGGGCAAGACACTGCGCCTGATGTGCAGTTGGCACTTTGTATATATTCAAATATTTTTATTGAATTTTCGATAGTCTAGATTGAGAATTACAGACGTCAGAATTACAATTATTACGTACATATACGACCACACACCGACTGAAGGAAAAAGTAAATAGATAAATAAGAAGGAACAAAAACAAAACAGACAAACAAACAAACAAAACAAAGACAAAAGAGAAAAAAAAACACATTACTTCAAAGGGGGGGGGGGGGGGGATGTTAAGTGTCAGGGTTATCGTTATCTTGTGCAGGCACAGAAAATTTCTCATTCAAACAGTCAACAAATGGCTGCGACACATTGTAGAATTTCTGAGTACAGCCTTGAGAGGAGTATCTACATTTCTCGAGCTTTAAATGTGCGAGTATTTCCTCAAGCCAGTGTTTATGTGTTGGAGCATTAGGGCTTTTCCAGTTAACAAGAATTACTTTCCTGGCAAGAAGTGTGACAAAAGAAACCATACTTGCTTGATTTGCTGAGAGCATGATCCCTCCTGGTGAGGCACACCATTTTGCCATAATTGGATTGGAGCTGATCCTTTTCTTACAAACTTAGGTGATGCCATCAAAGGTAGACAACCAGAAGAAGCTCAACACTGGGCATGACCAAAACATGTGGCCAAGGGTGGCCTCCACCTGGTGACATCTTTCGCATCTTGGATCTACATCGGCATATAGTTTAGTCAGTCTGCTCAGGGAGCCTGTGAAATATCTTAAACTGAATTAGACCATGTCTGATACAGATAGATGATGCGTTCACTCGACTTATTGCTAGTTGCCAGGTCACACCCGGTGTCTGCAGAAGGGAAGGAGCAGGTACATTTTGGACTGTATCATATACAAATTAAACAAAGCCTTTTGTTTGTGGATCCCTGTTAACACAATCATGGACCCATTCTTCCTCTATGGCTACTAGGGAAGGTGACAAACATGTCTTAGTGTAATTTCAAATCTGCAGGTATCTGAAGAAATGGGTGTTTAGAATGTCAAAACGTACCTTTAGATAGTCAAATGAAATAAGGTCATCTTTAAAGAAATCCTTTACACATATGAGACCTCTACTTTTCCACAGCGTAAATGCTGGATCTATGAGAGAGGGAGGAAAGAAGGGATTGGCAAGGATGGGACTTGATAGAAGTGGTTTCTTATGTCCAAAATGTACTCTGAATTGTGACCAGATTCAGAGGGAGTTCCAAATTATTGGATTATTTGTGTGGTAGCACCTGCTAATCGGCATCGGAGGACAAGCCAAGGCAGCCAGTGAGTTGGGCGAGCTAGAATGCTGTTCCATACGTTACCATACTGGTGCCTCATGTTCAGGGATGTTAGATGTCCAATATGAAAGGGCATGAGGGATAGCTGCCCAGTAATAGTGCATTAGGTTTGGTAATGCTATACCCCCATTTTCCCTGGGCCTCTCTAGAAAAGTTTGCCTAATTTGTGGCACAGTTCCGTTCCATACAAAGTTGGATATGTATTTATTAATTTCAGTAAAGAATGCTTTAGGAATGAATGTGGGGATCTGAAAAAGAAATAAGAATCATAGCATTATGGCCATTTTTATTGAGTTAATTCTTCCTGCCAGCGATAATGGAAGGGACGACCATCTTGTCAAGTCTTGTTTAGTCCTTTCCAGTTCCATCTTAAAGTTATTTTTAAAAAGATCCTTGAATCTCTCAATAACATGTACACCTAGGTATTTAAAGGAGTCATATGGGATCTTAAAGGGGAACATGTCAAGAGGCCTCTGCTTTGCAGCCACAATTATAGGAAAAATTAGTTCAAAAGTTCATTTTGTAATCAGAAATTACCCCAAATTTAGTGATAAGGTCTAATGCAGCAGGTATAGTATCTGGATGTGAAAGGTACAAAAGGAGATCATCACAGTATAATGAAAATTTATGGTTGTGGCCGCATCGGTCTAGCGATATTGAACAATAGGGGTGACAAGGGACACCCTTGCCTTGTACCCCTGAACATTGGAAAATAGTCTGATATAAGGTTATTAGTGCGTACAGAAGCCTGTGGATTAGAATACAAAAGATTTACCCAGCCACAAAATTTCTGTCCAAACCCAAACTTTCTAAGAGCTGCAAATAGGTAATTGTACTCCACCGTGTAAAAGGCATTGTGTGCATCTAATGATATTAGTACCTCTTGCGTGTGACTGTGGTTTGGCGTATATAGTATGTTAAAGAGGCGACGTAAATTGCCAGCCAGTTGCCTGCCAGTCATAAAGCCTGTCTGATCTCTGTGGAGTCACAATGTAGCGGGTCTTTACCCTTTTTGAAAAGAACAGATATAGTTGCCTGCGTCATCATTAAGGGTAAAGTTTTCCTTTGCAAGGCTTCTTCGTGTACTTTGCATAGCAGTTGGCATTTTGCATGGCAGTCCCTGCCATCAGTGAAGGGCGAATGAATGAGCTGGCAGCGAATGAGCTAGTGACTTGTCCAGGGTGTACCCTGCTCTTGGCCAGAGACAGCTGGGATTGGCTCCAGCAAAAAAAATCTGCGACCCCATAAAAGGAATAAAGCAGTAACAGACAATGGATGGATGGATGTTCTGACATGGTCAGTTCTGACATCGCTTACCTAGATATATCAAAGCATTTCTTAAGCAAAAACATTGCAAAAAGAAGATATGAATTTGCCAGTGTATTTGATACCACACAACACACTAGTTACACTACTTGAACATTTGGAACATTATGTCAACAGAAGCCGTTTACAAAAAAGAATTGTGCATTACTAGAGCTGGACACTGAGGAATGAAAAACGTGTACAAACAACAGCACAGCACACTCTGGTGGATGAGGCAGTGGAGTGATTTTACCCTTGGTGCAATACCAGACAGTTGCGCAGAAAAGCCATTCATTTTACCTGCCATAGATCGAGCACCATCTGAAACAAGCATGCTGCTCCAAATCAAGGTGCAGAAGTGGTATTAGGCCCAGCATGTCCTCTCTGAAGCAGCCACCAAAAAAACCCAGAAATAAACAAAGTTGAGCTGTGTCGTAGTTATCAGTGGATTCATCAAAATAGTTGCAAAAATGGTTGTGGCCAGTACATCTATTCCTCTTCCAGTTGATGTTCCTGACATGGGTATTGGCTTGATGCATGATATCACCAAATGTATAAAAATCCACAGATCAGGACAATGTCCATACTGGTACACAACTTTAACACCATGCATACAATGCACACAGTCTTTTTTTGTCTGATTATTTGGAGAGCGGTTATCATCATTGGCCATGGTCCTTGAAAACTCCCTCTAGCCTAAATTGCACATTGGCAATGTCCTCTCACAACTCCAAAGCAGCTATTGTATCATGTGGCACAGCCATCACGCACAGATATAGCTCTTAGGTCACACACTCTCACTTGAAATCACACCACTTAACTCATCCAAAGTGCACTGCTCTGAACTCACTGCCATAACCTCTTTTCACTGTCTGCCATTTCACCTACTCCATTTCCTTGTTAAAGCCAGAATTGAAGCCCCCAATAATGTTTTCCATCTGTAAGTTCAATCAATCATTACTTCAAGTTCACGATCTGCAGAATTTCACTTCATGTTCTTCAACTGCTTCTTTGGTTGTAACATTTCTCCTCAACATTAAACTAAATGCTTGTCCTTTATATGCAAACCAGGTAATCAGGGGCTTGTTTAGAGCCATTTATGGTGCGTTGTGGGGATGGTCAGACAGCTCGCGCTGGTGCTGGTGCTTTCAGGATGATTGAAAAGTATGAGGAAAATAAGCGTGGTACAAGACGCACATGGAGTTTTATAAATCTGACCAAAAGACTGCCTATGGATGTTTCCTGTTTTGTGTGTACACAGATTTCTACACCTGAATATACACAGAATTTTAAACATTTGGCCCCGTCTCTGTGATGATCCATAACTACCTCCTCAACTGCAGCGTTACAATTGTGCTGTCTCCACTTCAGTGAACGGCCACTTCTTTTAACCAAGGATCCATGCCAGCCAGAGAGATGGTGCTATTGCTCTTTGCTGGTTAGTACAACACAGCTACGATTGTGGTTTGCTGTCAGAGTTGCTGGTGAACTTCTGAAACTGCCGGATAAATTTGGGATGTATTGTGCCTTCGCAGGTTGTGATCCTTTGCAAAGAAAGTGTACTCATTGCAGAGCAAACATATTGGCTTGCCCTCAGCAGTTTCAATAAACACATATTTCTTAGTCCCGTCGCTTTTGAATTCACAATTTTTAGCATCAAATTTTCTTTTCTTCAGTGCCAACAGTGACACTGTGCTAAATTGGTTTTCTGGATACTCTTGCTAGCTAGCTACAAGTCTGCAACAATTGCACCATGTCTGCACCAAGGCAGTCTTTGATCATCCACAATACATTTTTTTAGGCTGCTGATTACAGCATAGGACCATGATCTTATGTATGATGGGAGTACTGCTAGTTTGAAGGATTTACTGTGGCAAAAAAATCAGTCAATCAAAATATTTTATTTAATTGGAACAGAGCTGATCGGCGTTTTAATCTGATTTAACTGTCTAACCAGCCAGCGAGCCACCAGTCGAATAGACCTGCATTAGAGGTTGTAAGTACTTAATTTGTAGTCATACTTTATATAGGTATAATATGTAACATATGCACACAAACGTGTCTTAAATCATCTATACCTGTTTTATATTTTGTCGTGTTGTGTAATTACATTGTCTCAAACGTTTCCAAGAATGTTCAAACTCAGAGAAATCTGTTAAAAGTTAACAATGTGTTTAATGTATGCCACCACAAGAAACACCAGATAATAGAGTGAAGGAATGTTTTCCTGTTTGAAAAAAACAAAAACAAAACAACAATAAACACAAAAAACCCCAAATGTGTATGATTGCATGTACTAATGAACTTGATACAAACCCCTGTCCTCTTTTCCCTGAGTCAAAGTACCTTGAGGGGCCACTGTAAAGCAACGTGGACCAATTCATTTGAAAACGAGGGTCCACGTAGGTCTGGCAACAGTCAGGATCATTGCGGATACCTCGCAAAACCTCATCTTTGACAGATATATATCTCTGGTTCAATTCTGCGCTGGTTGGATCATTTCTTCCTACCAAAAATCTGGAAACTATTCATGTTTCACGAACAGTTTATTTAACTGTAACTGGCATCAAAAAAAAAAATCTCTCTCCTGCCTTCACCTCATTGAAAACTTGCTGCTAAGATTTTGACTCTGGCTAAAAAACAAGGTCACCGGCCCCCTGTTGCTTTTGAACTGATTTTAAGGTATATTACTTACAGTGCCTTGAGAGGTTTCGCCCTGAGGTATTAAACAAATCAATTACTGCCTTGTGTCCCTACGTGCCCCATGAGATCCCTGGATGCATATCTAGTTTAGTTTGCAGGCAGGATTCCTTGTCTCTGGAATTACCTAAATGGAGCTTAGGGCTGCAAACTCAATCTGGGCTTTTAAATAGCATTTATTAAAAAAAAAAAAAAAAAGAAAGAAAAAACACAGTGTATTCATTTGCTTTAGGATATTTTACCCTGGGTTACCCTCTTTGGGTTTTTATCACACATTCAGTGTGTCTGTGGTGTGGCTTGCATACATTTAGTTATGGTTGTGGTATAACCTATTCTGTGTTTTAAAGGTGTTATGGTATTATTGTAAATCCCTTCATAACCATATTTCAAGGGTGCAACATAAATACATTTTATTATTATCACTATCATCATTATAAAATGAGGCCATTATAGAATAGAACACCATCCCTACCATAAAAAGAAGGAGGGTCAGTGATGTTTGACAACTATTTTGATGCCCCATACCTTACACTTCTAATAACGTCAACATAACACAGACAAAATCATTTGTTTTTTTAAGGTAGAACAGTACTAGTTTGTTTGGCCACATCTGTATATTAAAAACAAATCTGAGATTGCTCCTGAAGGCTGGAATTCTTATCAAAATTGCACATGTGTGCTTCTGTAACATGATAAACATCCAAGCAGCAGCACCAACAGTAAACAAGTGCAGAGGGTGAGTGAAACATTAGCTTATCTTACCTGCCTAACTGGTTCAACTCCTGACCTTTATCAAAGATTAGCTCCACATTCTGCTTTCTCCATTTCTTTAATTTCACACTAGCTTCATTTCATAGTGTGAACTTTGATGGATAGAACATAAATATCGCAAATGCACAACATATAAGCGAGGGCAGTGCAGTTTCTGTGCTTATGAATCTGGGTAGCATTTGTTCTTTTGACATTCAATTAAGAATCCAAAATCAGAAATGAAAAATAGATTAGATGTTTCATTATTTTGTCATAAATCTGATACCAAAACACAAATATAAGTTCGAAATAAAGGGCCACAGGCCAAATTTCATTTTGATATCTAATTTATCCAAATTGTTTGACCCCAAAGTTATTTATTATAGCTTTATTGAGGCACACAGTAGGTCACACAGTAGGCCACACAGTAGGCCACACATTAGGCCTCAACTTTATCACTCCCTCTAGTTGTCCAGGGTACTGGTGGGGGGTGCAATACTAGAGAACAGCCAAGAACGGGCATTCAGCCATGTGCAAGAGTCCCACTAATTCCTACTAATTCCTACTATTTGTCCTATGTTTGGCATGTGATAAGAACCAGCCAGAGGCAGAGGTGAGGTGATGCAGTGAATTATGAGCCAGTTGCTCTGCCACCATGGTGAAAAGACCAGATGGTAGAGTTGAGCTGCCCTGCTGGCTTGTCCCCTCTTGCTAACAAGCCCAGACACACTGCAGTTGCAGTGAAGAGTGGCACTAGGGGATGAATGACGCCAAGAGGAGCAGCAAAAGACCAGGAGAAGGGCCTAACCCCTAAATTCCACAGTTTCACTCTGGTCTATGTGTTTACTTTCACTGGCTCTGCTGTGTTGCGTATCTGCTCTGTTTCAGACCCTTCCCTTCCAGAGCAGAACACAGGGCTTCTATTTCTGCTGGATGCCGGAGCATGATGCAGCAATTCAGCCGAATTCAGCACAGGGCAGACAGGAAGTCACACACCGAAACAACAACATAACATCTGTTTAATTTTGTCCGTGCTGACGCCACCTCAAAAATAATTTTAAAAAGAGACAAAAACAAGCTCTTTTTCTAATCCTTCTGTCGGGAACACTTCGTGTTGTTGTGTTTATCAAACATACCTATAACCGTTCATGCATTATGGTCATGTGTGATTATGTAATTTTCGCAGGAATCCTCTGTCTTCCAACTCCAGCTGTCTGGCAGTGCTGCGGCATGCCAGACTTAAAACACAGCCGGCAGGGTTTACTGGACAAAAGACAATGGAGCAAAACCGTACCAGAACTGTTCCACTACGGACATCAACCAGTAAGAGATTGTAAAGCTACAGCTCAGACCTACTGTGCGAGTCACAAATGAGACAAATCAAAAATCAAACTCAAGTTCTAACCGTGGTCCTTCTATCATATTATTAGTTTTGATCCAAGCTTATATATAAAAATAAAGCGTTTTAGGCATCAGATTCATACCCCCCAAAATAACAAATAAACCAATAATTTTCAGATTCTGGATTCTCAATTGAATATCAAAACAAGAATTGACACACAGATTCTTATGTATTAGTGTATTTCTGCTTTATATCATTTGAGAAGTTACATGAAAAATGATCTTTCAAACACTGGTAATGAATAAGGAAGAGAAGGGTAACTCACACCAAAGTTCATAATAGTAGCTGCAGCACTGTGTCTCTCCACAGCAGTGACCAGATTCACAGATGTAGCTCTGGTTGTTTACTCCCTGGCACACCAACTTGGCCTGTAAAAACACAAACACACCACTCTGTGACACACACTGGGTTGATGAAGCTCCTGGAACAACACACAGCATTCCAACACAGTAACAAGAACTGAGATTTATGATAATTTCAAAATCACTGACAGCTGAAGTGAATAACACTACTCATCTAATTACAAATAAAAACCCTTGAATCTTGTCATTTATTTTAATTCCATTTTGACACACACACAACCCACCCAAACACTGACTTACTGACTAAAGTACAACCCTCATGGCAAAGGCACACCCATGTGACAATGGGAGGGAAACGCAGCAGGCATTTATAAAGATTACAATTCTCTACACTAAAGTTCCAAAAACACCACAATCCTGTGAACTGTTTCGGTTTCCATGACAAGCATGAACAATGTCCTAATTGCACCCGAATAGTACAATTCGGTGTAATGTTAGTGATAACGTTAGCCTGTCTGAAAGCGACCACTTGTGGACATGAGTTGGTGTTTTTACATGAAATGTAAGCCAGTAATAACGTATCCTAATGTCAAGTCTCTTGGAGCTAATTTAACTGTGTTAGCAAATGTCAACAAGTGCATGTACTGGTTCATTATTTAGCCTTAGCAAAACAATGATAAGCCTTAATGATACTTCTTGCAATGATTAGGGACAGTCCTACCCTCAAACTCAACAAGTTAACTGTAGCAACATTACTGTGTGTGTCCTAAAGCTGTCTCACTCTTCCATGTAACATGAGTGAGGTGCAGTTCTTTGGGATATTGTTGTCAGATACTTAAGATGTTATAAAACTGCATCAAAGGTCTCTGTACATTTACTCAAGTAGGTTGATGTGCATGTTCAATTTTGAGTTACATGACTGGTTCTTTAGTCAAGTATTTGCAACTTCTTATCTGCTACATTATATGTACTCCGATAGATGTATCTGATGACTTACGTTAGAATTAATTTGCCGATTCAGGTGATAAAGTTAAATAAAAATCAACAAATTAATTGATGTTCTGTTATAGATAAAGCTATCCGGCAATTTAAGAGCAAATAATATGAGATTTCTGTTAAAGTTAAAGTGATGAACACATTAATGCATTAGTAATTATATTCCAGTAGTATGTTATTCTGAAGTGCATTTTGCACTTGCATGTTTTGGAAAGCTAAATGATAAAAGTTCTATTTTAATTAAACACATGCTTTAATGTATTTCAGATCAGCTTTGTGTTAGAGTTTGTGTTATATCAAATTCAAAAGATTCTTATTTTTACTCTAAATGCATATTGGTTTCAAATATCAGTTCTCGGCCTCCTTGATTATTACTAATATTCGCTATCAGTATTGGCTCTGTATAGACAATGTAAATGTTCATGTCTCACTGAAGGTGTTACATGTTGAAAAAAATACAGTAAATATATGATGTAGTCCAGCCCTCCACAAATAAAATGATTACGTGATCATCAAAACAAATTTAATTAACTTCCTGTGAATTAACCAAACTTTAGAAATATACCTGTGTTCACTAGCTCACAAACCTTCATCTCACTGAGCAGAGCCTCTGGAATAAGATATCAACACTGCTGCACTGTCACCTCACTGGAAGCATGTAACACAGGCAATTAATGGTGTAAATGACATGCTGAACTACCATGTACATCCGCAGTAGTCATAATACTCTTCAAGCGAGTCAAATTCTGCAGATTCCTGTCCCATTCCTTTATCACGGTTTTCCACATTTGTACCAAGAGCAGACCTACTTTTCCCATTTCACAGTCTGAGCCGTGCAGAAATATTCACCATGTTCGGCGATGGCATATAAAGTGACCAGTACTGAATGCTGTAAGTCTGTTTATATATCACTCTTAATAGCTCTCCTGTCAACACTTAGTGCAGACCTCTTACATAGTCACACAGTATTATCGCCAGCAACAACGGCAACGTTTGCCATCACTACAATAAACGCATAATTCATTGGATGTTTTGGTTTGGTTTACCTTTGAGTGTTAAAGCTGCCGTGTAGCTACTTTAAATCTTGCAATGCCATTACATTACATTAAAACCAGCATTGTAAATGATAGCCCAAGCTGATGTAGGAAGTGTATTTGGCTATCAATTCTTTAATCGTTGGTGTCACCTGGTGTGAAAGAGAAATCAAAATGCACGTTTTGGTCTATCCCTGCTAATGTTACCTAACATAACAATGCCTAGCCTAACTTTCTATTTAAAAAGCGCTGCCAACTTTAGGAACTTTTCCCATGTTTGTGCCTATTGGGCCAATACGAAAACTGCCCTTAGGTTAGCAGGAAGAGCTTCAAACAAGAAGTCTGCATGCAGCAACCAAAGAATGAAATTCAATTATTTGGAGAATCAAACTCGGGTTATTACATTTTAGCTAACAGACCAGGTTAGTTTAAGTAGCCGTTACGTTACTGGTACGAACGTCGGGTAACAGTTAACATTTGCTGTTTCACTACCTCTGCGACTGTGGCCGCCGTCGCTGAATTGTCTGTCCCAACGTTGATCTTCAGTGACACCATTGCCAATAACATCACAGACTAATATTTCTTTACAACAAAGCAGTTGATAAACAGTCGCATTGTTGACGAAACTTTGGCCTCGTTGGCTAACCAAAACAAAACACGTCCAGCTTAACTTCAACAATTGTTCCCCAGATCGCTCTTCCCCTCTGCCATTGGTCCATTCATGAATAGATTGGTTTCTCGGACGGTGATAGGCTTTTCCTGCTGTCACTCTGAAATGATGCTTCGTTGACGTGTGCATCATCCGTCACTAGGCAAGATGTAATTAAAGGGCGGTTTAAACCAGATTTCTAACTTGGTGACACATTTTGTCACTTAACTCTTGTGGTATCGAGCCAACTTTTTAGTTTTCGTTGTCCGAATTTTTTAGATATCTGTCTGTGATATTTCTCCCACACCAATACAGAGAAGATGACTGTCATAGCCCTTCTGTAGAATCCTTAGTAACTGTAGTAAATAGTATCCTTCTTAACTATCTCATGGTAAATTAATCTGCATGACTGAGAAACTTTTTTTTTTACTTATGTATTTAGGGGTGAACCAGATCTTTGTTTGTTTGGTTGTATGTATGTTCCACAGATTGTAACCTCAGCTTCAACAATAATGTACTCACCAGTCTTAAAATGATCTCACACTTGCTGCCCCCTATGTCTGCGTTTTGTCAGTGGTGTCATATGTGTATCAGGATAGGATGTTTATTACTTGTACTGCTACTTTTTAGTTGCTTTCAACAAAATGCCTAAATAAGTAGCCTAGATCTGTATAAATTAAACAAATGGCCTTGGACACAGGGATGAGCGGGCAGACAAAGGATCAAAGTCTGATAGTTATGAGACAGGAATTCGTATTTTTTTGTAGGCTTTGTCATATGAGCTGATAATGACACAACAAGACAAAAATCTATTTTCTAGGCTAAGGAATGCATGGGCATGTGATTCAAGAATGTAAATTAAAGTGTGGAAGGAGGGTTAGGCTTCAACATTTAGTATAGAAAGTGCAGCTCAGTATATGAAATATATGCTTAAAAACTTGACCATAACTCTTCAAACAGAGTCTTTTTTTTCTACCCTTTTAGGTTTTCATACTGCACCTCTTCAGTGTCCAACCAGCACAAGCTGACCTGTTTAATAGTACAATACATCAGAATGAGAGAGAACTTCTTTTCAACAATATGAAATCAGCCTGCCAAACGTCAAGTAATGTTTCCCTGTCTCCCTCTTTTCTTCTAACTCCTGTCTTTAGGGCCAGCCCTTTGAACCTTTCAGCCTGGTTTGAGGGAATAAAAAGAAACAAATCACATTGTCCTCTCAGGAATTTTGGCTTGTTCACTGCCTTTCATGACCTCTTCTTTAGGCACCACTCTGCCTCTCCTCATTTAGGATCCCCAAGAGAGTCAATGGTTTCTTACATCCCAGTTTGACAAGTCAGGAGGATACACGCTAATCCCCTTAATCTGGCTTTTCTCCTGCATGCAGCCACAGGGACAGAGGGAACACAGAGAGTAATCCTGTCAGTGAAACAATAGGATTAAGGGTCCAACCCGTGAGTGACAATCAGGTATCCACTGACTGATCTGCAAAGCAGGAGCCCTGGCCACTCTCTCATCAATGTGACTTTATTTTTGTTTGGTGGGCCCAAGAGGGATGGGGGTGAGGTAGGGGAGGGACGGTGGGTTGTTACAGAAGGACGGATATTTCTTTGAGGGGCTGCTGGAGGTCTGACAGGCCTGTGGTCTCCTAAGCATCAGGGACCCAGGAATGACTGACAGGTGAGTGGTCAAAGCTGGGAGGGTTGGGAAAGGGAGGCTGGGAAATTTGTGCTTGGGAGTATGGACTAGGGGCTGGCACAGGTGCAGCTGATTTCAAATCCTGTTTCTTGTTTCTAATTTAGGAGAAATTAGGTTGTAGTGTGTCTTGTGTACTTAACATGCCAACAGTGTACTTATCATGCTGACTTTTTTTGTTTCTGTGTAAAACTACTTCACATGCCTTCAGTTGCCCCCCAGGAACAAATAAGGTTTTTTGAAATTAACTGAATTGAATTGTGTATTCTCAATGGGACAGAGGGTACCCTGACACACAGCCATGCTACAGGATTCTCAATTCAAAATGTATTCTTTATTTAATCATAGAAAAGGGGCATCATTTTCTGTCTTTTGCTCCAGTATACTGTGTGCTAAACCCTTCACTGGAGTCCTTAATCTGCTGAAATTAAATAGGAAACATAACTAGAAATTAAGATAAATCATCTAAATCAAAATCTAATTAATTGTATTTATATAGCCCAAAGTCACAGTCACATTATGTCAGTGGGCTTTACAACAATCTGTACAGTGAACAACATCCTCTGTCTTTAGACCATCCCCTTAATCTGCTGCTGCCTGAAGTTTTAGTTAGATGTTTTAAATTGTGAAGTGTGTGGTCATTTGTGATCACTGCTCTGCTCTGTCAGTGGGACACTATGTTGTATTGGAGAATAAACTCAAACTCTGAATTGTATTGTTTAAAATATCTATGGGGTAATAACACAAACTCAGAAATATATATATATATATATATATATATATATATATATATATATATATATATATATATATATATATATATATATATATATATATATATATATATATATATATATATATATATATATATATATATATAGCATATCTGAATAAACAACTAAGGTCCCCAGGACAGTGTTTGAAGCTGGACAGTGGCAGGGTCCAGCAAATATAAACAAATTTAACAGTATGAAATTGTGTTGTTGAGTTTGTTTATTTAGTTTGTTTAGGCATTGAAAATCACTCAAAGAATATGCTTCTCTCCCCACCACTATTGACTGCGAATTTAAGTATTCACAAATATATGGCTTCCTCCTTTCCTCAGAGAAATTCTCGAGATGAACCTCACTTTTCCTCAGTTTTAATGTGTGCTGTAAATCGTCCAGGTGCTGCACTATCCTTGTAGTTTAGTTCCGCCTTTTTCATTTCATCAACATGATACTATTAGTTAACATTCTAAATTGATTTTCAACATTTGTGAATCAATTCTGGAAAAAAACATCTATTTCACACTTGAACATGTGCTTTCAAAAGGTGGACAAAAATGTCATATATAATACTTGGCTGTCAGCTGAGTGCATACCTATACCAAGGCCCAACAGTGCACTTTGATTAGAGTAAGCCTAATCTAATATCAAATAAAACATATCTAAACCTGATTTTTATTTGGATCCATATGAAATTATACTCACCCATATATACAATGCATCAAATATGCCTGATATTTTTTCATCAAGATCCATGCAGTAATCCCAGAGAAATGTTGAAAAAGTTATAGAAAGTGAGAAAAAAAAAAAACGGGATCCCTCCCTTTATCTGGATGCACACTAAAGCCTGATGGGTTCTATTCTAGGCTGAGACCCATCCTCCATCCAAGTTTAGTGGAAAGAACAAATAAACTGAGACATAAAACCCGATAATGGAATCGAAAACATCTCTGTAAGGTAAGGTAAGTGAAAAAAATTCCTGCAATCAGAATACATAACTTTTTGAGCATTGGTGAGATGTGTGTGCATGTATGCGCACATCGTGTTAATTTATTTGGAATATGAAATGTATCCACAGAAGTACATATATATATTTCAAAGTTGAAAATGTGAATTCAATATGTGCTTTCAGGGGTCATGATAGTGATAAATTGCAGAGTGGGATTCAATCATCAAAATGGCAAATAGGGTTTTTTGTAGCAGTAAATAACATAACACAGCAAAGAAAAAAAATAGAAACAGAGAAAATGTTTTAAAGAAAATGTTTTATTAAAATCATACAACCCATGCACAAAAAAGAAAAGGAATAAAAGTATAATATCAAGATTATTTGTGCAGTGCAGTTACCCTTTCAATAACTCAGCCTTTCCTGTTATGATTATAATGTGGACTTCACTTTATTAACACCAGATGGCTCCATTGGTAAAAATATATCTTTGGCAGGACTCTCACATGGGAGAGCCCTCTGCAGTCAACTGAAGCCCCTCAGGTCAGAGGAAAAGAAAACAGCTCACAGCCCCAACACTTTGAGCACAATAACCTATCCTTATACCACACCAACCTCAAGCAATGAGGTGCTCCTGACATCCTACTTATTGCTGTTGCCATCACTGCAGCTGGGAGCCAGATCTCAGAGCATAATAAAACAAGCCTCACATCAAGAGAAGCTGTCCACTCTATTCAACTCCAGTGAACTTGGCCAAAGAAAACAGCGGTCGATTCTTCACATCTCCTCAAGTTACTGTGATGGTCTTGCTAAGTGTAAAAAAGACTTAGTCACAGGATGGTCAATATTCATGTGTGACAGGTGCGTACAGTGGTTACTCTGTTTAGGAAAGCTGTAGCAGTCCTCTGCGCTGATGTTGTGGAAATCCCCATTCAAGGCTCACCTCCAGATGTTGTTTTTTCTTTTCTTTTCTTTTTTTTGGTTTTTACAATATGTAGTTAGCCTACTTTAGCATTAAGACTGCAAACAGCTAGTCCAGCTCTGTCCAATGTACCTACCATCACTTCTAGAGCTCACTGACTGACATGTAAATGTGAAAAAACAAGGATTTTCAGGCTACATTCAGCTTCCCAGTGTCATGTATTCACAGTGAGGTTGCAAGAATTGGTACCATCGTTCCTGTACAGTGACCAAAACTAAAAGTCTTCCCTCACTGATCGTATACTACAACCCACAATGCAGCTGGAGCCACTGCACATGAATGCAAGGTGTAGGGCTGTCTTTAATCAAGAATTAGTTCCAACACATAACTACCTCCAAAACCAGAGCATCAGAATAAGGGGAGTGCCACAGGGTTTTTAGGCTTGACACTTCAGACTTTTTATGTAAGAAACGATGTATGCTGTCTTGAGGCAGGTGAGCACACTCTCCTATGACAGCAATATGTTGAAAATATTAGTAATAATATACTAATACAATTGCTCGTCGACAACCAGGGATGTTATCAAGCCTATAAGCTTTACTCACATTAATCGTCTTGAAGATTCTTCTCATATCTGCTGTGGATACTGACAGTGGAAGATCTTATGGAGAATCAAAGCGAACATAAAAATGATTAACTGTTTCAGTCGACGTGGCCTCATGCTTTTGGAAAGTCTGGTGTTTTGGATTGCTTGCCACATATCTTTGTTGTTGTCGATGTTGAGGTCTCTTCTCAGTTTCTGATCATTTCTCTGCTTTGCCTCCTTGATGACTGTCTTGTGGATGTACATTCTGTACAGAGCCTTCATCCATCCATTTGTCTGATTAGGCACCCACATGATTTTATTGTCCTGATGATGAAAGAATAGCAGCACTGGTGGCTCATGACATCGTAACATTTAGTCACTTGCAATAAATAAGAATAGTTATCGTTAAGTGCAGAGGATTTGTTTGTGTTAACATGGTGCAGTGTCGTCTGGTGGGATTGTGGTGTTTATTATTGTAACCATGATGGCAAAATGGGTTGCTCTCCTAATCTTAGCAAAGTGCCTAAACTTAATCAACCAGTGTTTGTGCCTCAGCTTGACCAAACTGTACCCATACTGTTATTGCAACATAACCAAACAGTGATGTGCATTAGTTATGGACAAGATGAGATGCTCTTGCTAATAAAGGTGTTGCTCTGGAGGGCATGGACAAATAACATTTTTTTTTTTTGGTGTAATTTGGTGGACTTGTTAACCTTTTTTTAAAAAATAAACAAACAAACAAAAAAAACCCAAAACAAAACAAGCTGTGGTCTAATATTTGCTCATAGGCTCATATATATTTAATGTATTTACAGGTAAATTAAAATAATACAGTGGAGTAAGACCTTGAAACTATACCTGGATTGTTTGGATAAACAGTGGTATTTTTCACAGGGCCAACACTCAAAAGCAGCTTTGTGCCTTATGATGTTGTACCCCCATGCAATAGATGATGTCACTCAAGACATGGATATTAGGGATGAGATGCCAAAGCAAGAGGCTTTTTTTTCCTGCAGTGGTCTAATCTCCCAAACCCTGAGTGACAATACAGAGAAGGAGAGACATGTAGAGATAAGAAAACACATTGTTTACTATCAGGCCCAATTATACATTAATACTTTTTGTAAGTATGAATCATTTACACGCAAAAAACATGTAATTATAGGGCCCAAATTTTAAAATACCAAAATATCAGTTTAAATCAGATTTATAATAAGGTTTTCATCTGGAACAGAACCCAGAAGTTCCGGTTATACTTTTGCAGTCATTTATTTAGTTATTTAGTTATTTAGAAAATAGTCCTGTGCACTCTGACTTAAATCTAGCAGCCTTCTCTGTCAGAAATGTAATGTTTCGTTCTAACTTTACACCTGTTATTGTTATTCCTTATTTATATGTAAATTGTTATGGGGACATCCCAACAACCAATGACTTTTGGTCGATTCTTGCCTTTATTTGACTTTGTAAAATTAGGAGGTAACAGGAAATTACTGGAGTGTCATTCCGAAATCATTCAGCAATTGCAGTATGATCCTGACCCTGTCACTGCTGCTAGCTCTAAAGCTATCCCTGTGTGCTTTAGCAGATATTTGACAGTAGACTGGACTGCAGTCATTGTTTTTGCCAATGGTATTATTCTTCAAATAACTAGACTTGGCTAAAGTACTTGTATTTAACAAAATGTTACACACAGAAAACCTAGTGTATTGTTGTGAAGACTGCCCCCATTTCCCAGCCTCTATGATTAATTCAACTGTCAGGAGTCCCTAGGGGTCACATCTCCTGCATGGGTGTGCAATGTCTGTACGCACTCTGGCTACTGCTCTTAAGTGGCTTGGTATATTAGCTAATGGACAGCATATGATCTAATATATGCCATTAATGGCCAGCGGGAAAGGTCACCACCCAGACTCACCGTGGACATCCCGGGACACGTTTGGCCAGTAGAGTGCAAACTCAAACACAATGCTTTGTTATACTGGAGTTTTACTGTATATCTCTCCTGCTTAAGCAATGACCATACACATCTTCACAGAAAATGCATTAATTGCAGGAAAATTCTAGTCTCATCAACTTTATTAGTTATTACATTTTACTCAATTTCTGAGATCTGGTAGCACAGCAACGTCGCTGCAGAGATGTCAAATGGGTCACATGATCAGACAGGTTGGTGAGATTCAGCCTGTTTTTTTTAGCAACATCTTTACTGTTTTTGTTCACTCTCAGTCCTCTCATGTCATTTTTAGCTGCAGCAGGCAGCTGTTTCAGAGAAGAAGCCCTAAAAACCCACTGTGCACTACCTGTTCAGCAACAAACAGCAGACAAACACAGCTAAAGTCTAGCTGGTGGACACAGTGGAGTATGTTAGCAGCAGAAGAGTGGGATATTTCCCCTTAGTTATTGTTAGAGATGAAAACTAGAGAGAAAAGAGTTTAAGTAAACTAAACACTAACTTAAAGAAATGATAATGTTTCTCTGAAACTGGTGAATGTGTAAATAAGCTTTGGGTTCAACATATCATCTTAAAGATACTATATATATATGAATTCTGCATTAAAACATCTGAAAAAGACGACACCTTTTTTTTCCATTTTGTTGAGATGAGTACATCATCACGAATGTTTCCTAAAATGTTCATACCCAGAAAAGTTTACTCAAGGTAATGGGGTGTTTCATTTGGTTGCCTAAAGCTAATGAGCAATGGCGCAGCCTGGGGGAGAGTCTGTCAGCGAGAATTCGGGTCAACCTCTTGTTGAACTCAGCACTCCAGAGACTCTCTTCTTTTCCCCCCTCCCATCTGTAACATTACATTCATGAAGTGACATACATTTCCCCTCCAGCTCCAGTCCGCAATCGATATTACAGTTCATTATCACCTGACAATCAAGGTCACCTCTACGGATTGTTAATGCAGTGAGGTTGAAATAGGGGAGTGAAGATAAATCCAGTTTTCAATCCAAAAAGTTTGAAGGTATATCGGAAGGTATATATGAGCGCCCGATTAGTAAATGTCTCCAGATCAGAGCAGAATCCAGTCTGTTCATTCCTCCAGAAGGTGTGACTCCTCTAGAGCCGGCCAGCTGTGAGCAGCTGAACAGCATTTCCTGCCCACACAACATGCGCACAACATCTTTGATTTGTTTTGAGAGACCCCTGGTGGCAGAACTAGTACATGGGCTGTTTGTTTTTCTTAAAGGGATATTCCATAATTTAATCCATAGTCTAACACACCTTGACACAGAGTACGACCTCCCCTCGAGAGATAAAGTTTGCGGACTGCTAGTTTACGTAGTTTTAGCATCCTCAGAAACGACCGCACAATATCCAGGGTGTACAATGTAAGGATCCATTTGATGGACATAGATCAATTCTACATAATCATACCTCTGGATTATCAAACCACACATACACCTGGTGCCACACACAGGCATGGAACAGATAGAGTTCATGTCCTAGTATGGAGTGAGTGTGTGAGTGGGTGAAGAGAATCAAACTGGTGAACAGCAGTTACTGTGATTACAGTTGTTTTGTTCTGTTAATGTAATAAATTACTCATTAATAACTTGATTTACATAGCAAAGTATTACTTAAAGGGACATTCCGGTGTAAGTTTAATCCATGTTCTAACACACATTGACACCGAGTACAACCCCCCCTTGAGAGATAAAGTTTGCGTACTGCTAGCTTACGTAGTTTTAGCATCCTCAGAAATGACCGCACAAAAACAATACACTGCAGCAAATGGATCCAAGTATAAATCACCATCAACTTCCACATCAACTTCCACAGCTCAGTGAATATCATTACTGCGGGACTCTACTGCACTCGGTAATTGACTCGCAGGGCTTCCCCACAACAAGGAGGCTTCTTGGGTGGTGAGTTTTGTTCATCTTTTCTGACAAATCCGGCAACAATGTCAAATGTTTGATGCCTTGAAATATGTGCTGGGACCCTGTTTCTAATGTTGCTGAAGTTTGGTAATGTTCTGAGCATTATTTGTGGCTTTTTGATGGCGATTTATACTTGGACCCATTTACTGCCGTGTATTGTTGTTGTGCGGTCGTTTCTGAGGATGCTAAAACTACGTAAACTAGCGGTACGCAAACTTTATCTCTCAAGGGGGGGTTGTACTCTGTGTCAATATGTGTTAGAACATGGATTAAACTTACACCGGAATATCCCTTTGAGTTATACTTTGCTATGTAAATCAAGTTATTAATGAGTAATTTTTTACATTAACAGAACAAAACAACTGTAATCACAGTAACTGCTGTTCACCAGTTTGATTCTCTTCACCCACACACACACTCACTCCATACTAGGACATGAACTCTATCTGTTCCATGCCTGTGTGTGACACCAGGTGTATGTGTGGTTTGATAATCCAGAGGTATGATTATGTAGAATTGATCTATGTCCATCAAATGGATCCTTACATTGTACACCCTGGATATGGGTGGTCAAACACTCCAAACCCATCTGCTGCGTTGTCTCCGGTGCAGGGGTCAAATGTATGTAAACTCAAACAGCGTTTCCACAGTGATAAGATGGGTTTGTCATGAGGCTAATGTGCCCTAAGCCCCTCAAAGGCTTCAGGCAGCAATTCAGAGAGGAAAGGCCTGTGTTTTCCTCACTGGGGCTTACTCACTGGCTCAACAGACAGTGTGTGCACATGATTTGTATGTGTCAAGCATTTGTGGTCCCAGTGCCTCCAGCTAACAGATTAGCCCTTTACAGGCAGGCTCCTGCATGCTTCTCATGTCCAACAAATTAGTTCTTTCAGGCTAGCTCTCAGTGTAACACTTTCTTTCTTTCCACTGTTATTTTCATCACAGATTTGCAGATGTTCCAAACAAAAGCTTACATTTTTAAAAGCTAACAAATTAATTGCTGTTAAAATAGGTTTCTCAAATGGTTATCATTCTGGAGATTCTCATTTATCTTTAATTGGCTAGTAAATTGTTTCACTTCACTTCAGACAAATCAGATAAATGGAAATGATGATTCTAGTCAATATTACCTTATGGAGTTGTAAACACCTTTTGTAAACACAGGAGAGCGTTTTCATAAGTCATATAGGATTTGTATTCTCACAATTTCTGTTATCTGTTCTTTTAACAAGAGTTTGGCAATTCTTTGTTGTGACATCCTCACTTCATTCCTAAAATAAGAAAAAAACCCTTTCTTTTCTGCAGTCTGAGTGAGCATAAAGCAAATCTTTCACTTAAGCTTCCACGTAATTGCACTTTTTACTTCCATGTTCTGTGCTATTTGTCCATTGGCTGAACAAAAAACATTGAAAAATAACCCTTTAAATGGTGACTACGTTACACTACATGGCGACTAAAAGATTCATTTTCAGAATTTCAGAATTAGAATCTAAGACATGAGACAAAATAGTGTAGAAGCTGACATTGCTGCTGGAAAAAATGTTAACCTCTTAAGCATTAGAGAATTTTTTCACCCTTATTTTCTTTAGTATTATATATTTCTTATGGAAACATAATCTGTTTCAGAAGTCAGTGGGCCAGATGACATGGAAGCTATTAATATTCATATAAAATAGAGAAAGCACTAAAATACAATAGAAAGAGCTGTGTCTCATTCGTCCAATTGACTAATACAATCTGCTGCTGGTTTGGAGTCACTGGGTCACATGACATGGATGATATCGAAAAAAAACCCTGCAATTATTTTGTATTTATATATTTATACTAAGTAATTTAATGACGGTCCCTAAATTAATTTCCACCAGTTCAGCGCTCGGCTCGGGGAGGTGAGCTAACCGTCCTCCTGCAGTGAACCTCGCTAAAGTTTCGACTGGACCCGAGTGAGTAGTTGCCGAATATCCAACCTACAACTAACTTCGCCCCGGTTCGATGAGTCGCCTGTTGCAGCCTTTAAATAGGATGACGAGGATTTCAGTCACTTACCTTCAACGATGACTTGTAGAAATTATACAAATAGCAGTAATGACAATAATAATCGATCTAAGGTGTAGTGCTTCCACTGTCTGCAACTTCAATTCGCTATTGATTCCCCGTGATATTAAACCGACAAAAATCAAATCTTTTCTTTCTTTTCTGTTTTTTTTGCGGCGGCGGCGCTGAAAATTCAGCATCATAATGCATGTAGGGGAAACACTGACACATCATAACCTTCGATTGCATGCTCTTTGGTGGAACTCTGCACTGAATGAAGCTCCGTCGTGACAAATGGACTACTTACCTGAAGTATATTACTGGAATGTCATTAACATGTAGGAATGCTCAGTTCTTCTACAACCAAAAGCAGTGCACCAAACTGACTGCTAACTCAGAATAAGCAATTCTTTTGAAAATGTGAAAATATACAGCTTTATTGAGCAGATCAGATGTTTATGAACTCGGTGTGTGTGTGTGTGTGTGTGTGTGTGTGTGTGTGTGTGTGTGTGTGTGTGTCATCTGATGTAGATGGGGCTCTGGCTAAAGTCCAGTGAGTGCAGGGCGGTGGCCAGGGCTGCGTAGAGGTGAGAGCTGCTGAACCTCAGGCAGTACACCGGGCTGCTCGCTGGCTGTGAGCTCAGCTGGAAGAACTGCAAAACAAACATGACATGAAATCACATTACAACAACATTACATTTATTGTCTCACATTTTGATCAGCTCATGAAAATTAATTTAACAGAATCTGAGTTACCGTAACTTAATCACACTGGATTTACCACTGTCAATGTCATTTTGAGGACAGATTGCACACACCTGCAGACATTTGGTTTGCCGTTTGTCCCAGAGTCGTACAACACCATAGTATGAAGAACCGCTGGCTATCATGTGATTTCCATCAGTCTGGATGCAGTACAGAGCGCTGTCGTGAGGCTCTTCCCACTCCATCGCACACTTCCTGTGGAAACAGATGGGAAGGTTTACACACGTGTTGACATGGACAGGAGATGCTTCTTATTTGCAGATTTCCTGGAAATAAAGTTTCAAAATGCATTTGACAAATTAAATCAAATTCAAATAAAGTCATAATATTTGATATTTTAAATCATGAAAGTGACTTGATTCCAACCCATAAGAAATGCCTCAAATCTGAATCTGAGTGTTTGGGGTGAAATAGTGCAATTTCCAAAAATGTATACATTAAAAAAGTTGAGCCTGTCCTCATCAGAGAAACAACAATATAGGTTGAAAATTAAAGCAGCTCATTTTGACCCATATTTATGTTTTTTTGGTAACAAATAGTGATGTATCCGGGATGGTGGAAGATGGACAGGACTTGGTGTCAGACCAAAAGTCAACGGTTATTTGACCTGAAGAACATAGTGAATTAATGTCAACAACATAATATAATGTAAATTACTTTGGTTTAATAACACAGTGATTCGAAACAAAACCATGGTATTTTATTGAATGACGTTAAACGTAACCAAATAGTTTTGTTGCCAAATATTACAAACCTCCAGGTAAGGTATGCATCTCTGTAACAGCCATGTTGTTATGGGAGCGGTGATAAATGTCGTTTTGGGAACTTTGAGGTCTTCCTCATTGACCTATTCATTTTTTAGGTATTAAGATGTGCTGAAATCCAAAATCAGTGAAAAAGTAAAACTAACAGAAAGTACTGAAAAATAAAAGTTGAACCGCGACAGTACAGGTGAGATTACATCTCTGTGTGAATGTTGCGAAGCATATGGATACAAAGCTGAAACTTAATCTTTTGTTAACAGGAACACCTAAACTGTAGTTACCAAGGAGCTAAGTGTGTGTGTTTGTTTGTGTGTGTGTGAGCATGTGTGCGTGTGTGCGTGCGCGAAGGCAGCAGACTGTGTGAACAGCGGCGTTTCAGTGGTTAGGAGACGGGAAGTATTTTGGGGATAAGTATTTTCTGCCAATAGACATAGATCCTCCAATAGTGCAGCCTCATCAATAAGTAATAAAGAGACACCAGGGGCAGACAGTGGGGCAGCAGAGATGTCTGTAGGTCTTTCTTTCTCTCTTCTCTAACACACACACATATACACACATACATATGCACGCATGCACACTCTAATTCTTGCAAACCTTTATTGGGGAGGTCATTCATTGACATTGCGCCCTGATAGTGACAAACACAAACGTCAATTTTGCACAGACACACACGCACGCACATTCCTGATTGTATGAGTCACCCAAAATGATTGAGACAGTCATTGTGCAGTAGCAGTGTGCTCAGGTTTAGACAGGGCAACTACTTGGTTAGGTTTAGGAAAAATAATGATTATGGTTAAAATCACTACATTACTTCTGTAACTTCCATTACTAATGTACCTACATTACATCTGTAAATTATGTTATCCTATATGGCCTTTTCACTCTTTATACTTCCCCTCATTCCCTAGTTTGCAGCTGCAACAATTAGTATGGCTGCCGGAGGAAGAAAATATCTTGCTGCGATGACTGTGATTGGTCTGCTGGGAGGCTTCACATTTTCCGGCTTCTCTTCTGGTGCTTAGTCACGGATTTTGACCTATTGTTATTGTGACCCAGTAAACACCACAGCACTCTTCATCTGTTGAGGTCCTTCCTGAATTGCTGGGAGAGAGGTGGGCAGTAGAGTAGATGCTGACTGGGAGCAGACAACCTATGAGTCGGGGGCTGCAGTGTCAAATTCACAAAAAAAAAACCAGATTATGTCTGTTGGCCCTGTCCACATCTGCAGCTCCTCTGTTGCCAGTCGATCTAAAACCAGTGATGTTCCTCAAGCTTCTCCAGAGCTCTCGTGTTATTCTGCTAAAGTTTCCAGTATAGCTTCCTCCTGTACCAGCTCTAAAAAAATATATTTTTAGCATTCAGGATGGTCTTAATGTCTTTTGTTACCTATGGCTTGTTATTTAAATAGGTGTATAGTTTTAGCTGGGATAATGCAGTCAAAACAGATGTTTTATAAAACTTTGCGGAGCATCCACACTGAATGTTTGCGTACGTACAAAAGAATGTACGCCAAAAAAATTCAGACCTATAAAAACTGGCGTATGCCCAACAATGCGCAATTTGCTTTTATAAATCCCAAATCAACTTGGAAATCTGCACACATGCATCAGCCACTTATCTATTTCTACAACAGATACATCAGTTAGTTAACATGGTTGAGGTAAAAAGGAGTCAGTATGTTTACGTTTAATATCGGGACAGGCATGTAAGAAATTTTTTCCGAAATCCTTTCACCTGACACATTCTACATTTTAACAGCTCTTGTGCTCCACAGCTGACCGACTCTTATTTTCGGGTCATTATATTCCAGTTTAAACATACTAACCCTAACACCCATGAATATTATATTCAATTTCTGCCAAATCTGCTCTGCTAGATGCCACTACATATTACACACTGTACCTTTAATTGTCACATAAAAAAAAAAGCGTGACAGAAATACTGTTTATAGTATAACTGTCCCTTTAATATATCCAATTAGATCAGACCAATTTTGCAAATATGGGTTAGGGTTAGGGTTATCTATTGCAATTAATATTGTTGATTTTCTTTAGTATGACTGAATATACACTATCATGTATTCAGTTTGCACTGTTTTTCAAGGACAGCCATTCATGTCTGGTTAGTTTATCTACATAACAGTTTTTTCAGTTGAATTTTCAAAAATCAACTGTCACAACTGAGAATACATTGATATCACAATATAAAATGACATGTGGTAATAGATATTTTTATCTGACCATCGTTCCTATGGAAGAGATGAAGGATTAAAATTCACAATCGGACTGTAAACAATACGCATTTGTTTTCTGTTCATCACAGTTCATTTCTCTTTGGTGCTGAGACCTAACTTCCAGACAACACTCTGGATGACTCTTGGAGCCATTTGATGCTGGTGAGATTTGATCATATGAATTATTGATATCTAAAGAGGGACCCCCTCTGCCAGCGTTCACCCCAACCAAGCCCCTTTCAAAGTCCCCAGAGTGATCTGACAATCAGATCTGATTTGTCATACTTGACTGGTCCTCCAGAAATAAAGCGTGAACTCCAAAATAAATGCTGCCCTTTTTAACCATGTCATGGACCCTGCTGGCTTATACTGAAGCTGCATTAATATGGAAGCCACAGTGGGCTGAGGGATAGTGACATGTGCTCATACTGCCGAAAATAAAACAGAAGGCCTGGAATGATTTTTACACAGAGATCTCAATGTTATTTCTATATCACAATGATAAGATCAAGTGTTTGAAGTTAAGGTTAACTTGTATAGTGGTCAAAGGCCATGCTGTAGACATCATTTTAGATAGACTGCTTTTGCTTTGTAATGCTTTATCTGTTGTGATGATGTTGTGATTTAGACATGTTGATGAAGGTTATCGAAGTTTAATTTTCTTGAAGACCTTTCACCTCTCTCTCTGCACTCTGTGTGGCAAAGCCCTTAAAAAATTGATGAAAACGTGTGAGATGGGTGGAAGGAATGCAGTCCGTTCAGTTGTCTTTTCGCTTATCCGTGAGGGCTTACTGGGGCCAAATCCAGTTCACTCAGTGGGCGTAGGCCAGGGTACACCCTGGACAGGTCGCCAGCTCAATGCAGGACCCTTACTGATGGCAGTGGCTGCCACACAAGGTGCCAACTGCACATCAGGAGCAACTTTGGGGTTCAGTATCTTGCTCAAAGATACTTCGACATGTAGCTCAGTCCCGCCCCAGGGGAGCCGGGATTCGAACTAGCTACCTTCGGATCACCAGTCCACCAGCTCTACCCACTGAATGCAGTCGATGAGGTGTAATCGGATCGTGGTAATATCAAGAACAAGCAAACATGGGAATATTGGGGAAACAGATGAGGAGGATACCAGAAGCTAACTCACAAAAACGGGACCAGCAGAATCTCGAAACGCAGCAAATGACTCGACAATGACTTGAATAAAAGACTGGAGGCAAAGGGCTACTGAGGGAGATACAGTACAGGTAGAATAAAGCAGAGAGCACGGGGAGAAACCAGGTAACAGGGCTGGGCTAATCAACTGAGACGATAGAATCATGACAGATAATATGGGGAAGACAAGAGCAAAGCAAGGCTGCTTATGTGGACCGAACACGCAAGTGAGCATCAGCAGCGCAGCCACCATGCACCACACAAGCATCCAGTGTGGCTAGCCAGTTATCCCGCAGCTGCTTTGTGTGCTTAAACTGCAATCCCAAACAACACCTCATAGTCATTGTGAGAACAAGAAAAAGAAATATTTTAAAACATTTAAACCTGCTTACAGTGTTGTATGAATGGATCCTCCCAAAATGTTCTTTACTCAAATCAATGCATGCCTTTGCTCTCCTTATCACTGACACTACTATGACAAGCTATTTCTTGGATAGTAAGCTGTTGGAAGTTGGAAGCTAGCTGTAAAATGAACCTCTTCAGCCTGGCTGAGAGCAGCTTTCTGAGCTGACTGAAAACATTTCACCATCACATTATTATTTGGCTCTTGCTAGCAGCCTCTTTTTCTTTTCCTTTCTTTTCTGGCATTTCAATTTATTTGCAGGATCTGGCATAAAACAGAAATTCACTGCATAAGCTATTAGTTAGTTAATATCACTGAATATCGAGCAAAGGAGCATTTAAAAAAAATAAAGAAGTTATTTGTCATTCCTTTTTCTGAAGGAGATTTTTTTGTTGTATAAAACAGGCTGCATTTTAGTAAAGCAACAATAAATACAACTCTTTAATTTTGTTGTTTTAATACGTTTTTTGGTTCATAATAAAATCTGAAAATCATTACTGTCATTAGGATCTACATAATCATTATTAGCCTCCATGGGCCGCCATAGCTGCTGCTCCCCAGAAAGATTTCCTCTTTTTCTTCCCCAAAAAATCCCACATCTTTTTCTGTTAAATTCGTTCATTTTGTTGGCTAAAAGAAGTTTAATCTCACATACTGAATACAAAATATTGTATTCAACCATAAATTAATACATTAAAAACATCATGTCTAAGTTTGGAATGTAAGGAACATAAACTCCCAGAAGACATAGAAAAAAGACAAATATGTAATGGTACATTGCATTCTGGGTATTGGTGTCCATAATTTAAGATACACCTAATTTGAGTTACATTTATTTTGCTTACAACAGCCATGAACACACTGTGGCAACAAACAGAAATCAACAGGATAAAACACATCATTGGAATTGGACAAAGATCAAGTGCAAGATTCCTTAGAAGAGATAATAATATCATAAGAGAAGCTGGGCAAGAATGTGCTACTTCAATAAAGTTAAGGTAATTGACAGACCTTGCAAAGTGGTCAGGCAATCTCAACAAACTACTCCACACAGCACTTTCAGATGTGTGAAAGTGGGCTCTGTTTGGAAGGACAACCTAAATTGCACACAGTAGCCATCTCAAAGCCTTGGTTGTTTTAATTGTTAACCAATCATTTATCTGCAAGTGTACAGATCAGATTCTTACTGTCTTCATGCATCTTTGGATGCTTGTTTTCTCCTGCTCAGTCCACATAAATAATCTTGAAGAAGATTATCTTGAGAAGCTGAAAAATTGCACTCATTCAGTATTGAGAACCAATATGTCTCTTAATAATACAGCCGTCACCATTACACCAGGTTTTTAAGTTGGATAAGATACAACTGTAACATTTACCTCCGCAATTACTGTTACTTGGCCCTACTGTAGCTTCCTTGTTCTAAAATACCATAATGCATTGTGTCACAATCCTGTTGCTTTCTCTACAGAGGAGGTTGTTCTAAATGGTATATTGTGATTAAGATCCAAGCACTATACAGTAGATGCACAATAGGTGTCCCTATTTAACAGATCCCATATTCACTGACATACACTACAGCGAGGAATACATGAGGACCATTGGTTTAAAAAGAGGTTTACTGCATATTCTCAGGATGTAATGTGATTTGTTGGTGTCAAGACATACCTTGGGCTAAGTCGGAGGTCCCACAGTCGGATGAATGTATCATAGCCGCAGGTGAAGAGCTGGAATGGAGACTCAAACACCATATCCAACACACCAGCACCACGACGAAACTGTGAGCCCAGAATGCACACACACTCCAATCTGGTTGAGGACAGGGATAGAAGAGGATGAAATGAAAAGATATATACAGTTGCAAACAGAATTACTCAACCCCCATTGCATTTTAGGTTCATTGGCAAAATGTAATCATTTTCAGGTGTTTGCAATAAACAAATGACACAGGAAAAGTTTAAAAAATTAAATAAAACTAATAGTGCAAGGATTTTTATCCAAATTCAACACTAAATCCTACTTTCAATGACTACTGCAGTCTCACAAATATTCAAGCCCCTGAATATAATTCCTCACAAGAGCACACAAGTGCAAATCAGGTGTGGTCTCAAGCAAACAAACAAACAAGGAAAAGGATACAAAACGACAGCAAAGACTACTATTTGTTTATTGCAAACAGCTGTTAGTTTGTACATTTCGCCAATAAATTCACATAAAATCACACCAGTTTTTAGTGTCTTTATTACAACATTTCAAGACACATTTTCCAACTTCAAAGAAAATGTGGTTTTTTGGACTCGGGGTGTTGTCTATCATTAACCCTCGATGAGTGAACATTATGTGCCCTGAATGTGGGACACACATTAGTTGTGTGTATGCACACGTGGTAAATCAACTTTGTGTTTCTTGGCTGATGTGATTTTACCTGTGTGTGTGTGTGTGCATGTGTGTGTGTCAGTGTGTGTGCATGTCAAACTCCATGTAGCACCATGCTCTTGTGATCACAGTGCTGTCCCGCTTGCTCCTCGCCTCTTGATTATTGAAGAATAACTTGCAGTCAGCAGGGCGGATTATTGCAGAATAACTGTCTCTTTGTTGCCATTTAATACCCTCCATAACCGTGACTGTGTGCAACTCTTGAATGTTTGATACCTGCCCCATAGCAACCATTTAAGGGAGGCCGCTGGCCTTGGCGACCAAGCAGCCCTGTGCTTCGACTCGTGCCCCCCTCCCTCGCCCTGGAGCTCAGTCTGCAGGCTCGGTTTGGTAATCCCCCAGCCTTACCCCAGGGGGCCTTCTTATTGGACCAGGGCTTTCCCCACAGGTTGCCTTATTGGGTGAGAGCTTTCTCATTGCCAGAGTCTCATGACTAAGTCTGAGCCAATGGGGAGTCTGTGATGAGGCTGAGTTTGTGTCTGTGTGGGGTAGTGACCCCTCGTTTCCCCCTCACCACTAAAACCAAGTAGCTTAGCACATGCCACACAAAAAGAAACTCATTCAAGCTGACGGGGTATGAGTCTGTTCATTCATAACAAAATAATGTCTCCATCTCAGTACTAACTCTAACTAAAAAGAGATCATCAATTCATAACTCTGCCAGTTTCAAAGGAGATAGTACAGTAGTATAATATCATGCTGATCTGAGATAACAATAAAACAAAAGGAAAATAAAAACTAGGTTTCCATTGACTTAATCTGACATCTGTACATGGATCTTAAAGTCAGTAATAGGACCATATTGAGCTGGTACACGGTGCAAAACAGCAGGGATACTCAAATTGGTAGGTCACTGGCAGCATGTGATTACAAGATGTAGGCATAAGCATGTAATCTGTCAAAATGACTGTGTCTGTTAGTGAGTACAATGTTCTGACCATCTTTTCTATGGCTTGTCTGGGTCCATAATGTGGAATAACTGAGTCTGGCTTCAAGTATGCCTGACTATAAAGTAAGGCATGGCTCTAAAACATAGCTGACTCGCTGAGTCATAATAATCTTGTGTCAGATACGTCATCACTAAAATTAGTGGACATTTAGTAATGTGTGGCATGTGGAACATGTTATATGTAGTTTATAAGTAAAAATAAATCTTTGTTATGTATGTTGAAAAATGCATACATTTAATTGGGACTCATTTGCCCTTAGAAACACTGCACTGATATCAATATGTCTAATATTTCAATCTCTACCAGTTTGATGTCTCAGAAGCTAACTAGTCAGCTTGCTAATGCTACGTTGTTATTGCAGATATTCCACATTTTGGTCATTAGATAAATGACAAAATTTCATCGTGTTAATATCAGGATTGTCACAGTAATGCAAGAGAAATCACCACAGCTAAAGACTACAAATGGGAAATGTCTGGTCCTGTCTGCTCACGTCATCACAATCTACAACAACTGATGATGTATGAGGGTCTTAAAGGGTTGTGTCATTTCGGGAGGGGCGGAGGAGTTACCCATCGTAACTCTGTTTTGAGGTAGCCCTCAAGAATGAGGAGTAGTGGTAAATATAGAAAATGAGATTGAGCCTTAAAATTACTCATTCGAGAAACATATTAGGGACAATTCGACATTGCCTTTACATTGTTTGAGACATGTCCCAGCTGTCCATATGCAAATTGATAGCTATGATTGTAAGCCAGAACCAGTCTTGAGTCTTGGTGGGGGGTATGAAAATATTAAACTTATTGACTCTGGGGGGCACAGGCTTTGGGATTGTTATGAGGGGCTACTGGCTGTGTGACACACAAGGTCTAAGTCCTGTCTGGTGTCACTGCAGGGGTTAGGTTGGCTTAACAGGACCACACACACACACACACACACACACACACACACACACACACACACACACACACACACACACACACACACACACTGCAAGTTGTGAAAGGAATCATTAATTAATGACATTGTTGGAAAAAGTAGTGTGTGTGTGTGTGTGTGTGTGTGTGTGTGTGTGTGTGTGTGTGTGTGTGTTTGTGACAGAGATGGTTGGAGGCTCTTGTCTGAGCCTTAAAAAAAGAGCCTGAGGATGCACTGGGAACACGCTGTCTTGTCAAAAGCCATCAGACAGGTAGAGAAAAGAAGCCCTGCTGAGGTTTTTACTAAACCTAAAACAAACAGAGGGGAGCCATGCAACCTGCTGCACGATCACCCAGTTTACCCTGCACCCTACCCTGAAGGTGAGAGACAGTGGAGAGGAGGGGTGGAGGGTGCTGACTGCTGGGAACCATCAAAAATACCACTGCCATTTGATTCTAAAAAAAAGGAGGGCTCCCTTCCTAAAGGAACAGAGGGGAATCTTTGGAGTTGGGAGTGATGGTTAGGTCCCATCTCTTTGATGCTTTTTTCCCCGTTTAGCCATGAGCGAAGACACTGTGAAAACTTTGGGTGCTGCTCCAATGGTGCCACTTGTGCTGGATCCCCCACTATATGGCTGATCATAAGATCTCTTTGTACAGCCGAGATGAACAAAAAAAGACAGAAATAATTGCAATGGAGGGAAAAAGAGAACATGTTCAATGTAATTAAAATCAAAGCCACAAGAGCTCCATGGGAGCCTGCGCTTCAGTGGGAGCCCCGTCCTTTTTAAGTATTACCATGCACATTTTACAACCTGCAGTTTGCATATTGGTGCCAACCAGAAGAAAATTAAGGTACAAGAGCAAAACAGTCATGAAAAGCCTCAAATAGCACTGAATATTCAAGAAAAATATGTAATTGAATTTTTCCTGAACAATATTGTGACTGTGATACAAATTGAAAAAAAAATTAACAGTTAAATGTAGGCAAAGTTGACATAGTGGTGTGCACTGACCAACGTCTTTTTTCCACATAAGCTTACATTGTTCAAGGGTTTGTCATAAAACGGTGGATAAATGTTTTTGAGCATCACAAGCCATACAAAATGAAGGAATTTGATCCATTCAATCAGATAACATTTATAAAGTCTAGGACAGTGATTACATAATTTAATTCAGGAAGGATATTGTAGACGAAATTGCCCCTTTCAAAATAAAATGAGATCCTCTCCCCTTGCTTAGTGACCACACAGGGGATTTAAAGAGGCAGTGTAGGAGAGATGAAAAAAACAAACAAAACAAAGGTATGCAAGGTTTCTCTTCATGTTTGCCTATCAAAATGCAGTTGAAGAACCAGGTTTACTTATTTCCCAAATCTAATTACTAACAGTTAAAACAATCGTAGGAAATAAACAGTGTAGTTAAACCTTCACCCAGCTGAGTTATCTTAACTCCTCCACCTGTCAACTAGAAATCATTGAGATCAACAAAATGTCTAAAAAAGGTATCCCAGACTGCAGGCCCACAAATGTTATCAATTATAACCTGCTCTCGGCCTATTGGATTTGTCCTATCTGATTTTGAAAATGCAGCGGTGCGACTCCTCTAGAAGAAACATGGACTTGACCCTCTGATATTGAACAATTTTATACCAATTTCTAACAGACCATTTTAATGAAAATTGTGTTAAAGTCTGCTGCCTCTCAATCACTCACATGTATAACAATCATATTTTCAAGAAATATTAATCAGGTTTCTGCACCCGACACATTAAAAAAAATGCTTTTATTAAGTTACTAGCAGTGATTTACTGCTTGCCGCTGATGTTGGACTTTGCACAGTTTTAATCCTGTTTGATCTCAGCCCTGAATTTGATACATCATACTACATTTGACACATCAAACTTTTGCTCTCAAATAGATCCTTCCCAATGATTTCCCAATCATTTTGGAGCAGGGAGCAGCTTTTTATTTGCGACCCTGTGTTGTGTCATGTCATCCTGTTTCAATTGGCACAGGTAAAGCTGGAAAATACTGGAAAAACCTCTCTTTTCAGAAACAGGAATTTTCTGAGCCCCATCATTCTGAACTGCTCTGTTCAAAACAAGGGCGCTCCATGGTGTTTTCAAACCTTTGCTTCACTTGCTGTTTTTTTATTCAATACAATACAGAACTTTAATAAGTTCAATAAGTTGCCTTACCTGTGACACTGTGTAAAATAAGATACACAACTTCAGTGTTATTTTGACTAGTTTAGCTGATTAGCTGTGTATTGGGCCAATATTGTTGCTGGATAGATGTGTACAAACGTAAATATGTGTAAAAGGAAATGAAATTAATGCAAATGTCCTCCTGTGAATGTGTAGTAGTAGTAGTAGTAGTGTATCTCTAAGTGTATCTAGATACAAGGGCCAAAGTCCAAAAAGCTCTTACTGAACATCAGCAAAACAAAGGAGCTAGTTTTCCAATTTGCGAGAAAGCAGCAAAGGTAATTGACATCTCACTTGTTGAGAATGAGCATCTTCAAGTACCTGGGAGTCTATATCACAGAGGATTTCTCTGAGCCCTAAAGACACTCTACTGTTGAGATGTTATAAACAGTATTTTACATATTTCAATGATAATGGGTCTCTTTAAAAAAGATGCTGGCAAGTGTGTATCACTTATCCTTTCAATGACACCAATTTTACTCTGTGAACTGTGGAGTTGTTGATATTACAATTATATACAATTAAGCAACATCTCAAAAGACTTAAAAGACTATCTGCTATATCTTGGTGCACACAAATACAGTTGCACACACGCTATGTCTTACCTGATTGCATTAGACATAACCAGGATAATTCTGAATGCAATTTCCTGCCATATAAATGTATTCCCACCCATATCATCAACTCCCATCTCATGCAATTAATGAAACTGCTGGTAGTGACATGCCTAAAAGCCACTGTATTGCATTTTTCACATCAAGCAATAAGAAATCCCAAAGCAAAGCAGGTGAAGAAGAGATACAAGGCTTCAAGTCATCCACAGAGAGCATGAAAATTGCAAACCATGAGACCCAGCCAGTCAATACGTGACGGCCTGTGTCAAACACTTCATCACAGATTAACTAACAATACTGAGTGAATGACATGTGTGCTGATTGTGTCTGTAGATTGAAGTGAATCAAAAATTAAGTTGTAACTACAGTTTTCATGGTGAAAAAGTAAGGCCCCACTATAAAACACCTGCTATTAGAATTGAGTTTGATTTACCGGTCTGTCCACCCAACAGATCGCCAAGAGCAAAGGATGTTTTAATGTTAGTAATACACAGAAAAAGAAAGAGCATAAAATAACATTGGAAGTGGAGCTAAACCAACCTGTGTTCACCTACTCTCAGTTTGGCATAATAGAGTCATGTAATTAAGCACCGCTGTCAAAACAGAGATGGCGGTTCTGCTTCACCACAGTGATGTTTTTTGTTTACAATAAAGCCACTTTGGTCAGCATATAAAATGCCAACATAAAGAGTCTTAATGACAGAAAAGATGACAGATAGGGATGCACCAATACCAATACTGGCATCAGGTTGATACTGCACTCATATACTCATAATCGCAAAAATTAACTGATACAACACACCGATACCACTTCATTGCATTAGGCCTTACGTTGCATGAAACTGAAGACAGAGATCAGAGGGCAGCTTGTCATTTCTTGTTGTCATTTAGTGTCTAGGACATAGGTCACTAAGAGGTGGACTGGGTCAGAGTCTGGACCCAGACACGTCCTATATGGACCTGGACCTATGAAAGACACATGAAAGAGGTGAAAAATGAGTGACAGAAGAAAGACGGAGAGCCGGAGACAGAGAAAAATAACTCCAAATGGCCTCTCTATGAACTAATGAATGTTCCCCCAGAGTCACTTTTTCGGTCAATAAAAAAAGCCAATGACCGATGGAGGGGTTTTCAAGGAGGGCATAAGTGCAGTAACTCTAACCTGACTTGAGGGTAAACAGAAACAGAAATTTAATTTTTCAAAACGTAAGTACTTAAGATGCACAATTTTTAAAAAGCTATTTTGCAGCCCTTACAAGTGACAATAAATATTGTCGAAATATTTTTTGAAATGTTATTTCTTTATTTGATTTGACAGTTAGTTCTTGATCACATGCAGATGTGATACTGAAACTATACAATAGTTATTTTTGATATTTGATATATTAAGTTGACTGTGTTAACTGTGTAATTCGTTCCGTTATTTAATTTGTCAAATTTCATTGATATTTTGTCAAGTTTCATTTTGTCAAATGTGAAGACAGTGCCAATGTGGAGACCTTTTGTTGACACAGGAAATGATGATTATCTATATTCATTTTTATCAAATGTATTTTCATTTGTTGTAACAAGCAGAGAAGAAAATAAATCCTGTCTTCCAATTCAGTATATCTGCAACCTAATAGTTACGTATTTTTGTGGTAGAAATATCGGCATCGGTACTCAGTATCAGCAAGCACACAAATGAAAATGCTCGTATTCATTCTTGGTTTGAAAAAAAAAAATGGTATTGTTGCACCCCTAATGATAAATGACAGAAAAATGTCATGAACATTTCATAAGGTTTCCCCACTTTGATGGAGATTATGACTGAAAGGACACTCATCATCAACTATTTTTATTTTCTTCTCGAGGTAACAACCCTGATCAACGAACAACATGATGTAATCGTTTGCCTGAATGGCCAGAGTATTTCAGCCCCTTATAACTAAAAGGATATAGAATTTTCTTATTTTATGCTGTTAATTTAGCAGAGACTTTTAGAATTTTCATTGACTGACATTCAAGTAGAATTGCTTTCACCCAAAAGGGGGCGGGCAGGTGATGCTGTGCATGCTCACAGAAGTATGTGGGATGACAAAATATCCAATGGACAGTAAACAAAATGCTATTTATGTGTTACAATACAGTGTAAAATCAGCCATTGCTTTTTCAGACATCAGCAGACTCTTTTACCTAATCTTCAAGGATCTTTATAATCTCTGTTCCTTGAGAGGTAGTTCCTGAAACTAAAAGTTGGACTTGAAAATGTGGTTAATGTTGCAGTAAATCAGTGTAGCATTCTGACTTACCGTTCAACATCCCAGATGCTAAGAGGGGAGAAGTTCTCACAGCATGCAGTGCCTGTTACAAAAGAGCTGTACACAGAGGGAGAAGGGGAGACAGAGAGAAATTAAAGTGTTAATGATTGTACCAACAGCAGAATAAATATGTTATCATCTAGACCTTAACATTCATATCTCAAGCTTCTCATACTGACTGAATTGTGTTGGCTGGCAAACGTATGAGTTAACATATTAACAAGTTGTTAGTATACCGGCATTAAAACTCACAGTGTGCCACAACCTAAATCCGATATGATATATTCATACTGGCAAAACAGTGTGTATAAAAGTATACAAGACACAGGTGCCAGCTTCCACACAGCCTCATTTAGCACTGATTAACCCATCACCAAAAACTAACTATATCAGGTGAACTGGCTGAGGATATTATACCCTCTTGGACAACTTTTAACACAATATCTTCTTATCAGAGTTTGTGAGAGGTATCTTGTGCCAGGACTAGTTGCATTATTCTCAATATTGATTAATTTACTTAATTAAAAAATAGTTAACATCATACAGTGGGAAATTAGATGATCTTTGCATCATTGTTGAAGTTTCTTTTCTAGAGGACAACTTGCCAAAAATGTTGTCACATCTGTTGTTGTCCAACCTCTCAACGATCCCACATCCCTGTCCCTGCCTCCATCCACCACACATTGTTTCCCAGCAGAAGAAAAGAGAAGAAAACTACAACAGTTTTGATCCTTTGACTGGAGTGGCAGGTTGGAATTAGCAGCCTAGGTATGCAGAGTGAATGCCATGCATGTGGAGTGGTGGGGGAGCTGTGAAAGGAGAGGGGAGGAGCGCTGTGGGAGTGGGCTGACGAGGTGTGTTTGGGTGTTAGAAGCTATGTAGTGGGTGTGGTGGTGCCCAGGGGTGCCGGTGGTAGGGGGGCTTCTGTTGGGCCGGGCCAGAGTGTCAGGGCTTAGTGCCCTCCTACAGGGTTGACGGACAGGGGGGAGGACCCTGACTTTCTCAAACAGACAGATAGTTACTGACAAATACTGAGGGCTAGGGAAGAATACTGTAGATGGCGATACAGAGACAAAGGCAGAATGACCAACACTCAGTCCCATTTCTGTTTAATTATAAGTGGATAGAAAGTGTCCTGATATTCAGTGTTTTAAAAACATTTCACATTATCTTCACTTGAAGTCATACCTGCGGAATTCTTCAGGTGGTTGTGCAGCCCTGGTGGCACACTTTATACACTAAGACCTCTGAAACTTGGTTGTAATTTCCATCATGAGCAACACTGCTTGACAGATATTCATTTTTTAAGATGAACAGATAAATGGGTTGGTAAGCCAAAAGGAGTGGTGTATAACTAGAGGCCCCATGACATATGCAAAAGGATAGAGTCAGACTGAAAGATCTGTTGACCAATATTATCGACTGATTGGCATATCACAGATATGTAATATCAGTTTCAGTGTATGTTGTCCTATATGCCTTGATATGAAAGAAGAGATTATAAAGTAGATAACGATGCTCATGAGAATTGAAGTTTAATGTTGCAGTGAGCTGATGTAATTTTAAAAAATAAGTTTACTTACCTGTTAACAAGCCTGTCTCTGTTACATATCTTCGTCACAAGTGTTTGAAACCACATTTGTAGGGATCACTGCAAAGATGTGTAAAATTGTCCAATATATAGATATTTGAATTTTTCTCCTGTGTATCAGTATCTGCACTGTCCCTCAAAATATAGTATCAAACATCCTCTAAAAACGGGATACTAAAGCTAACTGAGACAAAAATTAAAATGCATGAAAAGGCCGTGGAACTCAATATACAAACATTTTTAATAAAACCATAAAAATATTTTGAATAGACCTGAAATCTACCAATTATTCTGTAGATAAATTAAGGAACATCTAAAACATCATTAATAATCAAATCATCAATTATTAACACTTGAAACCAAAGGCATGTTGTAAGGTCTTCATAAGGGCTGGCCAAAAAACCAAACCTATAATCGCAGAACAGGAACAAATTGTTTTTTTTTTGACAGGATGAGGCAAATGTTTGGTATTTTTTTCTGATAAAGTACTTAAAAGGATAAGTGAGGGGGCGGCTCAGTGGGTATAGCTGGTCGACTAGTAATTGGAAGGTCAATGGTTCGAATCCAGGCTCCCCTGGGGCGAAATGGGCTACATGTCGAAGTATGGATACAAAGCAAGATACTGACGTGCAGCTGGCCCCTGGTGTGGTGATAAGGGCCCTGCGATGAGCTGGTGACTCATCAAGGGTGTACCCTGCCTTCACCCATAGAGATCACTGTGACCCCCTTGAAAAGCGGTAACATCCCCCCGACCCTCACGGATAAGCGGAAGAAAATGAGATGAGAGGATAAATGATCAGATTTAAGATTATATGAATTTGAATCTTTGTGAACTAACAGAACTTCAGCACTAATACACAACATTCTGTATACAAATCTGTAAACCATGGATGTTATATTTGTTCAATTTCACAACTGTGTTGATACCTCAAGTGATTGTAGTATACACACCTGGGTGTGAAGGTCCAATAACTGGTCAGTATTCCTGGCTACAATTACACCATGAAGACAAAAGAACACTCCAAGCAACTCTGTGAAAAGGTTATTGAAAAATTAAGGTCAAGGGATGGATACAAGAATATTTCAAAATCACTGAATATCCACCAGAGTTCAGTTAAATCCATCATTAAGAAATGGAAGAAAAACTGCGAATGCTCACATACTAATAGAATTTGAAAGAAGGAGACTAGTGAGGGAGGCCAGCAAGACACCTATGACTACTCTGAAGTAGTTAAAAGCTTCCGCCACTGAGATTGGAGAGACTCGGCATACAACAACTGTTACAAGGGTTCTTCAACAGTAAAAGCTTTATGGGAGAATGGCAAAGAGAAAACCATATTTCAAGAAAGCTCATCATATCTGAACTACAGTTCAGCCAGAGGCATGTGAGACACTCCAAGGGTCAACTGGAAGAAAGTTCTTTGGTCTGACGAGGCCAAAATTGAATTTTTTGGCCATCAGACAAAACACTATGTTGACACCAAACACTGCACATCACCACAAACACACCATTCCAACCATGAAGCACAGTGGTAGCAACATCATGCTGTGGGCATGCTTCTCAGCAGCAGGCCCTGAAAGGCTTGTAAAGGTAAAGGGTAAAGTGAATCGAGCAAAACATAGTGAAATCCTGGAGGACAATTAGATTCAGTCTGGAAGAGAATTACAAGTTGGGAAAAGATTTAATTTCGAGCAAGACAATGACCTGAAGCAATAGCAAAAGTTACACAGAAATGGCTTAATGACAATAAGGTGAATGGAGTGGTTGAATCAAGTCCTAGACCTCAATCCAATAGAATATTTGCGTCTGGACTTGAAAAGGGCTGTTCATGCCTGATCCCCATGCTGTTGAAGGCCCTGAACTGCTACACATTCATGATTTTAATCTTGATCTTCAGACTATAACAGACAGATTGACAACATTGTTACAAGTCATTGCAGGCTGCAGATAAACCAGATGGTCTTTTGTAGCTTTATGGGCAAGACAATTCTGGTGACTGTTTCAGGGACTGACTGTATGTAAATTCAAAGCAGAACCACATTTATGTTGAACCCAAGGTTAACTCCACGCCTGTAAACCACAGTGAAGGGAAGGAAGCTATTAACTCCAGCTGTGGTGGTGCATAGGTCAGGAACACTGTCAGAATGTGACGCAGGTCTGTACTTTCATTTAACTACTCAAACATGATAACCACTGCTGTCCTATTGTCACACTATAGCTTTTCTTCGCTCAACAGTCATACACATCCTCTATGTGTGTTAAACTGTGCCAAGCTAAACCACTGACAATCAATTTTAAAAGAGTTTTAAAAATGTACCTCATCAGAATTTAAAATGTAGCTCAATTAACAGCAGCATACATTAATTTGTGGGTAGGCCCAGCAATGACACACTTAATCCATCATGATAGCTGGGGGTGGCATGATAGCTTGGGGTGGCATTTGATAAATTAGGCATCACCAGGAATAAGCAATTGCAGATTTCAAAACTGAAAGGATGGAGATGGATGTCCATATGAACAGTAACATTGATCCAGATGAATACCTAGATTTATTGGTTCATTCATTTCACATTATCTTCACTTGAAGTCATACCTGCGGAATTCTTCAGGTGGTTGTGCAGCCCTGGTGGCACGCTTTATACACTAAGACCTCTGAAACTTGGTTGTAATTTCCATCATGAGCAACACTGCTTGACAGATATTCATTTTTTAAGATGAACAGATAAATGGGTTGGTAAGCCAAAAGGAGTGGTGTATAACTAGAGGCCCCATGACATATGCAAAAGGATAGAGTCAGACTGAAAGATCTGTTGACCAATATTATCGACTGATTGGCATATCACAGATATGTAATATCAGTTTCAGTGTATGTTGTCCTATATGCCTTGATATGAAAGAAAAGATTATAAAGTAGATAAAGATGCTCACGACAATTGAAGTTTAATGTTGCAGTGAGCTGATGTAATTTTAAAAAATAAGTTTACTTACCTGTTAACAAGCCTGTCTCTGTTACATATCTTTGTCACAAGTGTTTGAAACCACATTTGTAGGGATCACTGCAAAGATGTGTAAAATTGTCCAATATATAGATATTTGAATTTTTCTCCTGTGTATCAGTATCTGCACTGTCCCTCAAAATATAGTATCAAACATCCTCTAAAAACGGGATACTAAAGCTAACTGAGACAAAAATTAAAATGCATGAAAAGGCCGTGGAACTCAATATACAAACATTTTTAATAAAACCATAAAAATATTTTGAATAAACCTGAAATCTACCAATTATTCTGTAGATAAATTAAGGAACATCTAAAACATCATAAATAATCAAATCATCAATTATTAGCACTTGAAACCCAAACCTAAAATCGCAGAACAGGAACAAATTGTTTTTTTTTGACAGGATGAGGCAAATGTTTGGTATTTTTTTCTGATAAAGTACTTAAAAGGATAAATGAGGGGGCGGCTGTAGCTCAGTGGGTATAGCTGGTCGACTAGTGATGGTTCATTCATTGGTTCATTTTCAATACCATCAACAGTGTGGAAAAGATAAAACTGAGCATCTCACTCAGTAGTCCGCTAACTTGTGGCTTTCACTACAGGATCATCAGCTAATCTTTTTCAGCAATGCAGCAGTGATTTCCACTGGTGAGTACGAAAAATTATGAATAAATATGTGTTAATTGTGAAGCTATTCATAGAAGAAAGGTCTGCTAACTGCTAGGCTAATCTATACCATGTAAAATACCATAGGCTTAAGCTAATAATGGATTATAGCAAAAAATATTTGTTATTATTGAGTTATTAATGAGCCATATATTATACTAAAAGTTCTTGTTGTTGAGCCATGTTTTATAGAGAAGTCCGGTTGTAGTAAACTTGACTGCATTTGGCTGATTTGGTTGAATTATTATTTATGTGTTGTAGCCTAAGCATAAAAGAAAGTGTTACAGTTTATTCTGTAATTGATGGTTTAACTAGGCAGTTGATATTGTCTCATAGCAATCTCAGGCCCCCGAAGTGGACTGAATCGAAATCGTATCATGGCAGACTATTTGATATCAGAAAACAGTGTGGAGATGTCCAAAGAACCAATCAAGTTGTATCATGATGAAACTGGTAATATACACCCTTAGTTTGCACCAAAGGATTTCAGCCCTGATTTTTTCACTTGCCAACACAGCAGCCCGGGTTCAGAGGCAAACTGGTTCGGTCTCATGAATTACAATCCCTACGTACAAACTGTACAAAAGCCATGATCTAAAAGCTTGTAGATTTCCACTAGATATCTAACAAGTTAAATACCTCGTCATATTGGGGATGGGATGGATGGCCATTAACAACCTACATTCAGTCAAAGCGGACAGTACTGATTTGCAGCGAAAATAAACTCCTTTTCACTGCAAATCAAAGCACAAAGAACTGAGACTGCGTCTTACTTTTTCCTCATCTCGCCTATGTAATTATTATTGTGAGACCCCTTTTCGCTGATCATTTATGTAATGGCCAAATCACAAAGGTAACAAGACTCCTGATTGTGAAATGTAAAGTTTTGGAGTATGATCTGATGACTTTAAAAATAATCTAGAGTGACGAAGGCTTCACTGGTCTTAGTAATTGTTCCTCCTGTCCATACTGGCAGTCTGTGCTAAAAGTTCACTAAAAGACTGTTGTCTTGAAGTAGCTCTGCTAATCTTTGAAATTAATCTCAGAGGATGGTGCAAAAAATATTCTCTTGTCTTTGGAAGGAATCTTTTCAAAATCAGTAACCATTAACAAAGTATATTCTATATGTTTTACTTACTTTGTTTTTGAAAACAAGATTATTATTGTAATTATGATTTGTGCCGAGTTTGGCTACATAGTGGTTGCCTTACAAGAGAGATTTGCTGACACTACTAAGGAATGAAAATACTGAATTAAATCTTTTAAACTGTATATCTAGTTAACCGATCAAGCAAATTGAGTTCTCTTTGTAGCATTATCTCTAAAGGTCTCTATAACTAAAACTAAATAACATTTTAATTACACATTTTATCATACAGCAGTTATCATAGCATTTACAATAACATTTTATTGGAACACCATTTTAATAGGAAGGTACATGTTTTATTTGTTATCCTATACCTTTATCAAACAGTGGACAGTAGTGGCTGCAAGGCCAGACATAAAACAGAGATGCTTCAGTTAATGGTAAGCGCCATAAAGAACTATGTCCTAAGACGACCGACACAGTAACCAATTTCATGAAAGTGTGTTGTTTATCTAACTAATTAAATAAATAAATAGATAGATAAATAAATACCATGGCAATGGCTGTGCATATAGATGTGGCTGCTGATTAGCTCCTTCGCTACTTCAGAGAATAAAGCACAGATTTTGGATTGAGAACAGCAGACTTTGAGGTGATCACTGCTTATAGCATCTTTCAGTCATTCACAATATGAGACAATATCAGACAAATGGCTGGCTAAACTACGGGAAATCAGAGACTGTTGTGCCAACAGTTTAACAGAGATCTGTCTATCTATGGTATTGCATAGAGCATTTGTTCAATCAAAAAAACCCATCTGTTTCAATTCAGTTAAGGGTAACTGCAACTCATAACGACATTTTCTGAGATGACCCGATAGAGGGTAGCAGGACGTGGACAGGTGCACTCTGTGTTTATATAATTCATGCTTGTCCTCAGTTTCAGTTGGACAGTGTTCACCTGATTTCAAACTTTTAATATGAAGATGGCAAGCACACTATCATCACCATCTTATTGCTTCTGTTTACCTTTACACTGACGGAAAACCAAAAAAATGCACTCCAGAATTATATTCTTGGTGTACATGTTCTATAAATGTTCTGTGTTTGAGTAGCACAGAGACGTTTTCAAACTTTAATTTCATTATACAACCCTGTGTTGTATAATTACATATTCATCACCCTGAACCTTTAAGTGCTAGAGCCACTATATAACTTCCCAGCACATATGAAACATGCCTGCCTTGGACCAAAGTGGTTGGAGATGTAGACTGTATTTATATATATGTTCTATTCAAAGTGTAATTATTATTATGTAATACTCCAATATCATCCTTGGTAAAATATTGATAGACAAAGGCTTTGCAGCAAACCAGACAGCACCAAACGGAGCCGTGACTGAGGGATGCTGTGGGCATCAAAACACAGGGGTGAGGTGTGTTTGGGGTGGGGGATGGGTTTAAAGTGGTAGCAAGACAGGGCAGGGCAGGAGAGGAGGGGGCAGCTTAATGGGCCTGACAGGCAGCTGTCAGACCCATTAGGCAGCGCGGCCCATTGCCAGGCCACCCGGTAATTAGTGTTGGGTAAACTCATTTATGGTCCAAATGGGTCGGGCAGGGCCAGGACCAGTATGCACGGTCGGTGACCTCTGACCCCGCTGACACAGGATACAATAGGGTTACGGTCACACTCACTATCTGGACCCTATTACTCTCCATTACTCACATTACTCACCCCTCACTGGGCCACGGTGCTGGCAGAGGCAGGGCAGGGGACACAGACTATACAATGAAACCCCCACACCCCTCAATCTCCCTTAGCTCTCTCAACCTTTCTGAAGCACCAACAGGCCTGATCTGGGGTCAGAGCTTGCACTGATATTATAGCTGATAAGGTCAGAGCCTCTCTCGCCTAATGTGGGGCAAGTGTTCACACATAGACAGACAGACAGGCAGACAGACAGACAGAGACACACACACACACAGACACAGACACACACACACACACAAACACAAACGGTCATATCGCTGACCAAACTGAGTCACCCTCCTCTACCCAATCTGTGTCTCCCCTCTCTCTCCTCCTCTCCTCTCATCATTAGCAACATGCTGGGCCTCTGCTGCCGTTTGGATAACCTCATCAGCTGGCTGTGTTATCTACACACACACGCACGCACACACGCACACACACACACACACACACACACACACACACACGCACACGCACACACACACACACTCTCATTTGTGAAACCACAAACTCAGGCTAAGCAGTAACACACACACACACACACACACACACACACACACACACACACACACACACACACAAACATACGTATACGCTCATACAAAGTGTGGGAGCCCCTGCTGGGGGTTGAGTCCAACAGTACCAACATTGTTAGCTCTAACATGCTGACCGCACAAGGAGCAAGCTTTCCCAAGACCACCACAAACTCACTGCTGCTGTCCAGAGTGTAGCTACTCTCTGATCCCAACTCAGTTCACAAAAATACCATCTTCTACAAGCCAGGGACCCCTCAAAATATGTACCCATATGTGTATGTGTAATTTGGTTTCTATAACATTTTCATACATTATTAATGATGCATTTTCATCTATACATTTTGCGTAGAACTACTGGAAATACAATATTATCCATTAGAGTATGACCAATATATTGGTTGGCTGATATTACTGGCCCATATTGGTCTATCACAAACATACTGGTATTTGCATGTATGCTGTTTGATACACTCTGATATAACATATCTGTTCTTATTCATTTATATCTTATATATCTTTTTGTTTTATATTTTAATGCAGAAAAACTGTGTGGGATATTTTAGAGTTAATGCATTTCCAGTTAGTTTACTGGTTCAGTTTACTGATGTCAATTTGGACGATAAAGTTTACCATTTAAACTGTAAAGTATCTTGCATCTGTCACTTTCTTTGACACATTTGAGGGATCATTGTAAAAAGAAGTCCGTATATCAGCCAATATGTCGATATATTTCTCCCTATCTCTCTCTCTCTCTCTGATTAATGTCTTACTTGAATTTTGTTTGAATTCCAAACAAGTTTTCATTAACAGGAAATAATACAAACACAAAAAATAAGTGGCTATTTATCTCAGTCTCTGCCCTGAGGACCAATTACAAATGAATGCAAGAGAGCAGCCCCGCTCTGGGAATGTGGAAGCGTTTGCCTCTGGACTCCAGGGGCGGTTTAGATTTGCCCAGTCACCACCACCCCCACCTCCTGTAAGAGAGAGCGTTGTTAATTTGTTTGCTTGACCCCAGGCTTTGTACCTTCTCAGAAAAATTAAAGGAACACTTCAAACACACATCAGATCTTGATGAACAAATTATTCAAGTTGAAAATCTTTACTGATGTACATGCTACCAGTAGTGACAAGGACACTAGCAGAACACAAAACTAGAGTAGGTTCAGCCAGGAAAGATAAGAAGAGCGTAATTGTCTGTGGCCACCACTTGCAAAACCATGCCCTTTTGGGGGATTGTTTTGCTTCTGCCTCCCCATTGCACCTGTTACTTTCATTTCTACCAGAGCAGGTGAAATTGACTCAGTCACGAGTGCCCCTAAATGGACAGATTGATATCACTGAAGTTTAACAGACCTGATGTGTTCGCTATATTTTCTTGAGAAGACCAAACAACAGTAATACAGTAGCAGGTAAGATCTTTGGGAAAAAAATGCCAAATTTATGTGTGAAAAGGCACTGTCACCCTGTCTGTGCGGTCCTATTGACGCTTCGTCACACTTCCTCATGGAAAACAGCATCTGGCCCCAGCAGCAATAGCCAGGAAGCTCCCACTGTTGACTTGCAGTGATTATGTGAAGTGATTTTGCACAAAAATGTAAACTCATAATGTCTTTGTTGCCTTACACTATTGTATTATTGTAGGTACTGTCAACCTACCTAACTTGACTAAATGTCACTGTGGCCGTCAGCCTTCAGTGAACTTCTCGTTGGAAACGGCATCCTCCTCCGCAAGTGAGAGCCAGACAGGGTCCGCTATTTACTGGTGGCGATTATGGGAGGTAATTTAGGGCAACTGTTGTCGCTTTCCATGACTCATGGTGGGCCAGGATCTCAATAACAATATATAAATAATATCCATATCAAAGAGCTTGCCGAGACATTTTTAGCCCCACAGTCTCAAAGTTATGATGTGAAGCGTCTTGCTTATTTTAGTTCTGCAACGGCAGCATGTTGTGTAAAATTACACACTGGAGCAGCTTTATGCTGGCACTGCTTAGTTCAGTGTCAACAAACAAAGGTGGCGTAGAAGTAAGCCTTTGATGTGGTGCTATTGCAAATTTTCTGTCTGAAATGGGCTAATGGTCAAAGGGTGCAAGTGCTAACCCTTGCTGACTCTCTCTCTCTGTCTGGCTCTCGCTCTCTCTCCTGACAGCCTCCTTTCCCTTGTTCCCTCCTGCCCTTTCTATCAATGAAGCATGGACAAAAATAAGCATGCACATAAACATGCACTTTCTCTCTCACAAAGTTATGCTTGGACACACACATACATGCACGCACACACGCACGCATGCACACACGCACACACACCCAGACTCTGTTGTCCCATCCCCACCCCCCTGGGGTCCTTTTGGCTTCTGTTTGTGTCTCCTGTGTGTTGGGTCACCAGGACATTCCTCAAACGGCCCCTCAGCTATGTTCATCCAGCTGGAACAGACCGGGACCAACACAACCTTCCACACTGGACACACACAGCAGACACAACAACGTGCTAAAGTTACAGGCTGGCAAACCAGTGTATTGAGCAGGACTGGTGCCTGATAGCTCGCTCCATTATGGATTCAGTTCAATCTATGGATTCAGACTGACTGTCCACCTGATCCAACCTCGCCATGTTTTAATACATTCTGCAAGGAATTCCAAAATTGTAACTGATTAAGATTCAGCAAAATGTTGTCAAACACCAGCTCTGGTATTAAACTCCATATTTGAAGTAAGAATGCATTTAGTGCTCCTGAATGACACACTTCAGCAAAATGCAAACAATTCATTATGAGATCACCTGTATTTCAATTGGTTCTCACATTATATATGTTTCAAAAATAAACAACTTTAATTTGAAAGTTTTGTAAATACAGACAGGACGAAGTTTGTTCACAACTCAAAGTATTTTCAATGTTTTTAACTAGTAGGATCCTACAAAAAAAATTGATGAGTGGATCCATGATAACCACCTAGATGTACTATTTTCTGAAGTTTAATTAAAGGGTCTGTATTTGTTTGACATTTGTTATTCAAATAACTCCCTTGTTTGATAAAGAACAGCAATAGCATGATCAATTCCCTTCCTGCTGTTTTTTAATAACTCTTTCCTGTCCTCACCTGCACAAAATACATTTATACCATTTGCTATTACAAATTTCGATATATTAGACATAACACAAATATCATTTAAATGTATTTAAAAATGCATCATATCAGTTGTTAGTCTCGTCATGATTTATAAGTTTTACTTTAGGAGCCATATTTTGCTTCCGGTGATCTTATTCTAAACAAATTATGCGCCTGAATATTCATTCTTCACGGTTCATAACAGGTAGATGATTACTTGACAATGATCACAATGATCAGTCACTAATAGTCCAAATTGTATCTTCCCATCAGTTATATAAAAAAATAAATGAATAAATGAAAGAAACTCAAACTAAACATAGTATATACAAATTTTTTAGTTATAATATTTCATTAGATTTCAGCAAATGATTGTTGACACACTGCAAACTAAAATCACCTTATCATTATGTTTTTATATAACTCGGAAATGTTAAATGTTGAAAAAACTAATTAATATGGTTTGGGATATCTAAGCCTTAATTTAATAGCACCTCTAATCCAACCTGCAGTACTTTATCAACAATCAGCCAAGTCTCTGAAATGGCTGTTACCCTAAATCTTTGCTGAAACTGTTGCAAGATAATTAAGAGTGAATCACAGCAAAAAGACCTTAATGTTGGAACTGAACTTGTTTGCAAAATAATATTCACAAATCATGTTAATATTCTGGTTGAAGTGTGTCAGGATCACTTTAATTTTCTAACTTCTAATGTTTGCGTTCTGGAAAATCAAAAGACTTAAAATCTGTATATTCACACATTCTCTTAATTGCTCACAAAGAATATTTAGCCTCGTACCTCACAACAAAACAAAAAAAGTAGCATGACAATTCCCACTATTCCACCTCTCCACCATCATATTCATCAGTTGAATTATACTGATCTGGAATGTCTCTGATGGCTTTTACTTTAGCCTCTTCTGGTGGACCATTCACTCTTTCCTTCATCAGGATTCTCGCTTGTTGTGCAATTTCAGCATTTCTCTTTGGAAGATGCTCATTTACATATACCCTGTGCCCTTCATCCTTATTGCAAGCTTTAGCACCTCAATAGTTAGGTTCCTGCTCACAAATCGAATGATGTTTGGCTTGTTGTTTTCTTTTTGGGGTATGGTGCGACAAGGAGCTATATTTTTTACTGTCTAAAGGAATGACTTGCTGTTGAAAAAGTTGCTGCTCATGTGACTGCAATTCACCTCCTGGTGCATCCTCATCCTCCTTGTCGCCTGCTGTGATCTGTTCATAGGCTTGGTGGGTTGTCTCCGGTCCAGATATCACTGAGTCATCCATTCTTGTGTACTGTTCCAGAACTTCAATATTATTTTATTTTTCTTTGATCACAGCCTTCCGTTGTTGTATAACAACAACATAAATACAAGTGTCTTGAGAGATTCCTGGCAATCCAGTACTGCTGGCTGTCACGCACATTTCATCAAACATACAGAAAACTTAAAAAATATCAGAAAATAGTCCTGCAAGTTGAAGCGTAGTGTTCTTGTAAAGCTAAAACACTTTTATTCCTGCTTAGATGACAAGTTGCTGACATATTTGATTGACTGGAAGAGCAGCACAACACAATCTCATCACTATTTTAGTGAATTTTCGGTCAGCCTAACTATATGTGTTTATTCTCGGATACAGAGCTGTAAAAATAAATCGTCAAAACTACATCATTAAACACGCAGCATATAATGTTCTGCTGCTATGGGGTCTCTCATTCAAAACAATTTTCAGCAGAATAAGGACACGCATTAATGGTTTAGCACACAATAAACTTGAGCAAAAGACTGAAAATAGTTCGCTTTTTTCTATTCATTCAAACAATTTTCATCAATTTTGAACTAAGAATAGTTTTGAACTGAAAATCAATTTTGAATCTGGAGATTGCAAAGATTCACACCCCTACCATAGACGTGGTTTCATGATGTTGTGAAGAAAGGTGGGCTCATGGGAGTTGTTGGCTTTATCATCATCATTATCATTATCATATCATCATTGCCAATGAAAATCTATCTGACACAATAGCCATTTATGTTCACAGACGAGGTAATGTTTTAGTTTAGACTGGTAATGTTTGGTCTTGTTTGCTAACTTCCTTCCTCTCTGATTTTCACATGAATTCCAATGAAACCATTACACTGAAATCTGTAATAGATTTACAGATTTTTCTGGGTTTTAACATGGCTGGAAACATAAGGTACGATGTGTATACACAACTCAACAAACTATACATAACAAAGTCGTTTTTGGACATTTTAATGCAGAAATTCTGCATTCCATTTCTTTAACTATATGATGGTTTCACTGATTGATGGATTAATATATACTGAATGATGGATGATTATAAATCACCTAAGGATTTTTTCAGGAACTAATACACTTCACCGCACTAAACTATTTCTATTTCTATTTCTATCTCTATTTTTTAAGACCAGAGCAAAGAGAAAAACAATTTGGACATTTTTGAACAAGCAGTTCAATTAGTGGGTGCTTTAGAAAAGAGGCTGAAAAATCATAGACCCTTTGAAGCAAATGAGAAAACAGCCTTTTAAGCCAAAACAAGTTAAAGCTACAATCCAGAATGATTTGGTGACATTTCTGGTTTGAGTCAGTGAAAGGAGGTCTCTGTAATAAGGGTTTGTATAGTAGGGGTCAGTGAGGAGCGCGACTGACAAGTTTTAAATTGGGAAGCACTAGAAGCAGAGCTTCAGTGATCACAGAGCTTTGTCCTGCTCAAAATGTGGTGGGAGTGACGCTCATTAGGATAATGTGCTGTATGAATAACACTGCCACCAGTTCACATCAAAAACTCCCACGTTGTTTGGCCTCCACGGTGCCTGGATCAATACAAAACTAAATATATATATTAAACAAATGGAAGAGATTTAAGTTATAAAAAATTATTCCAAGCATCTTTTTCTTCATTATGTTCTGTTAGTAAAAAGGTTCATAATGGCACATAACATAACAATACATACAGTAATATCGATCTATATGGAAGTGATCAATATCTTCAGCTTTAATCGTCATTAATATTGGGACAAGGGCTGCAGACAATGATTGTATTCTCTCTCAGATATTCTGATACTTAATCTGCTATATTATGATAAATCAATAAATAATGTAGTACAAACAAGCATCAATAATTGATAAACTAAAAATTGATAAACTACTTAAATGATTAAATGATGAAAATTGTTGAACACTTTCTCAAATTAAAATGTCTTGTTTAACTGTAATAGCGTTATGGTTTTGACCATATCATCCAACCTTATTTTATAGAATAGAAAGAATAAATAAGAAATGTATTCATTCTGTGTTGAATAAGAAATACTAGGGAACATTATCATACAAAAAGTAAGTAATCTAGCTTTAATGAACAGAAAAATAACATTTGTCCTCTTTTGGGATTTAACCTCTGTGCAGTATGTTTAGTCCTTTTTTTATCCTTACAGTTTTGTATGACCTGTTGTATATGTATATATGTATGTGTTCATATATATATAGATATATATATATATATATATATATATATATATATATATATATATATATATATATATATATATATATATATATATATATATATATATATATATATATATATATATATATATATATATATATATATATATATATATATATATATACACCCTTGTAAACCAAGACCTGAGAACACCTGTATGAAGCAGAATATAATGAGAGGGCTTTATGTGCTCTGTGTGTGTGTGTGTGTGTGTGTGTGTGTGTGTGTGTGTGTGTGTGTGTGTCTATGTTGGAGAAGTTTCTCTCAGTGTGTGTTTATGTGTGTAATAAGTGTGGGGCGTCTGCAAGGTGTGTCTCTCTTCAAGAGAATGTCTGCCTGTAATGCCTGTCTGCATGAAGCTATGGTGTGTGTGTGTATGTATGTGTGAGTGTGTGTGTAATGAGGGGGTTCAGAGGGAGCTGTGATTATTCTCGCCTCCTGCGGTGTGGGTCCTCTGGCTCTGTGGGCCCCAGGGAAAGCGCCCTGTATTTAGCGTGTGGGAACGCACATTCTGCCCCCTTATTGCTGCATTGTTGCAGCCTCGCTCTTTTCTTCTCTTTTTTTAACTAATTGAATTCTTGACTCTTGAGCCACAGGGACAGCTCGGGAGAGACCAAAGAAAAAGACGCGAATTTCAGGCTTTATCTTGCGGTTGAGTGGGGCAGAGCAGTGGGGGTGAAATTGGAGTGTGTGTGGTTGGGTGGTGGTGGTGGTGAGGGTCCAATCGGAGAGGGATAGCTCTGGCTGGCTGGGTGGCTGGGTGGCTGCTGTGGCGTCACCCTGTACTTTGATACTGAAGGTCAAAGGTTATCCTCCCCCGGCGGTGGTGAGAAAGCACGGAATTGGGGACGGTTTATCCAACAATATATTTCTCCTTTTGGAAACTTTCAAAAGCGTTTTTTGGCCCCTGCAACATCTTTGTAGTTGTGCTTGAGGAATTCTAGACAAAACAACTTGAAACCCCCTCCCTGTTCTCACCTCTCTTCAGGGTAGCTTCTCCCTTCAATGGCTTCTGCCAGCCCCCCTTCTCTACACTAGTGGTCAGTGTAGCGTACCCCCTTTACAAAACTCCACCCCTGCTCCAAGTCAGGATACCCACCTAGTCTGGAAATTGGCACAAGGCAATGTGTAGACATTACTGGTTTATGGTGCTTGGAAAAAGTGGCCATCAAAAGCCAATTAACAGCCAAATCCCTGCTTTCTTATTGTGAGAAGGATTTCAATGTTTCTTTTTTCACAGGGCTTTATTTGTTAATTCATTGATATGAACAAACTTGTATAATCATGTGCTCAGTCTGTAACACGTCTAGCTTCATCGACAGTTGTGGTCTAAAGAGTGGAACACATACTACTTTGTCACACAAAACATTCATGAAGTTTGCTTTAATAATGAATGTCTTCTGAAAATATGACCAAAATTGCTGGGTCAAAAATATACACTGATCTTGAAAAATCAATTTTGGTCACTGCCATGATCAGGAAGAAAACGCAATCTATCACCTGCTGCTGAGACAAAATTGGTCAGGATAATCAAGAGTCAACCAAAAACCACCAAAGTCTACAATGAATTAGAGGCTGCTGGAAGAATGTTCTCAGTATTCACAGTCAAGCGTCTTTTGCAACGCAATGGGCTGAGAGGCTGCCGTGAAATAAAGGCCCCGTCCACACGGGCGAAAACAATCTTTTTTGTCTCCGTCTTCCTCGTCATCGTTTAAAGAATATTTGCGTCCACACGGCTCCACTGAAAACAACCGAAAACGATGTAGTTCACAATCCAGGTGGTGGCTCTTGACATTCACCAAAAACGCACAAGAAGACACAGAGCATGCGCAGAAAGCTTTCGCTCTGTATACAAACAGACAGTAGAGGAGAAACCAAACATAACAAGAAGAAGACAACAATGGCGTGTACAAGGAGACCGAGGCAGAGGAGCATAATATTTTGCCCTAGTAACCCTAATAGGCTCAATATCTGCTACCCTACGAGCACAAGCATGTTGTCCGCCGCCATTGTTTGTTGTTGTTGTGAGATGTTGCGGGGTTCGTAGGTCGGAGGCTAGAGGTCGAGGGGTGGGGCAATAGCGGCCCCAAAGAAGCCCTTGCTCCAGACTCAGCACCTTAAAGTTCGACATTCGTTTGCTGTTGATCACATGGACAAAGAAAAACCTCCTTGAGGAAAACTCTGTGGTCAGATGAAACAGAAATTTAGTTATTTGGCCACGATGACCAGCAATATGTTTTAACGCCTTTATATCCAACATCTACCTACAAGCATGTTGGTGACAGTATTATCCTGTGGGACTGTTTTGTTGCCAGTGGATCTGGTGCTCTTAGGAGAATAAATAGAATAATGAGGAGGGAGGATTGTCTCCACATTTATACCTAAAATCATCAGCTAGAAGATTGGGTCTGGGTCGTAGTTTTGTGTTTCAACAGGGCAATGATCCCAGACACACAGAAACAAGTCTGTTTCAGGAAGCCGACAGATTTAGTTGAACTTCACCGACTGGCAAGAAGAGTTGTTAAAAATTCTATCAGAGGACTACCAGAAGCTTGTGGATGCAATTTACTTCAGGTGAAAACGGCCGGGGGACATTTTACGCAATATTAAAATTACTGTTCAAAATTGACCCAGCAGATTCGGTCACATTTTCAGAAGACCCATAATAAAGTCATTATTGAAACATACTTCATTAATGTTTTTTTGTGAGTAGTTTTTTATAACTAACATATGTATGTGTATTAATTCCATCATAGAAAAACAACAGCAGCAGAAATCATTGGACCTCAAGACTGCCATGATATACAGTACATGTTCTTTACAATTGTCAGTAAACCTTGGCTTGGACTGTATCTGTTAAAGTGAAGGCTCCTTATCATTCTGACACCGTACCACTGAAACTTTTGGAATCTTCTGCCACAAAAGTTCAGTTCAGTACAGTCAGACATCTGAGATGACCACTATCTTTAAACAACATTTCAGGCTTTTAGGTTGTAAAAAGTCTTCTTTACCAGAAGATGGAAAAAGGAGTGTTTTAAACATGGAAAAAAAAGAAGAAAAAAGACCACTACAGTGGATCAACCAAACAGTTAAAAGAGCAGAAAGAGGCAAAGATACTAAAAAAAGTTAAACAGAATATAAGAAACAAGCAGTCACTGGTAAAAGAACTCAAGCTAACTGTTATAGCAAGTTTACTGCACTGATGTCATTTTAGACAATAAAGTCTATTGTTACACTGCAAAACATTTTGCCTCCATTACATATCATTGTAAAGTATTCTGTAACTTGAGGGATTATGGCAAAAATAGTGTAAATGTAATTTCCTATTACCTTATATCATTAACAGCTCCAAGAGAGAGAGCAGCAAACACTCAAAAACCACCCTTAACAAATGAAAGAACTGTCAAAGTAGGTAAAATCTAAGTTAATGGCATTCAATCTATGAAAATACAAATATGATGGCTCGACCAACCAAGGCTCAACACCTCCTCGGCAAAGAGTTCAGGAGACGCTGTCTAGGCCTCACATACACCAGCGGAGAGGATGAACATGGATATCGCATCAGTTAAAACTGATATCCTCTCCTTAAGAGAAGACATATCCTCTGTAATAAGAGAAGAGCTGAAGAATGCCCTGGCAGAAGATTTTGAGTTACTAAAGAGGGAAATAACGGGAGTGAAAACTGAAATTACTGACAACACAACGGTGGTCTGCGTGGAGATCGTCCATGTTAGAGCCAATGTAAAAGCTGTCGAAGAGAGACTATCAACGTTGTCTGATGAGATGGTATCAACATACAACATAGTGACAGACAGACACTTTTACAAGAAAAGTGTGAAGACTTTGAGGGGAGAATGAGGAAAGGCAATATTCGGATCACAGGAGTTGCGGAGCAGCCGGGATCAAGCTCACCCACAGCAGTTTCAAAACTTCTCAAGGAGTTTTACAGATGGACAAAGTCATTGTGGTCGAGCGCTCACATCGTGGCCTGATGCAAAGAAAACCAGGAGACAAGGCGCACACAATCATCGCCAAATTACACAATGAGAGAGACACCATGGACATCCTGAGGAAAACTCCGGACCGTAGCGGATGGCTCCACTACAACAGTAACCCAATCGCCATATTCCTGGACCACACAGCCAATATCGCCAAGGCATGGGCGGCTTTCACGGACGTCAGGAAGATGCTTCGAGGGAGATGGTGTGTCCGTTTTGGAATACTTTTCCCCGCTAGACTCCACATCTCCCACAAGAATGAAGAAAAGGAGTTTTTGGATACGGCAAGAAACAGTCATCCCTCAACTGACTGAATGCACCCTTATCCCACCTGAGAGGTATTGACTGTTATATGCCAAATGAGTTTGGCTTAATGCTAATTTCTTCATAGACCACAAGCCTATTTATATTTGCTGCTCTGTACACTCTGTGTCAGGACGAGAGAATAAAGGCAGGGCTGGACCTCATCTGGGCATAAGATGTTCATATCTTCTCTTCTCTCTATAAGCCCATTTGCATATCTCGATTTCATTTATTTGAGTATACACATTTACTTCATAAAGTTATGCAATTATCATGGTTACTGAGATGATACGGTATAGATGTTGTTTTTTTGTAATGCTTACAGTGAGGTTCTGTAGGAGCCTGAGTGGCTAACTAATGATAGTTGTTCTGCTTGGTTTTATAGTCAAGCAAAGACGAGCACTCTCAAAAACTGTTTGCACCACTGCATGTTCTGACCTTGCAGCCAGGGACCTTGTCCCAAAAGACTGATCGGACACTAATGTTGGTTGAGTTCAAGTTTTTTCCAACTTGTTGCAGTGCTGTGTTGTGAGGTGTCTGCTGATGTTGCATAACCTTTGGGTTGAGATTTGGAGCATGTTAAGATGCTTAAAACACAGTGTAAAGTTCTGACCACATGCTTTTAGCTGTCAGCACTAACTCTCCGTTCAAGGAGCCCTGTAAGGGTTGCACCAAAAGTGTTCGCGTCTTCGGTACTGGCAAGTCAAGGTTAGCTTGAGCGATAAAGCTGCATGTTGAAATTGACCGAAGCTATCCTTTAAGGAATGAGAAATACAACAGGCAATCTCTAAATTGAAAAAAGAGCCCTGGACCGGATGGATATTGAGATAGATTTCTGGATGCTGAAGTGAAAGTTGGAAAAATGTGTGGCCATTTGTACGAATGGCGCAGCGGCGATGACCAGCTGAAAGAGTGGAGTAACTGCGTGGATAAAGTCTGTCAATTCAAGGATTATAGCAACTCACTGTATGCATCACTGGCAAGCTCTCGCTTCCAAAGACATGGAACCAGATCTTCACTCTGTTTTGAACACAGCTGTGACTGCAGTCATGGGCACTGTAACCATGTTTGTTTGGACAACTTTGCCGGTATATGGATGTTGGACAATGAGGTGCGATGGCTCGCTCGTGGTAAAGTTTTGCAGCGGGTGTTTGAGTTGCGCAGAGAATTGGCAGAGTTTATGAGAAAGGAAAAACCCGACATTGAACAGTTTTGTAACTGTTATGATGTTGTTCAGTTTTCTGCCAATAATTTCAATAGGGGCAATAAGTTCATTATGTTATGGTTAAACCAATTATGTAAGCTTTTCACTGATTTTAAAATTAACTGGGTTCATTAGGACTTTGTCTTACACAGTCAAGCTTACACAGGTAGAGAAAAACATGTCTGGTAAGAGCACCACAGATCTAAAGGTAGTCATAAACAGTATCTTTATGTTGACATTCCCTTTTCAGTGTATTACATTCTTTTGTGATAGATGGACAGAAGCTACCATAAACTGTTGATTTTTCAGGTTGATGTCAATAGAGACAACCAGTACTAAAGGTTTGCAATGTCCGTATTTATAGTCATTTGAAAATATGTCATCCATATAAGGCTCGAATGGCCCGACAATGTAAATATTTGTTCCTTACCTCGAGAATGTGTTGTGTTTCAACTGTTGGTTTTATATAATCGCTCAAAGCATTTTTAGCCTTGAAATTTGTGTTCATTACCATTTTTCCAGTCTTGTTACTGTTCATTTTCTGAAAGCTTTAAGATCTTGAAGATTAGAAATGCTGTGAGGTCAAAACATAATCTGAATAAAAATAACCCTGTGTTTAAAAGTATAAAAATGGTATTAACATTTATTTATTCATATTTAATTTGTTTAAGTTAATCTCTATGAAACTCGTCTAAAGTATTTAGGTTGAAAAGTTCAAAATATAAATAATTCCTATGGCATCAAGGAGTACATATGTCAGTAAGCATATGCTTAATTGGCATGAGGATTATAAGGGGGTCTTGGAAAATGTTCTCCCCTGTAAGGGGAAAAAGTTTGAGAACCCCTGATCTAAAGCAATTTCTGCACTAACAAATATTGGATTTATAATTTCAGCATGGCTTCACCAATCTACATCAATGCATTAAGGGTGGCAGCCTCAAATCATTTGAAAAGTTAAGAGAGGAATTTACACTTCCTAATACAGACACCTTCAGGTACTTACAATTAAGTGGTGGTATAATTGTGGTTGTGGTATAAATTCCTGGAACCCACCCCCATTGAAGAGTTCTTAGTCAAAATAAAAACAGATAACAGGAATAAATATTTTTAGGTATGAATCTAAATGATACACTACAGATAAAAGATAGAGGGGAAAATGAAATTAATACAGACATACAGCAGGACATGTGGGAAGAGATATGCAATGAAGCACATCTAGTAACTAAATCAATATCGTGACCAGTTCCCTATAACCCAGGGGTATGATAAGATATCGTAATTGACAAAATCTTTGTCTTCTATCCTGTGTAGCTCTGCTTTGCGGGTAAAGAAAATTCAGATGGAAGGTAATCATCAGAAATTATGTCTAAAATGGGGCCTACACAGTAAGATAAATGCTGGAGAAACTATGTGACACAAACTAGTAACCACACCCATATATTTTGGGCATGCCCTCAGTTTGGGAGAGTGTATTCCAAACATTTCAATCAATGCAACAGACCAAAGTGATTTTTATTTATTTACTCTCTTTTCTTTAACTTTTATTTATTTATTTTTATTTTTTAGTTTAATTTCATCTGACTGAAGCTGCATTGTTAAGCAAAATGTGAAACAGCAATGTGGTTATGACTGTAAAAGTTGCTGAAATTAAAATAAAAACTAAGTTCTAAAAAATGCAACATTCATCCCCAGCTGAATGTTGATGGAAGTGAAAAAGTTGATGAAGATTCTTTGTCAATGTAAGAGAAAAATCACAGCACTCACTATGTTTTACCTGGTTCTTTTAACCCAGAATTTGAATGAAATGAAACCTGGCTATGGATATGATCAGACACTAAGATATTAATATCTAGTTCTCTATATGTTCCAAGTAAACACCATATCCTGAATACTATCAAATCCAGGGTAAGCCTCAAAACTGGAATACTAATGTTCATATTCACACACCCATTGCTGGCTGTTTGCTACTTGGCATAAGGGAACGTCAAAGCAACTTTAACATGCAAATGCCTATGTCTTTGTGCTGAGAAGGACTGCACCTTTTCTTATTTGACTGGACTGCAATTGTAAAAAAAATAATTCAAGAAAATCACAAAAATCTACTGTCATACTCAGCAGCAGTTAGCAACACCATTGGGGCACAGGGTAATCTGGAAGAAAAGGTATTGGGAAATATCACAATTCAAACCGAAACCTCATGTCCTCAGAACATAAGTACGAGCTGGACATGCACATCATTGTGCAAGAAGCCAGCCATGACTCAAAGAACCACATGTCACCACACATCTGCGGTTGCCCAGCCCATACTTTAACCTGTTGGGTCTTGTTTGAATCAGAGAAAGGTCTACAGGAAACCACTAAGTCAACTACTAGCTAACCATCTTCCCAACTTCATATACAAGCACAAGACTCAACAATAACTCATCATTAGCTTAAAGCATGGCTCTACCACCATGGCATTCTGCTGCACCAAAGAAAGCTGGTAGGAGTGGGTCTGGTATATTTTCCAGATTCTTAGACCATTACATCTGCCAGCCTGGCAGGCTGAGATCTAAGAGAAACAGAAAGTATGTAAAAAATAATTAAAACCATGTATCATTTTCCTTCCACTTCACAATTCTGCACCATTTTGTGTTGGTCTATCACATAAAAACCCAATAAAATACATTAACATTTGTGGTTAAAACGTGACAAATTGTGGAAAAGTTCAAGGGGGGTGAATATCTTTGCAAGGCACTGTAGCTCCGCTAATTAAGTTACAAACATGTTTCATTTACTATAACTTCTTCACAATAAAAGATCCATTATGGAGTCATTTAAGCACCACTGTGACCATAGCAAGCAGTTCCACCACTCAAAACAGGCCCTCACCTTCCTCAGAATTGGGTGCTGCCGTGACCCCCGGCTTGGAAACTTGACCCTTGCCAAGGATTCACCACCACCACTAGATATCGTTTCAGAACTGGTACCAGATGCTTTAGGTAAGATCAATATGCTTGAGATCATTGACCCTGAAAAGATCGCTTGGATAAGGCCTATCAGAGGAAGTGTCCAAGTACTAGGAGCCGATACAAGCAGTCATGGTGCCTTCGGGGCAAAGTATTTCTCGTTTTAAGTTGTATGCAGGGACTTGAGGAGTGATCCATGGCCAGAGTCTACAGTACCTTTCTACAGCATTGAGGGAGAAACACACCACAACAGAGATAGAGCAGATAGACTGTCAATTTGACTGTGGTGCAATAGAGGAGACCCATAGGGCATGTATAGGTAGCCATCTGGACACAAGCTTAGGTCTTAGCTGCCCACAGTTGGCTCACCTTTCAGGATGACGTAACACGTTCAAAGTCCTAAAACATCAGATGATTCAAGGAACATCCCTGAGGATGTGTCCAGAAGCAGCAGCAGATGTTTACCCAAAAACTGATGAAGTGGAAGTGATTGGAAACAATTAGTAAAATTGGTGCTGTGGAAATGTTCATTATACAGCATGGAATAGATCAATGTGTAAAAACTGACGACCATTTCAGTTTGTCTGCTCTTTCTACAGTCGAAGTCACAAAAGACCAACAATGCAATTTCAATAACAGACTCAAATCAAAATTGCAGGATTGGTTGGGGGGGCTACAATAAAGTCGGGTTCTTCAACCAAACCTAAAAAAGATATTTGTAACAATAGTTTTGTAATTTAAGATTTCATTCTTTGACCCACGGTTTTTCAATTATTTCTAACTGAAAAACACAAACAAAGACAGAACAATGTGAGAAAAATGTATCTAATCCTATTTACCTCAGCAACCTGCTGTTGTGCCTCATCATATTTCACTGTGCCTTTATAAGAGACTGTGAGCACTCATTATGGCTACTGATGGAATCCCTATCTTTTCCAAGGCAGGGAACGTGGACAAGGGCAGCCATCCTATGCAAGCCTTGGTATTTCATTGCAGCCACAATTGTCCTCAGTAACAAACCTTGAGATGATATCTAGTGGAATAACAAAAACATCGGTAATGCCTACATTGCAAACTGAGGATGCAGAGTTTAAAACATGACGACAGGAACTTAACCAAAGACACTACGAGGAAATATTCCCAATCTGTCCCAGTGTTTTTGGAGCTTCAACCATGTAAGGGACTAAAAGAGGACCTGTCTCTTGCAAGTCCCCCAACCTTAGGGAAGTAGAAGACTACATCACTGGAATATTCATTTCAATAAACCAATTTAAATTTCAAGTTTTCAAATGTGCACATTCGCAGAGAATTTGAGTCCTTGTCATAGTTTAAGTTTTTAACTGTTATTTCCTGTTTTATTCTGAAGTTCCGTTTGTCATCTGGTTCTCATGTTTTGCTTTTCATTTCCTCCATTTGTCCATTTTTCCTGACCCTGTTGGTCCTCACCTGTATTCTATAAATTATCACCCCCTCTGTATTTAAGTCCTTGTCTTGCCCTTTTGTTCCTATGTCCCCCTGTCCTATCTTCCCATCGAGTGTGTCTGGTTTTTGGTTCCCAATTTTTTCCTAACTGCAGTACTTGTCTCGCTTTGTTTCTTGGAATTCCATTGTTTTATTATCTGCTTGTAGTTGCACCATTTTAGATTTTTAGCTTTTGTTATTAAAGCTCACTTTTTATTTAGGTTACTGCCTGCTTGTGTATCAGTGATTGGATTTACTGACGACTTAATATGCATAAAGGGCATTTGGAGGCAGCATTCCATCAGTAGCAGAAAGAGGTTGCACACAAAAAGATGTTCTCAAAACCCTGGATAAGAAACTCTGTACCTTCTCTTTTCACAGACTTACTCAACAACCCAAGTCTCAGCCTTCAGCCAAACCCACTACAAACTGACCTATGCCTCTAAAAGTCCTAGGATTGCAGTCCCTGGTCCCCAGTCAGCGGCTCTGGCAACATCTGCCCCTGGTTCTCCGGGGTGTACTGTTATAGTTGGAGTTTTTGAATTTCTGTTTATTTTCTGTCCTCATGTCTCATGTTTTGCTTTTCGATTTCCTCCCTGTTTCTGTTTTTTCCTGCTCTTTTTGCTCCTCACTTGTGTTCTATTTATCTATATCTATCTAGTTTTCACACCTTGTGTAAGTCCTCGTCTTCCTCTCGCTCTTGGTCATTACATCTGTTCGTTTTTTGCTCTTGTGTTCCTGTGTCTTCCCATGTTCCCAACGTGTGTGTCTGGCTCCTGGTTCCTTATTCCTCTTGTTTTTTTTCTGGTTTGTACCGGTCACTCTTGTTTCTTGGAATTATCCTGTTTTTCAGCACGTGTTATTAAAGATTACTTAACGAAGAGAGGGAGCTGTGTTACTGGGTACAAAGCAGTGAATGAGAGAAACTAAAGGTTTTTTTCTACTTTTGTTTCACAGTGGTTGCGATCAAAATTACAAACAAATGCATCCTCCAGACAGGGTGCCACAGTGGTGGATTTTGTGTGAATTCAGCTGAAGCGAAAGCTTGATCCTGTTTACCCTTTGCTCAGCACTGCTCTTGGTCAAACGGACACACAGACCTGCAGCTAATGACACGGACAGAGTAGGAGAGATACGAGACAGCGTTGTAATCTGCTAGATTTTTATAGAGCCATGGCCGTGTGACTGAATAGGTCTGAGCACTTTCTCGAACATTTATTTCAACTTTTGGTCAGTATGACGGTGAACCAGAGAGAAACTGTTGAGCAAATGTGCACCAATTGATTTTATCTTCATTGACAAATCCAGTCATCTTCTATAATATGACCCACAATCCACAAAGTCCAGGGGACAGACAGGCATGTCTGAAGCCAAAGAGAAGAACGTCAATGTTTCTTGCAGGGTAACCAATTACGATTAAAAATAATATCTTAAAAGGTACCTTGTCTGGTTTTTCATGAACCTAATACTAACATACTTAATAATGGGCAGTCTATTACGTTGTATGACAACTCAATTTGTTTATTGTTTTTACCTAATAAAGGATTTGTGGTGTAGAACTTGCAGATGCTTGGTTAAACTTAAATAGAACAGGATGCATTTGGTATGAGTGTAAGCATAAAAAATAAAAATAAAAAAATAATAAAAAAGACATTATTCTCTGTAAGTGATCACAGGGATGTTTTGAGTGTGAAACACAAGCTGCTCTCCCCCTCTTTCTTCTGTTCTGTGATTGAAGGCAAGCTATGGAGGCAGCCACTATTCACCTCATTAACTCAGAACTAACCTTTAAACATTTTAAAAAAGTCTAAGTGGCACACAGCACAAATAAATGCCACTTTGTTAAAAAAATGAATTATTACAACTATTTGGGTCATACACCTGAGAAGAGAATCAGCCTCCTGACTGGAAACCATTCAGGCATACTAGAACCAACTATATTTGAGTGCAAGGTAAGAATCAAAACTATATCTATATTCAGTGGATGATTATCTAAAAACAAGTCTAAAATAACATTACATTATAAAACTGCACTGTTTTAATCCAGACTTAATTATCAGTTGCAGAATTGGTCAGAGATTTCACATCTGCCTATTCTGTATTTTCTCAATTGATTTTTTATGGTTTATTCTTTTATATCTTTCGTGATTTTAAGCTTGGCCTAAGCTTCAACAACTGAGTTGAAATGGTCTATTTTACCATTCATGAACCAGCTGGAGGTTTAGTTACTTGGTGTGTGGCGCAGAAATGTGTTTAATAGGTTTATCAGTGAGTTGACACCTGGTTTCCAGAGGAGTTTTAATTAACCAGGCCGTTGGTCAGTGAGAAATAGGGAGATGGGTTTCCATTATAAAAGCGCAGCGGACTGAGGCATGATTTGCTATTTCAGCCAGCAAATTGGAGAATTAATGATGTAGATAATCTTTCTGTTTCTCTTAGATCTCAGAGATGCTGGAGAGGGTTGGATCAGACAGACAAGCCCCCAAGCACATGCTGGTATACTGGATTTCTTATTTTCTTGTGTATCCAGTCAAGTTTTAAAGATCTGGGAATTTGCTCTCCATTTATTTACAGGACTTGTGGGCTATGACTGGACTAAGAAAGGTTTTCATGGATTAAAATCTGATTTAGAGTCAAGCAATTAAAATTTCTGGCACTCTGGAATAGATGCTGGGAAAAGTCTTTAAAATCTTTTGTATGAGTGTGCATTAGTAGTAATGTTGACCTGTTCCAAACCAGCACAGAGCAGTAGCAATTCCTTTCATATTGGACAACTTTGTCTCACACAATTAACATTCGATGCCAATGTTGGAAGTCCTTAGTATAGCAAGGAGTTAAAAAAAAAAAAATCTCTATATACATTGATGCATGTGTTTAGATCATGTTTATGCATGTGTGTATTTTGTGCCTGTGTATGTTAAACAACAATAGAATAAAAACATTTTCCTGAAGGGATTAATAATATATGCTTTCTTCTTTTTCTTGAACATGAATTATTTTGAAATATCTGTGTTTTGTCTTGTCATGTACTTTAGTCAACAGTACCCCTGCTGCTAAACTGGTAAAAATACATGTATAAAACTAAGTCAGTGTCCTGCTATGCTGAAACCACAGGAGCATTAATGACTGTACTCAATCCTCAAGCTGTATACAGAGCAGGCCATTATTCAAAGAGATGGGAATCCCCGAACCTGTGATGTTGTCTCTCTGCTGGAGTAGCAGGTGATATAGTCCGGATAGTGTTACAATGCTCTGCACCTCTGCATGTCAGCAATGCTGTGAGTGAGTGTGTGTAACTGTGTGCTATTAAGCACCTTGTTGTAAACATGGCTGAGAAATCAAAGGCACCTCTAAATCACCACTACAAGAAATGTGTTTCTGCTCTCTCTACAGCAGTACTCTAGTAGTGCAGTGTCATGCCACACACACTCCAACCGATTTCAAAGAAGTGCAAAGTTACTATTCTAATAATTCATACTCTTTTACCAAAAAATCCATTGTGTTGGATTTGCAAGTGCAAGTTTAGTCAAGCAGACAGTCTCAAACCTACTTGAGAATATTGGTCAAGAGTTTATATACACTTGTGAAGAACATGAACTGTACATCATGCCAGTCTTGAGTTCCAATGATTTCTACAACTCTCATGTTTTCTGTGATGGAAAGTGTGGAATGGATCCTACTTTATCACAAAAAGCATTCATTAAGTTTGGTTCAATGATGAATTCATTATAGATCTTTTGAAAATGTGATAAAATCTGTTGGTTGAAAAATATACATACAACAGTTACTTTGTTAAAGTAAAACTCTCGCCAAAAACTAACTTAGGCTTTTTTTTTAATGTATGTGAATCAAACCTTTGTGTAAAAGCATAATTACAACGAAAGAGGCACTTTTAAGATTTACCGTATTTTTGTTTTCGGGTCAAGCTTACTTTCTCAGTGGGGGCACTTTTACGATAGCATCAAAATGGCTATTTTCAAAACACTAAGAAGGCTTGGCACAGCATGAAACTTTGCTAGTAGTATCACCAGGGTCTCTACGCATGAACATGTGCATTGAAATCATTGTTTGTGTACAGAGAGTTTACTAAAAAGAAAGTTTTTGGACAACTCACATTAGCAAATGTTTCCTCTGCTCGTGTTGCATTGTTGCCAGAAGACAGTACCATTCCACCTTAAGTGTCCTCCAGGTTACGTCGCAGTCTGAGATTGATACATCTTGGCTGCCATGACGGCTGGGAGCGGAACAGGCTACTACTAAGGTGAGTTGTAAAAAAAAAAACAAAAAAAAAACAACTTTCTTTTTAGTAAACTCTGTGTACACAAACAATGTTCTCAATGCTCGTGTTCATGTGTGGAGACCCTGGTGATACTACAAGCAAAGTTTCATGTAGTGTCAAGCCTTCTTAGTGTTTTAAAAATAGACCACGGCAACCCACAAACACCAGCTATAAAGCAGCTAACATTGACAATGAGTATAGTGGTGCTAGCAGTATAGTGGCGCAGCGCCGTTGTTCCACCATCTGGGGAGAACCCTGCATATATATTCTCAAAAAGAGCCTAAGTTGCATTTTGGCAAGAGTTTCACTTTAACAATAACACAGTTGTGTGAATCAAATGCCTGGACCCATTTTAACAGGACTTGTTTGATACACCAACTAGACTCAGCCAAAAATACTACAATTGGAAAGTCTAAAGAGCTCAGCATTGATCTGAAAGAGTGCATTATTGATTTGAACAAGTCGAGAAAGTCACTTTTAATAAGCTATCATTAAGTAGTTCCCAAGATCAATTGTGCAAACAATTGTTTGTACATACAAAGTACATGGCAAAGTTGTGTAACTGCCATGATCAGGAAAAAAATGCACCTGCTACTGAGATTAAATTAGTTTAGATGGTCAAAATCAACCACAAAACACCAAAACGCAAGTCTGCAATGTTTTAGAGGAGGTTTAGAGGAAACAGAGAAAAGGTATGGTATTCCCCTTTGTTCAAAGGGTAAAAACCATCCATCCAACATCCAAAATGCAATGCGCTGTCCCAGACCAACAAACACTTCTGCTGATGGGTGTTACCACCAGATGTGATTGGCTGCCAAATACAAGTGGTATATGCACAAATATGTCAGCAATTTTGGACAGCAAGGTGTAGCAAAACTACACGGACAAACCAAATACAGAACTGCAGTAAAAGTTGTAATTTTTCCAAGTTAGTTTATGAGTATGAATAGACTATCCACTGTCCACTACCCATCTTTGACAGCTAGATATGGCAACATACCTACAAACTACATGCAGAACAGCACTTGAAGCAGAAATTTGTTAAGTTAGTTTATGATCATGATTATGTGAACTAATTCTATAAGATAACACTGAAAAATAACAATTTTAACTCATAGAACAGTTCAACAGGTGCTGTTTGTTTCATGCATATGTATAAGCTTGAAATATATTATTTTTCAATGTGATTATTTGAATTATATATTTCTATAACAATTGAAAGTTGATCAATGGAGATTAAAAAACATACAGTTGTGCATGGTTGCCTGTCATAGCAAAGTATTTTTTCAGTTCTATTTAGGCAGCGCTTGTCAAAGCATAAAACTATAGTTTATCAAACATTTGTACTGTCCAGAACAATTGGACACAATTTAATTTTGCTATAAATTCATACTGGCTCCAAATATCAGTCATCGATCTCCTTGATTACTAATAACCACTATCGTTATCAGCCCTGAAATATACTGGTGATGTACTGCGAGTGTGCATAGTAACAATATCATAATATTATACAACAATGTAGTATTACAACTAAATAGTAACTAAGGAGACATTATAAGGCAAATTAACTGGATTGTGACTCACATTTGATCATTACTGTACTGTTTTACAGTTTGATCTAAGTTTTGCAGTCTCTGTTTTCACACTATAGAAACAATATGGCTATTTCCAGTTAATATATTACCAAGTCTACCAACTACAGTCTGTAGTTGACACAACAGCCCTAAAATACTCCAGATGACACATGTCAGTGAAAGAGTGGGAGGTTCTGTGTGCAGATAATATGGAGAATGGTTCACCATTGTTTATTTGCAAAACCCATCAACACTGTTGTTGAAAGTTCTCATTTAAATATCAAATCTTGTGGGTGACTAAAAAAGGTGAGTAAATACTTACCTCAGTGTTGGGCTAATAGCAACAGACCACACTCTGTCTTGCATGGCAATTGTGTCTCTAGGGCTGCTTGAGGTTAAAGTCCAGATCTAGAAAAACAAAAGCCCCCAGTTAGCATGTTTGTTAATGTAGTCATTAACAGACTCTCTATGACATGGAAATGATATATGACATTCTGCTAAAACATCAATGAAGTGACATGAATTGAATCTGAATTGAAATGTAACATTTTCTTGTTCTGAAAAAGCAACGAGGTTCACTATTATACTTGGTGAAAAATTGTGGACTCTAAACACCCCAGTTGTGAGCATAACATTATTCAGTCTGAATTGTACAGGTGTTCTGACCCGGGTTGTTCGGTCTCTGGATCCACTGATGATGAGTCCATTTTTAGAGTCCAGGCAGTTGACTTCCTGGTTGTGACCTGATAACTCCAGCATCACGCCTCTTCTTCTGTGGTGAACTAGGATCTTGCCATCACTGACACAGACAAAGGGCCCTTATTTTAGGACTAGCCTGATATCTTAGCTAAACAAAATATGGAAACAAAATACTTTATCAAGAAAAGGCTCTGTATACTATCATTCTCCTGTATGCATGTTGAAACATTTCTCTTCTGCCCTGTTCTTGTACTTCTTCCCCCACCAAAGCTAATCTTACTTCTCCAAGGACTTATGTTTATGTAGTACCTCTGATTATTATATAATGACTAATACATGGTGTCAATGCCAAGTAAGGTTACAATAAAAATAAAGAGCAGGAGCTACCTTCCACCACTGATCAAATGAGTGTCGGTCAGAACAAAGCGACAGACATCACCCTTGTGGCCAGAGTAGATTTCAAATGGGTTGCGATGGAGCCTCCCGGAGTCTTGGCAAAGACTGTACCCTCCAATGACAGCAGCCTGGGACAAAAACAGCATGTCTCTATCCAGTTGTACCCATGGCAAAAGTCTGAAGAGAAGATAACGTGATTGGAGAAAAATGTAAGCGAGTAAAAAATGATCAGTAAAGGTAAAGTGAAAGAAATGTCACCATAATGAAGAAAACATTATGTTTCAAGAAATATTTCAACATTTTGGGATATACGTTTTCATGGAGAAGGATAATAATATTGATATCAATCTCATGTCTGCATGTGAAGTAGGTAGTTAGCTGTAAAGAGTAAGTGTCAGGAAATCACTGGCCTAGCTTTACGCAAAAAAAACAAAACAAACAAAAAAATGCTCCAATTTTAAACATATTCCATTTCTTGTGTCTTATACTGCCTGCTGTCTTAATAATAATAATAATAATAATAATAATAATAATAATAATAATAATTCTATATAGCGCTTTTCAGGGTACACAAAGACACTTCACAGGTTAAAAAGCAGAAATATAGAAACAACACATTAAAAAAATAAAAAGAGACAAATTATACATTAAAAATAATTTAAAAAGATATGGCCATGGCGGCGTAGGATGTTGCCAAGGGGAAGCATGTATAGGATAAAAAGGACCAAGCACCAAACACTGGGGGGTGCCTTGGGACAGAGGGGGCGATGGAGGAGGTGCAGTTGTCTATATGGATGAACTGTTGTCTGTTTGTGAGATATGATTTTAACCAGGAGACGGCAGTTGCCATTGGTATACAGTAAAAACAAAAGGTCATAGTGTTTCAGCCTTTAAACACTGTATAGGTAAATGACTCACTCACTTTATTTTCCATTTGAGAGGAACAGCCCTGTTGCAGACCCCATCACACCAGTTCTGAGCTATCTTGACTCTCTCCTTCAGTGGGATATGATGATATCTGCAGTGACAGTGACAGTTTAACATTACTATACTGTGGTCACTGTGGGTATTGAAGGCTTAATATCTGTTATAACAGTCATACACTTTCATAAAGACTTCATGTTCATGACAGGCGTCATGTCAAAGTTATAATGGTTCAATGATAGGGGATAAACTGTTTATTATTTTTAATGACTGAATGCTACTAAGCCTGGATGGTTGTTATATTATGGATGTGCATGGAGATACACAAGTTGCTTGCCATTTCTGGATATTGGGTACTTGTGAAGTAAAAACACTATAATGTAACAGCATTCAGTTCCTAAGAAATAAATGATGTGGTATCAGAACAGTGCATAGACTTGTGTAATTGCTGATACCGGATCTGACATTTTAGACAGTATTACCAATACTGCTATTGGTATTTGAACAAACATGGATTATTTAACAGATATATCACCAAATTCTGAGACTAGTACTAGCATCTATTTTTACAAAATGATGGAGACCCAAAAATGCATAGTCATTTTTAGACCTGTAGTCAGTGGCTCTTGTAAAATCAACCTTTTCAAATCTGAGATTAATGAAGCCTATATGCAAAACATGGTTACTTACAGGAAAATGAAACACAGCTTGGTTTCAACCATCTAACTCAAGTATTTTTGTTCCTGCTCTATTGATTTGTCTTCTCAGAAGACAAATCAGATGATCAGATAAATAAGAAAAAAGACAACAATTTATCCAAATGATCCAAACTTCTTTATTTGGAGGACAAACAAGCCATGTTTCCAACATTCATCAAAAATTAGATTGGACAGTTTGGATAATAATTGTACATCTCTCCTTCACTTACTATATCGAAATCAGTTTGATTAAACTTCGAGGTTGATTGTCGGATTGCTTCTTATGTTTCTCATCTCCTGAGACTCTGGGCCTGTATTCACAAAGACTGTTATCTTAACGTTAGGAGTACTCCTAAATCGGACTAAAAGTTATCATGTAGGAGTAATTTCTTAAAAGTACTTCACAAAGCCGCTGAGACCAACTTTTAGTTATGAAAACATTGAACTCCTAGACTAGAGGTAACTCTCTGTTGCTATGGATGATGTCATTTTATATGGACACACTTAGAAGAGGTGACAACGGTGACTGGTTGTTGAGTGACAGGGCAGCCCACTGAAAAGTCATTTAGGCTACGCAATGCATGAAGTGAAAATAAGGAAGTTGCCTACAAGCCCATGACAAAGTCTATGAAAAGATACTGGATAAAGAAATGTATTTATGAGGATAATTAAGTGCACCCCCCCCCCCTCAAAAAATAACGCGTCGGACAAAAATTACAAATTAGAAGTTTGTGATGAAAAACGTGAATTGCAAATAAAAGCGGCATTTGCTCGAAAAGCTGCGTCAAACAACTCTCCATTAAAATTCGGGAATCGTGTCTTGATCCGGGCCATTTCGCAACAATGTCCAGTATACTGTAACATGCAATCATCAAAGACAATTTGTGTATTGATGGAATGCAACTTTTTCTGATTGACAAAAGCCCCATTCGCACGGGACTAGTATTACCTGGGGACCTCCAGTAATTTGTAATAATTGTGGAGGTCGTCTGTGATCTTAATACCGTGCCAGTCTGCCATGTCCGTAATTTGTAAAGTAAAACTTTGACCACAAATTACCTACCATATTTCGCAAAACACAGGGGTCATATTAGTCCCGTGCAAATCGGCATCTCTGTGATTTGGGGTCATTTTTTGTTTTTCTTCAGGTTTTTTGTGTTTTCCACACCTTTTTTCTGCCTTTCTCCCAGTTGAGATTTATGGAGGCTGCATTGGGAATTATAAATTAAAGTTTGGACAGCATTTTGGGTGCAAATTCAGGTGGCTCATCAGAAGAGCGAAATCTTGAAAGATGATTAGATGGATTACATGCATGGCAGCATGCAGTAAGGAACATTTATCCATCTTTCAACAGGCTCACCAGTTATCATATTAAAAATATCCATATCTAACCATTGTGCTGCTTCAGCAAGGGCTCCGATGTGATCGACCCGAGGGATAATGTCAGTAAATTTGGGTTAAAACACAGACTTCGCTTATCCTGTGCAAATGCACCGCATGAAACATAGACAAGGTGGGATCACTTGAGGTCCCAAGGTAATACTAGTCCCGTGCGAAGAGCTGCATTTTCTCCGTAGCCAAATACCGGATAGTTTTGGTTGGCTGGGGAAGTTATGGTGTCCCTCACCAACTCAACCACAACTTCAATCCCTTCGCAGTCAATCTGACATCGTTTTAATAATTCCCTGTCATTTAGCATCTCCAAAACATTCGGCTGTGACAAGGTTTTAGCGAGTTAGGAGTCCTCTAGACTACAGTCCCTGACAAAAGTCTTGTCGCTTATCCTAGTTGTAGGAAAAACCAATAATAACTAGACTTGTAGTTGATCAATTGGAATCAGAAATGGCTTATATAAAAGGCAAAGGCCTCTAGATTATGCTTATTATACCAAAATAAAGTTGTGTATCATTCATTGAGTTGTATCATTTAATTAGGACAGTAAGGTCAAATTTTGCTTGGACAAAAATCTTGTCACATACAAAAATAATGTATGGTAGAAATGATACTTTATTTTGAATACGCAAACATGCTACTATAACATCAGAACATAAAGTCATGGTGCCTTTGGAAAAAGAATTAATATCGTGTATGACTCCCATGAGCATGGAGGACTGCATCCATACGTCTTGGCAATGACTCAAATAAGGGGGAAAAAGGGCTGGCCCTGGACTACCGAAGCAACAAACTGTCCTCTCGCACAGTTGTCTTACCGGGTCTGCCTGACCTGGGCTTGTCATGAACATCATCATTTTCTTCAAATCATTTTTTTATCCTCTCCACTTGACGTTTGGATACACTGAAGATGTCTGCAACCTCAGCAGCAAACCTGGTCTTCAGGCTCTTGATGATCAGCACTTTGGTCTGTGGTTGAATCTTTGGCATGTTGTCAGAGGTCAGGTTGCACTTTGCATGAAGGTCTGGTGTGCTGGGGTTTTTGTATACACACCTGGGAATGTGTTAATTACAGTATTTGTCACAGGTGGGGCTCTAATCTGTGATTGGTTGAATCGTGTAAAGACATGACAAGACTTTTGTCCAAGCAAAATCTGACCTTACTGTCCCAATTAAATGATAAAACTCTGAATGATACGCAACTTTATTTCGGCATAATAAGTATAATCTAGAGGCCTTTGCCTTTCATATAAGCCATCTCTGATTCCGATTACTTTTAGCCTTAAGATTCTTTGTGAATACGGGCCCTGATGTCCTGGTGAATATGATCGACAAATCCACCTATGTTAGATTTAAGTTATGATAAACAAGAATTGGTCTTTAACTGATTAGTTAATAAACTGTGCTACAAAACTGTCACACACACATAGGACTATTTGGGGCAATCAGCACATTGCTCGAGGTGCAGATGAAGAGGTCATCAGCATTGAGATTGCAGTGTTATTCTGCATTTAATTTTTTTTTGTTTTTTGTGTGTGCCAGTGCAAAACCACAGTAAAGTAGAAGATGGGAGAAGAACACTGTGGCAACTACAGCACTTTGCTGGATGAGATGTGGACATGTGTACCACAAAAAGATAAATATCAACTACATATCTTGTTCAGACACTAAAAGAGCCACCACTTGTGTTAGTTTGCACCACTAACAGTATGGTGGATGATACGGTGAGAAGTTGTGACTGGATTTTGACACCACTGTAGATAAAAGAATGCCCTTGGGAACTGAGGCAGTCAAATGGTATCACTAATATGTTCCCAGAAAAAATATATGAAATGTCATTTTAGGAGCTAAAAGAACTTAATGTTCAAACAATACTCTATTTTATAGACCTATTCAAAGTCACTCCATTTACAATGGTAAACTCTGGTCTATATGGTCAGCGTATTCATTTTCAAATTAAAAAGAGACATATTCACTGGTTCTTATAAAATAAGGCTTAAGTTCTGTGATGGTCCTGATGTCACAAGCCACAACACTTTCAAACTGCCTTGGTCAATATTCAGGGAGGTAACGTTAATAGTTGTAGTCCAAGTGAAGGCAGCACAGCTGTAGGCTGTTCTCCCCTGATACCCTGTGGCTATACACAGGGACGTAAACTAACTAGCTCCTAATACCCCAAAGTGTATGGGGTCAATCTAACGCTAACGCAAAACTAATAGTACACTGGTTTCCCATCAGTGTGTGACTGTTATCTTACATGTCCGTCCCATTCCGAGTAATTCCAGTGTTCAAAAAGTCTTTGGCAATCTTCCTCCACACAGCGTCCCGGTTTACAAAGTGGTAGATAGTTTTACAAACTTGAGAGAGGCGACTGAGAGATCTGTAATCCAGGTAAGACAAGATTTGATAGAGAACGTCCTCTGGCAGCTGGGAAAACAACATGGTGAGCGCTCTGACAGCACTGCTGTTCGCTCCTTCTCGTGCACTCTATGTCGGGTTCTCAGCGGTGTGTTGGCCGGTACAAAAACGTTGTAAAGGCGGTTGTTGGAGGAAGTAAACAATATTCCATGTTTCAGAGAGGAGCAGACCACTGCAAACCGGAAGCCATCATAGGAAAGACGTGACAGCGGATGACGATGGCACGCACGTAGCGTGCTTTGACGTGATGACGTATGGTGTTAGGTTTCGGTGCAAGTGGTTTTCACGTCAAGTTTTGTGACATTCAGTAGAGCCCTGTTAGTGTCAATGAAAAAAGAAAAGAACGAAAGAGAGAAAAACATATACATTTCTTATGTTTATTTAGAACAAGGACACTGAACGTGACGAATGTTGAGTTTTTGTGCTGTTGTGTGAACTCATATGGCTTTATGATATATATATATATATATATATATATATATATATATATATATATATATATATATATATATGTATATATATATGTATATATATACGTATATATATATATATATATATATATATATATATATATATATATATATATATATATATATATATATATATTATCAACACTTTATGACACACTGCACACAGACCCTGAATGGCTCTCACAAGCTGATAATAATAATAATAATAATAATAATAATAATAATAATAATAATAATAATAATAATGTAACGTGATGGTTCGTTGGTGGTGACAAGTGACAGCAGGGTGGAGACGGATACATTCTTATTAAAGCTTCACTTTTAAAAACAACCTTTTTTGTTTTGAGAGACCAGTTTACAGCAAGTATAGCCTTACTCAGCTGAGTTATAACCAAGAGAGCTTAAGTTACCTCTTAACATCAATCTTTTTCCCCATTTATGATGACAAATGGGCCACAGAAGGAAGCCTTCTTCCCCTCTTATCTTGCTTTCTTCACCATGGGCAAAAGCATCTCTCTTGCAGCTTTCTCCTCTAGAGACAGAGCTTCGGTGATCCTAAGATGTCCAGAAAAACTTTGAGCCTTTATTCTCTTTCCAGACAATATCACAATGTCGTGTCATGGCAAACAGGATGACAGTTGATCTGTTTGAACCATCTTGTTGCGTTGCCTGATGCGATGGACGATGTTGACCTCCAGATATCAATGATCCTGCTACTGACGACATTCAGATATCTGCCTTCAGAGTCCTGTTTGCTGCTGATTTATTTATTACATTTTTCACAGTTTCTAGAGATATCTAGAGTAAGCTGCTGGACTGTCGAGGATAGTTTCTCCATCTGTTTTGAAGTGGACTGTGTTGTGTTTTTTTATGGTAGAAATTTTGCTTCCAGGATTTCAGCATTTTCTCCACTGTCACACTTTTTTGTTGGAGGTTTCTTAGGAGTATCCGGGAGCTGAACTGCAAGGACATTGGCTTGGATGTCTTGGTTAGCTTCAAACCAGTGAAAATTTTCCATCAACTTTTGTTAGTAGTGTATGTCTGAAGACTGCACGGTTGATGTGGCTGTTGCTAGTCTTCACCACATGCGGTGGACTACAACAGTAAATCATACTCGAACTAGAGAAGACAAGGTGTGAAGACCTTGCAGTTGAAAAATGCTGGCTGTTAAAAAGATGTGACCAACTGTGCATTGCTGGCTGTAAAAACTTTGGAAATGGCTATGAATATATGAATAATGAAACTGAATTGCTGGATAAATATATTTGAATGTGCATTTGAAGAGTATAAAGAGTCATGATGTCACAGTCAGTCATGCTTGGATTTGTGTTTTGGGTGTTTTGGTTTCTGTGCTTGCAAAGGTGAGAGGCTGGGCAGGGTTTCCCTTCACCAGGAGCTGCTGACACACACACCTGCAGCAGATTGGGAATCAGCGCCTGCTGATAAGCTCTGGTCTTCATACTACCTGCCGCCAGATGATTTCATCAGTACTATTTGGTACATGGCTCCTGCTAGTGCTCATCGCTTTGAGAGTTTTCTCTCGCTGTTCTTTGTGCATATCTCCAAGAGAACCAACCTTGCTTTGTTTTGCCTTCAGTGATCCACCTACCAGCAGCTCTGTTTCCAGTGACCCAGCTCTCAACACCTATGCAGCCAACAGCTTTAATGTGAGCTCTCGCTAGCCCCCCACACCACTCTATCCACCAGTGCCACCGTGAGTTACCTCTTCCATCCCTTGTCCTCTTCAACGGAGTCTCCAGCCAGAGCCTCTCACCTGCGTGACCCCTGTGAAACCTCAATAAATCTCCTTGCAGCTCTACTCTCTGATGCATGTAACACATCGTAACACATCATAAAAGTGCTGTGAGAATAAAGGATTCAAAATATACTATAAGCTGTGAGCTGAACGGTATGTCTCAAGCTGCACATACCGCCATGTGTGGGTAGAATACCAGCAGATTAACAGCGGCATACCATTGCATTGATATATGCAGCTGAGCAGCAATTGAAATACCTTTGGCCAATTTTCAATCTCGGCGTCACTTCCTGCCTTTCTGCAAGGTCACCGACACGGTGTGGTTTGGTTACATAGGTGAACATGTTCAAAGTTTGTTTGTGAGAATTTTCGTGCTGCTCCCATTGTTTTATAAATGTTTACAAGCAATTCTCATGTTGTTTTGACACTTTGCACAAACTATTGAGTGTAATACTGATTTTTTTCCTTTTATCTTTATCTTTTGGTTCTGTTTTCATGTATTGCCTGGTCTTTTTGAGAGTGTTATTAATATAGCATTTAATTTAATTTATTGCAAGCCCTTAAATGCCAGGGTGATAAGTTTCCTAACTGTCACCTCCATAATAATTTAAAGCGACAACTTTAACTTCACATTATTAAGGACCTGAATTTGTATAAATTATATGTTATCTGGGATCATGTTTCAAAGCTCATATTTGGTTTTGGCACTAGTCACACACCCATTCTCTAAGTGTATCACTCAGGTCACTGTGCTCACATCTTAATCTTCTCTGTCAAGCAGTATGAATAAACACCTGGGATTATTTAGTTGGAATGTCAAGGGTCTAAACCACCCCTGTTAAAAGAAGAAAGGTCTTCTTGCATCTAAAACAACTGAAAACAGAAATAGCCTTTCTACAAGAAACCCATATTTGTAGCCCAGATAATAACTATCTGCTGTCATGATGGTAGGGTCAGGGGTTTCAGTCCTCATTTCAAGCCAAAGCCAGAGGTGATTCAATCCTCATCATATTTCCTTTGAGCTGCATAATATGATATCCAACAGGTTTGGTCGATATGGGGTAAATGATATAAGTGTAGTAGTATTCGTAAATGTTATGGTCCTTACAGATCTTAAGACATATTCTCTCATACTTGAGAGTTATTTAAACTGTTGTCTAGACCCAGTTTGGGACAGATCTTCCAGTAACTGCAAGCAAGTCGGCCTGTTGAATTCAAGCTTCTCTTTCTGACTATGGTGTCCATGATGTGTGGCACTCTTTGCATCCATCCTACAAGGAATACTCTTTTTTTTCACACGTCCATCACACTTTTTTTTATCGATAACCAATTTATTCTCAAGTATTATAATTTCTGACCCCGTCCCCATTGTCTTGACCATGTCCCTTTCTGGACTCCCAAATGGACATGCAATGGCAATTCAATTCAACTTTGTTTTGTTGGATGCTAATTTTGTCAAATTCACAACTAATATGTCTCCAGACATTTCCTGTCTAACTGTTTGGGATGCCCTTAAAGCTTACAAATTAATGAATTGTCAGGGACTTCTACATCCAGCTATACACCTTGGCAATCTCTTACTGTCTAAGTTGCCTCAATATTCTCATTATTTCATTAGATCTAAGGATGAGATTAGAGGAACCTCTATCCCAGGCAGAAATTGCTTCAGCCATTTTCCCAATGAGTCAGGGAAATGTCTGGGCTCCAACCACTTCCCGGCAGAATTTTAAAAGAGATTTTCTCTGCTGCTCCCCCCGTTGTTATATTCAGTTGTCTCTGAATCTCACAGGCAGGGTTCCCTTCCTCCATCATTCACTGAAGCCTGTGTCATCATTATTGCCAAAAAAGGTAAAGAACCGACCGAATGCACCTCCTACAGGCCTATTTCCCTCTTAAACACGGATGCCAACATTTTAGCAAAGGTCCTGGCCCACAGATTGGAGAATGTCCATCCTACAATCACATCCAATGATCAAACTGGCTTCTTCAGACAATCCTATTTCAACATAAGACGACTGTTTGACATTATCTACTCTGCCTCTTAAGATGTCCCTGAGTGTATTGTTTGACCAGTCTATTCACACCCCACAACTTTAATTTGTACTAATACACAATGGTCAACACCTCTCAGCTTACATTGCAGAACCCGCCAGCAATGTCCCCTCAGTCCCATGCTTTTCAATATGACCATCGAGACGCTTGCCACAGCACTCTGCACTGGCAAGGATATATCTGGCATCAAGATGGTTGACACTGAGCACAGGGTCTCACTTTATGGTGATGGCCTTTTGCTTTTCATTTCTTAGCAACCGCCTCATTGCCCCCTGCTCTGTTGCTGCTCAGTCAGTTTGGTAAAATTTCAGATTATAAAATCTCAACAAAAGCAAACTCTTTCCTATCTATAATGAGACACAAGCTCTGGACCTTACCAATTTGCCTTTTAAAATAGAGAACAACAAGTTCTGGTCTTTCTGCTATGGCCAACCTGACAGTCCTGACAGATAGCATTGGAGCTACAGTCTGACGATAATATGTCAGCACTTGCATTTCTTTGATCCTCACGCCCACTCCCCACACTCAAATCCATCAAAAATCTGGTGGTTAAACATTCTCTCAGAATATTGGCCCAATTTAGAAAATATTTTGGATTCCACAGATTCTCTCTCCTAAGCCCCATTGCTTTAAACCGCCTTTACATACCATCCACTCAGGACTCTGTCTTTAAAGAATGGCACAGGAAGGGAACTATATGCTTTAAAGATTTGACTTCCTAAATCAAACTTTTTCAGGTATCATCAAGCAAGGCATTTTGTTCTCTCTCAGCTGTCTGGCCCTTCCATACCAACAGACCTGACCACTGAGATACATTCCTTTCCTTAAATCCACTTTTATAAAAGCTAATTATGGTCCTTTATAGCATGATGTTGGACCTTAGGCGTATCTCCACAGATAAGCTTAGAACAGCATGGGAGGAGGACTTCAACCTCCTTCTGTGCATGTCATTGCTTAATTCAAAACGGTATAAAGGGCTCATATTTCAAAAGCAAAATGATGTTTCATCTTCTTCTTCTTCTTCTTTTCGTGTCTTTGAAGCTGGTTGGTTATATGACAGTTTCCCATTTCTTTACATAGACCTTTGCGTTTTTATTGAGCACTGTGAGATCCTTAGAGCTGCACTGGTTGGGTAGTAGGGAGCAGACAAGGCAGTGCTGCATTGTATGATCCTCCTCTCCACATTCACAGGTTGTTTGGCCAGTTTCATAGCCCCATCTGGCCATGGCAGCTTTTGATCGCCCTGTTCCTGTTCTCAGGCGGTTGAGCGTCTTGTTGCTTCTGAGCCCGGAGGGAGGGCTTCAGAGGGAGGGATACCCAAGTCAATAGGAGGGGGGTCGTCCTCAAGCCTTTTTGTTCATAGTTGGAGTCTGGTTTCTTCCCGTGATGTTATTAGGGGCTGGACATGGCTGAGAAAGCTTCTACTGGACTTCAGCCGTTGGGCCGGAGGTACACATCAAAAGAGGAGGTGGCATTCATCACTGGTGGCCTTGGTCATCTCTATTTGGCTGGTGACTCCCTATCTCACATCAGCAGGGGCAATGCCAGTGAGGAGGTGCAGGTTGTTTATGTTGGTGGGCTTCAAGCAGCCAGTGATTGAGTGGCTTTTTTCTGTTTGCTCCATGCCTTTTTGCAGTTTTTTGCCATATCAGTTGTCTCCAGTAGAGTTTGCCATTTCCGCTGGCAGCATTCTGATAGGGAGGTCATAAGTCTCTCACCTACTTTGATGGTGCTTTCAGCAAAGGGGTCAGATTCATAGAGCTGTTGGTATTGCTCATAGAGTTCGCTGCTTGGAGCATCAAGGCCGGGGATATATTGAGTGCAGCAGCCCCTTGGGATGTTCTTACGGGATGCCTTGTGCACCAGCTTGGTGAATATTTAATAGTTTTTGGGGTCCACTAGGAGGTGGGCGATCTTCCGTTCAAAATCTTCTCGGAAGCCAGGCCAATTCGCTTCCCCAAATTTAACTATTCTCTGGAAAGGAACTGTGGCTGGGGCAACAGCAGCATTGACTGTAAGGCCAATGGGGCGGTGGTTTTTGGCAGTGGCTCCAGTACCAGCTTCTTGCTCAATCTAGAGATGGCTGACAACACAATATCATTGCTGTAGCCGGCTTTCCATCGCCCACTATTAAAGGACTTTGGTTGTTTGGCATCATGGATCAGGTAGAGCTTGTTGGTTTCGGCCCATGCTTCCACTGCATCTCCATTAGCGTTGTTTTTGGCGTATCCATTTTGAACTGTGGCTGCTGAAGTCTTTCTATCACTATCCTTGGTTTCCTGGATGATGGTATTTCTGGCATCAGGAAAGGTGTGGGAGGTGGTTTGTTGACAGAGGTGATAGTAATTCCTCTGAGCGCAGCAGTTAGGATCTCAATGTTGTTTTCATCGATCTTTGATGTTGATTCGATGACTGTCCCATTTTTTGCAAGCATGACACTTCCATGTTTCTCATGTGATCTTTCTATGTCTTCCTGTTCCGGGCTGATGGGCTACTGCCAATTATTTGGCTTCTGGCCATCATTTGTCTTTCGCCTTGGCTTCAAAGTGTTTGGAAGAATTCGCAAATAATATTGGTGGAACGCTTCTACCTTGATCCCCCATGTTTCATATATGAGAGAAGCTTCTGCAGATTTGCATTTGACACAATTTGGGCTGAGACCAGGATACATGAAACATATTCTGATACCAGGATATGTTTCATGGACGGGAGCCCTTTGGAAGCTAAGTAGGAGGCTGGCAGCGAAAGCAGAGACCTCTGGAAGCAGAAGCCCTTGAGAGGCTGGGATGGTGTTGGCCGGGTGCTTATGGAGAAACAGTGGCTGGGGTTGGCCAGAGTGTGCCACCAACCAAGGAGCAGGGAACATCAGAAAAAGTTTTTTCAGCCCCACTAACACACATTCAACCACCAGTTGACCCATTAAGACATCTCATGAATTATGTAGATATGGGAGCAGAGACATGGGTGAGGAAAATGATATATATTCTGGTAATGTAGTGAAGGTTTAGTAGATGGATGCTCCAGCCCCAATACCAACACAGCACCAAAATTTTAAATCAGTGGCAAAGTTTCTGTACAGAGAGATCTTGATGTCAGACAAAGGGGGACATTTTGTGTCACAGATCATACAGGCAATGATTAAAAACATAAGGCATTAAGCAGATGTTTGGGTATGTCTTTCATCCCCAGTCACTAGGAGAAGTTCAGCGAGCCAATGGCACCTTGAAATCTAAACTAATAAAGATAGTAACAGACAGTTGGAACAATAGAAACTGGGTGGATGCCCTATGCTGCAGTAATGCACTAATGTCTATGAGATCACAAGCTAACAGAACCACACATCTAACCCTGCATGAAATGCTTATGGGTCGACTGATGCAAACAGCAACATTTTAGGGGTCCCATTCCCCGGCCCATGACCAATCGGGGGGAAGAAGGGGGCCAAAAGGGGAACACGTTACTGCCCTACAGGAGTCAGAGACACCACAGAAAGAGGCAGGTTACACAAGAAACCAGACAATATAAGGGTAACAGGGGAGGGAGCGATTTCAGCAGGTGGAGTTTTCGTCGAGAACTACATTCAAGCTTTAACCCTCTGTGGTCGACAGACACGCCGATGCATCCAAATCACATGACAGATTCAAGATGACGAATCAGCAAAGCACAGGCTCAGCGAGTCTTTGTTTCAACTTGTGTGAATGTGCAGCCTCCAAACTATATACCAGTCTTTAAAATGTGTTGATAGGCCAAGTTAAACCGGACTTACGATAAATGATTTATGCTATACTTTTTCGCTAATGTTGTCATCACGTTTGGTGCAGGAAGAATCAGTAAAAACTGGCCATTCTCACAAAAGTGTCCACAAGCAGGAAGAGTTTGCAAGGAAAAGAACACTTAACACCCCCTTTTCTATTGGTGGAAAAAGGCACCACATAAACCAATCACAAATTTATATGGCAAAGCATGTGATTTGTTCACTTAGGAAGAGGAGGATGTTGTGGGAGGGACGGCGAGAAAGCATGACAGTGATAGAGACAGGTTTAATGCTAGTGAGCTTCGAGAATCGAAAGATTTTTGACAGTTAGTGTGTTTGGAGTGTTTAGTTAGTGTGTTTAGTGTGTAGTGTAGTCGTTTTTTTTGTGTGTCAAAACAATGAGGAGACTGCTGAATGTGGAGGCAGTGCAGCTCTTCATTGAGCTGGAAGGAGCTGAGGAAGACATGAGACTGAGGCATTGCCTGCAATTAAATGTAAATAGTTACATATAACTTTGTAAATTTAAAAATCGTATGTACAAATTTAGCAAACAACAATTTATGTTTGCATTCTAAATTATAAAAATAGTTCGTCAAACATGTTGTGTCACTGGAAGAGATGAAAATTCCACAGGCAGTCTCAGGTTAAACCATTTGGCAAATGGAGAAGGTCGTCAAGAAAATGGACTTCCTTATTAATGAGTAACAGCAAACATATATATATATATATATATATATATATATATATATATATATATATATAGATATATATATATATATAGATATATATATAGATAGATAGATAGATAGATAGATAGATAGATAGATAGATAGATAGATAGATAGATAGATAGATAGATATATGTTTGCTGTTAAACCTGAACATGAAAGTTATTGTCTTGATGCTCATTGCCTAGCGTCTTGCTGCCTGGCAATATGCATTTAGCAGCAGATAGGAAGTGTGTTTTACTATTTGCATCGCTCTGAATAATGTAGCTACATAAACCTGGCAAGGTGCTTAAGTAACCTCAACTGATCAAGTCCTGGACAATTTCAAGTTCCCTGATCCCTACAAGGCCAGCATACATTTGATTTGATTGTTTGGTTGTTTTAAGTTAGAATGGGATTTTGCAAAAACTTTTATTGAGGCATATACTCTTTGTGAAGAAAACCATTTATGCTTCATGTTAACTGGGTGAAAGGGGAGAGGCAATGTTACCCATAAATGCTCCATTGCTCTTCTATTGCCATATCTCTTCTGTATATTGCCCTGACCCTGCAGGAGAAGGTATTGTTAATCATGTATTTGTTTTCCATTCCTTCTCTCCATGGGCCCCATTGCTCTATCTTCTATCAGCTGCCCTAGTTAGACAAAGGCTGCTGGGCCCACTGCCCTCATTAGAAAAGGCTGTTGGGCCTATGGCCCTGATCAGAAAGAGCTGTCGGGGTTGTTGCCGTGATCAGAGGGAGGCGGCAGAGTCTAGGGCTACAAATTACATCAAAGGAGATGAGTCTCAGTAGGAGTGTTTTTTTTAGAAAATAGGAGGAGGTCTCCAAGAGAATAAAAGCAGGGGCCCTGAGAGCTCCAATTTGGTAGGCTGGGAACCTGTTTGTTGGTGTTGCTGTCTTGGAGAACACAATAAGCTTTTTTGCACGTGTCAAGTGATTTTCCATGAGCATTTTCTCTGACTGAAGTAGACTCTGAGGAAGTTGTTTTTGCTAAATATCCAGGTTTGTCTGGCCCATTCCCTGGTCTCTTGTGACCCAACATAGGTTGCTAGCTACACACTGCAGGAGAAATATACCAGAGAAACGCAGAAGGAGAGGGAGAGGGAAGCATAGTGTCCTGACAAGAGAGGAGAGGAGGGTCATGAGGAGAGGCTGAATCTTCTGACAGAAGAAAATCTAGATCCAAGACATCTGGAACGTGGCACTGACAGCCAGGGCCAAGAAACAAGTTTTGGGATGGCAAATAGTTAAGTACAGATGCCTGAGTGCATAGTAAGAGGTAGGAGGAAAAAACAGTGGGTGACCCTTCTTGCTTAGGCCAAAGTAGATGTAAAAGTAGACCCAACAAAGTAGACCCAACAAAGTGACTGTGGTGGTGAGAGAAAAGAAAGTTGAGTGTGAAAACAGAGCTTCTCATGGTCCTGTTGTGTCTTACAATAGCAGTCTTAAGAACCAGCATTTTCATACATATAGCTTATCATAAACAACGTCCACGACCTTCAATTGAAATGTGTGGTGATATTGTATTTTTTTCTTCTTGTAATAGATTCTCATATGAAGATCCAAATCAGCAATTGATTAATTAATAAAGTAAGTATTAAATATTGTGTTTGTGTGTGTGTCAAGTCTGATATATGTTCTTCCTCTGTGCCATAGAGCTCCATGGTTTTTTAAAAACACATCAGTAAGTCACACATATAAATGGATTTGCATTTCTATAGCGCTTTTGTCTCAAACACTCCCATACATTGATACACAGAGGCAGCCTGCAAAGTGCCAACTGCTCATTTTAGGGTTTGCGCAATTTTGGGTTCAGTATCTTTCACACTGCGAAGTGATCTGCTTGCAGTGGCTGCAAGAGCTGGGATTCGAACACACACACGCACACGCACACACACACACACACACACACACAGTTATTGGAATTGCCAACTTCAGTGACAAACTGTTAAAAAAAACTGTTATTTGATTTATTAGAGTCTGGAAAGTCTGTGCAGCTTGCAGAGACTATTGAAAAGAGGACCCACAAGAGGTAAGGGAATGTAGCATGGTACCATCTGAGCTGTAGTTACGGTTAACTACTGCAGCTGTAGTAGTTGTTGGGTGTAAGCTACTAGATGACAGCTCTGACCTTGTTGGGGTACATTTGGATGCTGCCAACAGAAACGATGAAGTCAATGAAGAAGATCGTCCGACATGGAACTCAGCCTTAAAGGGATATTCCTTTGTAAATTTAATCCATGTTCTAACACACCTTGACACTGAGTACGACCCCCCCCCCCCCCGAGAGATAAAGTTTGCGGACTGCTAGCTTACGTAGTTTTAGCATCCTCAGAAATGACCACAACATGGTCCCAGCACATATTTCAAGGCATCAAACATTTAATACCATTGTCGGCTTTGTCGGAAAAGATAAACAAAACTCACCACCTGAGAAGCCTCCTTGTTGTGGGGAAGCCCTGTGAGTCGATTACCGAGTGCAATAGAGTCCCGCAGTTATGGTATTCACTGAGCTGTGGAACTCTATTGCACTCGGTAATCAAAGGGACTTTCTGATGGCAAAGACAATCCTCAAAACTTGATGAAAACCTCTCAAATACTCTGGAGGCGACCCAGAAAGGACTGGAAACTCAGGAGATGAGATATCCAATGGTGCAGTAAACCAGGCAAATTTGAGACAGGTAGAATGCAGGAAACTACTCTAACCCAGAATACTGCCAGTGGAGCAGTCTATGCGACGATTGTGAAATGGCAAGTCAAGAATTTCAGGTAGCTGTTCCGAGGGGTGGTGTGATATGTGACCCAGCTGAAGAGTCATTAATTATTGATCGGAACACAAACATGTTGACAGGTTTTAGATATGAACATTTTCATCATGTTATTTTCTTCGTCAGAAAAAATCCAGATTTTTTTAACCCACATACATAACATTTTATGAGTTCACTGAGCACTCAGCAGGACATTAACTCATCATTTTGAGTTTGATAATAGATCTGAAAATGTTTTAAGTTCAAAAGTGCATTTTTTGCATTTAACCTTTATAGGGACCTTTACATTTACAAATTTCTCAATGTTCTGTTTCTGAAAATGTTCGTTTCACATCTTAATATGATATTTTACAGTTTATGACAATTCAGTGTATCATTTTGTGATTTTGTGGCTTTGATCAAAATGTCTTTACTTGCACAAATAAGCATCAGCTTTCTTTCTCACCCCATATTGTGATTTTTACACTTTGCAGCAGAAAGAAAGAGTTAACCAGTCCAGCACAGCCCTGTGGCTTATTAAATCACCAAAAACTGCCAAAGTTGTGTCACTGTCAAATCAATACCAAAAGTTGATTGACCTTACAGCATTTTGCGATGTGCTTAACCGTTTAGCATCAGTAGTGTCAATTTAGGCTCACTCACATCATGAGGGCCTTACGTCTTCAGTAAGAAGTGGCATCCTTGCAGCTCTTTGATCAGCTGAGCACAACCGCACATAATTGAAAAATGCAGATCGTTTTTCTTTCTTTCTTTCGTAAAGACATGCCCCCTTCATGAAAGCTGTGCTCTCTACAGGCCATGTCCCAAACACTGGGCCGTCGAAAAAAATCATTTATGGTTGGTTTTCCAGCTGAACTGTCATGGCTAAAAGGAAATGAAGAGGTCGGGAGGAGGGATATGGGGTGTAGAGGAGATGATAGGGGGGTTTTGGTTGGGGTGTTTCAAGGGGCTGTGGTGGGGGTGGGGTGGGCAGGGGTCTTCCTTTTGATCTTTTTAGGGCAGCAAAGACAGAGGGGGATCTGCCTGAGCTGGCAAACGCATTTAGCTGGTAATTGTCCAGATCAGACTGACAGTCAGTCTCGGAGATGCATGGACAAACAAAGGTTTACAACTCCAATTGGAAAAGTCAACAGGTCTCACATAAGGCCTGTACATAAACAATGTTGAGCTGCAGCTTCACTTTGATCAGTTGTTTGCACTTCAATTATCCCCCCTGGTTGGATTGGTGTTTTTTATTAATACTGTTGAATGGAGACTTGGATGTAATGGGTATTCTGTCATTTTTGCAGAGAATCCATCCATCTTACTATGTCTTTACATCAAGTTAGCAGTTCAGTACAGTATAGCACAGGAGTCACTTATCAGAGCTTAATTTCTAAAGTGAAGTAACAGGTACAAATAAAAAGGCAAGCAATGGAACAAAAAACAGAAAAAATAATTTCTCTCTGTGAAATGATGATTTAAAAAAAAACAGATATGCATATTTAAGGGTCCACAAATTCAAATGAAAATAAATCAAATAAACAAATCAACTAGTCCAACTGATATTTCTACTTCAAGTATTCAATATGTCCATTTGTTGGTTTGTCACAATGATTACACACAAAACTTTCCACGAAACTTGAAGAAAAAGTCTCTGCCCAGAAGAAACCCCATTAACTTCTGGCATAAATCAAGATAAAAGGATGGATCCAGAATTCTTATTACTTTCTGATACATAGTGAAACAGGGCATTTATCAAATGTTCTTGATTTTTAAGGGAATAATGTATAGGTACTGTTGAGAAACACTAGTGTGTTTAGGGTGTGTCCAAGTCTCATTTTGCTAGTAAAACGGTGGATGATTTTAGTGCAAAGATGTGGTATTGAGACTCTGAATATGTCATGGCTGTGTTTTGGGCAGAACACATATCAAACCAGTCTGAGTGTTGTCTCCCATTCCCTTTAAGAGCCAGGTGCGCCAGGACCTGACACATTAAACAGTGGCAATTGTCCTTGCTGAGGGAAAGGGATGTGGTCCTCGGCTGCTGGACCCTCTGGACCATCCATTTCACAATCGCCGATCCCATCAACAACTCTGTTTGACTGCATATGAACATATAAACTGATATTTAACAGAAGAGGAGGAGAAGTCGGAGCTATGTCCCTTTGTGTGTGCGCAGATCTCAAATCAGGTGTGATGGGTCATCCTGATCAAATGTTTAAAATAACTGAAAGCAGTCTCTCAAATCATAAAATCAGAGCTTATGAATGTTGTGAACCCTCCTGTGGAAGCGCCTCTAATGGGCTCTTTAGGGAAGCAGAATGCACTTTTGACAAACTTTTTGTTGGTCTGTCGGTTTCTGCTGCCCCAAGATAGTAATCCACAATTGGTGCACCTGACCACGCCTCATTTTAAGACCAACACGCCCAGGCATGTGCATTTGGGCACAACTACATTAGTTATTTACATAACTTGGGTGCTGGGCTTGAAAATGACAACTACGGTGGTCTCAAACTTGTAATGACACTTGTGCTGTGTTCTGCTTTGCACCAAGTGTTGGATAGAACCTATGGTGAGTTTAGGTATGAGTAAACACAATTTGATTCAGATCCAATTAATATTCCTGGTCTAGCAGATTCAAATGTGTTTTGTTTGAAATTGGATTAGGTTTGATACAGCCAGTTTTGCTTTGATAGCCCTCTAATCGCCAGCATTTGAAGATTTCTTTCAGCTCAAATCTAAATAAGCTTAAGAAAGTCCAATAAAAACAGTTCATTTAGTTTAGATTGAATGTTTTTATAAATAAAAACACATTACATTAGTCAACTAAAGGACATTAGTCTAGGTAAATACAAAGGTAAATCAAGTCAAACCCTAATGTAAAACCTGTAAAACTTTTGATCATTTTTTAGGTAATTACTTCATAAAAAGAGACATTTATTCCAAATGCGCAACATTTGACTAGATCTCCATAGCTGATGGCAAATTATACTCCTGACAAATGTCCTAAGAGAGGTTCATGTTACTCTCTGACTCCACCACCATGAGGGGTCAACATTGGCTGTTTGCTCCCCGGGAAACTCCTAATTTTCCTAAATGTTTTAGAACAGATACAAGTGCTTTTTGATGAGGGCAGTTTCTGTGTCAGCTTGTGGCATTCAAGGCTGCTTAGGGAGGCAGGGTCATGTTCTCTGGTCACCCCTGCTATACAGCCTCCACAGGGGGGGTCAAGACAGCGGTTAAATTGCTCCCTAAGCAAATGAAGAAGGTAGCTCTGTTTGTTTATCCAGGGTTAAGGATGATGGTTGAAGCTCACTAAAATGGATGAAAGCACCCCCCCCCCCCCCCCCTTTTTTTTGCACTGGAATTGCTCCACACTTGCTTAGCAGCATTGGTGGCACAAAAGGTGTGATTTTTCCCACAAACCTGTTCTTCCCTGAGGTCTGACTTTATAGGTACTGGAGTGATGGGAGCTGCAATGGAGACAGAGGACAAGAACCCTAATTTAATCAATTAACACAAAGTCTACCGGCCTTCCAGAGGGTCCACAAATCCTGGACTAAGAAGCAACATCATAAACTGGTGGAACCGCCAATGGAGGCCATGATCTTTATTTAAAAACATCAACACTGCATTTTATGTATGTTTGTATTGTTATCAGGTTACATCATCATCATCATCATGCATTGATCTTGGGTCTGTAAGCTAACATGGGAAGTCCCAAAAGAAAGATCCCTCTGTTAATCCAATGTGGAAGGAGTTAAGGAGATTAATGTCAAGTATTGTCAATGACCATTTAATTTAGTGCTTAAGTCAGACAGCCGTTCATAGGTCAGGATTAACAAGTGAAGGAAGTGGCTCTTTTTTCAGCTCTGTCTTCTCAGCAGGACAGGGGTGCAGGGTGACAATATTGTTTTTATCATGACAAACATCATTTGGTAAAAGTTAGATGAAGTTTCACTTCCATGACAACATATGCACTATGAAGATTAGCATGCATATACTGTGCCTGTTGAGACTGTAATTTCATATAACACTGATGAAACACTCTCGGTTCTTCTAAAACAACATTAAAATAAAAAAACACCCAGTTTTTTAAATTAAGTACAGGCAAAGAATCTCCTTTATAATAATAAGACTTTTATCCCCCACATCTTATTCTCCCAGCCTGTGTTAAATTGTTGAAATACTGGGTCTGGATAACCACAACCCTTAGTGTAACTTTGCCCAAAGAACATCACATTATTTATACCAGAGGAGGAATTGATTACTACTAGTTATATCTTAGTATATTAATTAATCAATGTTTACAATTACTTAATAGTAGAGCATCAAAATACAAAAAGAAGAAACAAGAGAAAAAATGTTTGGACAATCCTGCATGTTCCCTTGATCTAAATCCCTTTGAGGACATTTGGGAAAGGATGTCATGGCAAGTTTACAAAATCAGACATCAGTTTCACATTGTAGATGCCCTTCATGAAGCCATCTTCACCACATGGAGCAATGTTCCTACCAGCCTCCTGGGAACACTCACATCAAGTATGCCTAAACACATTTTTTAAGTGATCAGCAAGAACAGTGGTGCCTCTAACTACTGCGTGAAATGCTTTCTCATCTCATACAGACAAAAGTATCTAAAGGGTACCTTGTGCATCTGTATGTTCTAGATGCTGGGGTGGTGTAACAAAACGTTGGTATTTAATAACCAAGGAATGAGAAGCGGTTGACTTTGCTCTGTGTAAACCTTCATCGTCGTTAGACTAAAACAATTTCACTATAGTATAAAACTGTTACACTGACCTATACTCTATGATTCAAAAGGTTTCAAAAAGTTTGCAAATAATTGGTGGAACAGGTTTATGTTATTCATAATATAAATTGCCAGCCCTGCACTGGAATCTAGTCTAACAGTGTGAGAGAACAATTTGCAACAAATGTGCTCTTATTGGGCATTTATAGCCATCTTTCAGACAGCAGAGTTGGAACTATTTACTCTCCTGCTGGCAAACAAACACAAGCTAACACTTAGAAACTAGAGAAACAAATCCACCCATAGAATCCACCCATAGACAAGTCAGACTTACATACAATGATACAATTGAAGTTGCCTGAACAAAACTGGTATTTTGTTTTACTGACTATTTAGTTCAGGAAAAGTAATAAGTAAGTAACTGGAGCAATAAGAGGCCAATATCATCTGCTGAGTCTTCCAATCAGATCAAAAGGCATGAGATGAAAGAATGATGGTGGAGATACTGAGAGTTACAGAACCTGAAGAAAGCCTAAAAACAAACACAGTGGCATCATCCTTACAACAGCCCTGACACTGACATGCTGCTATCTGCTAAAAAAGGAGGGGGTCTTCATGACTTCGAATGACCTTGTTATCCCTGCTGGGATCAGACTAAGAATACTCTCCCTGTTAGCTTTCCCTGATCAGGTTTCATGTGGGTAGAAACCAAATCCACACCATTTCCTTTCTGTTCTGTTCAGAGGTGCTGGATTAACAAGGTTAACACCAACACTAGAAAAGACATGTTTATTTCTCAACAAATCTCCTGATTCTTGAGGCAAAATGCGACAAATCACTGAGTAATTTGGTGTGGAGGCTACTGAGTTTTTCCTTGAATTATATTTCTTTCCAATTGTATTGATTAGTTGTATTGATCAACATAACTTCTAGGAGACACTTCCCCTATGTAATATCTCACCATGGAGATAGTTTTGGTTTGATTTGTTTTGAGAATTTTTATTTATTAATTTTTTGCTATTTTTTTAAGCAAATGAAAGAAAGAAACACAGCTGTTTGTAAGATGCATGGCAAAGAGGTTACGTATCTTGCTATGGCTATGTAAGATAAATAACTGGGGTATGTTATAATTAGTTAGACAACATAAACTTTGTTTTAGTAAAATTTTACCTTTCATATACATAGGTTACCAATTACAAAATTACAAATTATTGACAACAACATTCCTAAGTAATGTCATGTCTTCACAATAATAAGCCAACCGCAAAATACACAGTATTTGAGTAAGAAAAGCAACATAAATTGCTACATTATTACCCAGTTTTTCTGCTGCTGCCTGACAATACAGACATATCTGCTGTCATATGACCAAACTACAGAGCAGCTTCTTTCCTCTGTGAGACTCCTCAATTCATCCTCAGCACACTGCCATAAAAAATTGTTAAAATTTTCGGAAGTTGTCCGGGTAGCAGACATTAACACTCACTGTACAGAAATAGTCTTGTTTGCTTATGTAGGTCATATAAAGGCATCAATATTAAACTGAGTCTGTTTCATACCAGTTAAAAACTCCTTGTAATATGCTCAACGTCATTCAACGGGGCTTCCTATGTGGCTACTGATGATGATAGAGCAAATTGGTCCACAGAGGATGCCATTGCCACAGCTCTCCACATGGCACTGATCCCCCTTGACCAAAAGAGGACATATGTGAGAATGCTTTAAACAAGTCTTTCACACCCAGCAAACACTGTTATGCTGGGTGTGAGTGTCACTTGCCTGTAGTCATTCAGACAGCCGATGCTCGTCTGTTTGGGCGATGTTATGATTGTGGCAGATTTCGTAGAGGTAGGGACAGTAGCCAGGGACAGGAACAGAATAAAGTTATCTGTAAAGGCTGGTCACCAAGCTTCTTGACCAGGGTCTCAACAACTCCTTGTGCATACAGATTAAGGACTTTCTATCCAACCGCCCATTGACAGTCAGACTCGGTCCACACCTCTCCTTAAGTCTGTCTCCCCTGAGGTGCACCACAAGGCTGCGTGCTGAGTACACTGCTATGCTCCCTTTAGACATATGACTGCATCTCCACACACCCTTCAGGCCTAAGGTCAGTGGTGGAAACTGGCTTAAGTTGTGAGACATGAAACACGGGGTGTGCCGGTAGGGATGTAAGCAGCTTGAGATGGACAGCAGTTCGGTTGATGATCCTGTCCACCCCAAACAAACCAACAAAGCGCGGAGCCAGCTTGAGTGACTCCACCTGCAGAGGAAGATCACACGAGGAAAGCCAAACCAAACCAAGTCCTGGTTGGTATTAGGGGCTGATAGCTGGTGAAGTCAAAACATTGACTTCGCTGGAAGGAATGGGTGAGGGCATCACAGGTAGCCCTCCAAATCTCCTTATATCGGGTGAAATGAGTTGGACGCAGGGGACTGCGACCTTGCCCACCTGGGTGAAGAGTAGAGGTGGCTGAAAGCCATAGATGGCCAGGAATGGGGTCATTCCTGTGGCAGAGCTTGTGAGGGAGTTAATACTCCATCCAAGGGTGAAAAGAGGACCAGGAATTGGGATGATATGCCGTGATGCACCGAAGGGCTGTTTCCAGGTCTTGGTTGGCTCTCTCTGTCTGTCCATTTGAGGATAGTAACCAGTAGTGAGACTGGAGGATGTGCCAAGCACCTTACAAAAAGCCTGCCAAACCTGAGATGTGAATTGGGGTTCACAATCTGAGATGATGTTCGAGGGAAGGCCATAGAGGAAGTAAGATGGGAGATTGACCAGGGGAATGAAGTGGACTAACTTGGAGAAGCAGTCCACTATGGCGAGAATAGTGAGGTTTCCATCAGACAGCGGCTGCAATATGAGATCAGGGACAACTGGAAACAGGCAGGGGTCTAAGAAGGCCAACTGGGAGATGATGAGATGCCTGGGCACACTCAGGGCACACACAGTACAGGCTGCCTCAAACTCACTCACATCCTTGGATTGGCTAGGAAGCCAGACATGCTGGCAAAGAATCTGAAGTGTCTGCTGAACCCCACTGTGACAGGGAAGTTTGGATGAATGGCCCTACTGTAACAACTGTGACTGTACCTCCTCTAGCACGAACAGGCTGTAAGGTGGACCTGTACCAGGGTCAGGGTGAATACCTTGAGTCTCTTGCACGATAGTCTCAATCTTCCAAGTTGCAGCTCTGATGAGTTGAGGATTAAGCACCATGGGCTCGGGGTCAACTGGGAATGAGTCGGGGGAGTAGAGACGAGAGAGCGTCTGGTTTAACATTACGGTAGCATGGTTGGCATTGAAATGACTAAGGAATTATGACCAGTGAGCCTGGTGGGAGTTGAGCCTCCTGGCAGAGAGCAGGTAAGAAAGGTTCTTGTAGTCAGTCAAGATGAGGAACCGTTTCCAACGTCAAAATTTCGGGAGACATCCAGAGAAAAAAGCACAGGGATGGGAGAGTAAGGCCACAACGCCAGAATCTGAAGCTTCCACCTCCACCACGAACTGATGAGCCGGGAGTCAGGATGCTGAAGAATGGACCGTTTGTGAATAATCCTTTCAGCCTCTGGAGGGCTGCAGCTGCTCTGGGAGATCAGGTGAATGGTGAGATGTTTGAGGTCAGCTCAGCTGTAATCAGGGATGAACTACATAAGAAAACATGTACCACTCAGTACTGAAAAAAATTATCTGGCAGCAGGTAGAGTGGAGACCAGAGTCATCAGCAGGCTCTGATTGCCAATCTGCTGCAGGTGTGTGTGTGTGTGTGTGTGTCAGCAGCTCCAGTGAGGGGACACCCCATCCATCCGCTTAATGCACCTCTTCAAGCACAACAAGCACAGAAACAAAAAATACCACAGCACAAACCCATCACAGAAAATGACTGACTGTAACATCAACTCCACTCAAGTCAAAAAAGCTCAAAAGCAGCTCTACTTTTTAAGGACACTTAAGAAAACCTACCTCTCTGCTTAGCTGCTCAAAGGTTTTTATCATTGTTCTGTAGAGTATGCTGATATACTAATACAACCTGATATGTAAACTACATTGAAGCAGATAAGAAAACTCTTCAGAGTCATAAACACATGTCAGAAAATAATTGGATTGAACCTGCCTTCAAGGACGAGACACCCCGTCACCACCGTTTCTCTCTATTACATTCTGGAAGGCGTTACAGAGCCCCAAAAGCTTGCAATTCGATATCCAAAAACATTTTTTACCCAAGAGCCATCACTAAACTGAACTCTAATAAACATTGCCCTCCCTATCCTATATACCTTTTTGAGTCATTATTAAGAGCTGTGTGTGTGTGTGTATGTGGTTGTGTGTGTGTGTGCATAGTATATTTTGTTGTACAAATGTATGCAATGAAAATATAGGCATTCTGTTTATATATATATATATATATATATATATATATATATATATATATATATATATATATATATATATATATATATATATATATATATATATTCTGGTAAATATACTTATGAATACAAATGGGTTACTTATATCTATTATATTGTTATTAAACAGAACAGAGAAGTATCTATACTTTAGCTTGGTTACTGACCTGCTTGAGAGTCTATCCACATAAAAATACATTTTCAATGCACAATTCAGAGCTATTCAGCACTGGGAAACATGCTTATGTGCTTTCTTTGTAAAAGTGAAATATTGGTATCAATATGTCATGTGTGTAAAGAAAAAAGTTGAAGTCAAGACATAAGCTAGCAAGCCTCACTTAGTGTAACGACTGAAAACAGAGATCTGTTCTGAAAGGAAATGTAAAAATCAACTGTTTGTATTCTAAAGGGGAATTACATGTTGGGACTATTTCCTGCCCAGCACCAGAAGGGTAACGTTGCAAATGTAAGAGGTTTCCTTGCACATCCAGTCCAAAAAAAGCAGGTGGTGAGTTTATTGTTCAAAGTTCAAAGTTCACACTGTAGTGCTGGAGTATCTACTTAAAGCTCATTTAGATGCGGTTGAACAACTGTCATTTATTTACTTCAGACTTTGCTGGTACAAATGTTGCATAATCTATAATATCACAAAACCATATTTTAAATATGTTAATCACATTTTTATTTTTTATTCTTTTTTGGACGAATGCGAGCAGATTGTAACATGATGTGACAAATGAGACCTTATCCATTACTCTCAGTCGCCTGTACAATCCTGTGGATGATTTGTTTAAGTTGTTTGATGCTGCCGGACTGTGGATTTCTTTATTAAGGACTGTGAGGGATTTTCTGCTCTCTTTTTTATTTCCTCTACACCTTACAGGCTTGCTACAGGTACTATCACACTAATGGTAAACAAAAGTATATTGACACACAGCTTAGGACAATGATAAGGCTGATTAGTAAACGTGTCAGGGTTTCACAGATGGGTCCATAGCAAGCATTTATCAAACAAGAGTTTAATATCAGCATTTAATATACATTTATTACACATTTTAAATAAATATTCCATCCTTAAAATTATTTTACAGATCCTCAAATAAAAATATATTTATATATGTATAAAAACAGACATTCAGGGGCAACAAGGACACAAGAGGGTGAGCGGTAGTTGGTGTGTTGAGGGGTTCCTTACACTTCAATGCACTTTGCACAAATCAACATTACAGTCAGAACAGGAAACCTGTGATTATCAAATGTAGCTGCCACATTGTTCCATCAGATGCTATTTAAGCTCTGTTCACTTGAATTGTGTGAATAAAATACAGAGGGATCCAAGACAGGATACAGATATCTAGCAAAAAACCTAAACACTGCAGTGTTGCCATCACGTGCTTATTCAATGTTTACTGAACCCCAACGCTCTCCAACGCAGTGTGTGACAGTTTGTGACTCTGAGCGCAGTGTTCCCTGGCAATGCGGTCAATCAGGGCCCTTCAAGTCTCCTTGAGCAGCAGGCAAGAGTCCAAAAATTGACTCCACTGGTCTAATTGAAACAAACAAACAAAAACAACAGCACAATGCACTCTACTAAGGTGTCCCCGATAAGGAAGACAAGGAGTTATGTGCATCTAAAAATACACTTACAAACAAAACTATTTTGTTTTTTTCTTTTTACACAGGTCAGTACTAAGTCTGGAGTAAAAAAATAGATTTCTCATGGTTTTTTGTCTATGAACAGCTTTTTCTTTTACTTTGAGAAAAATAGAAATCAAACTACACATTAAGATATAGTAATGCTCAGTATAAAAAATGTCTCTAGAGGTTCTTTTGGAGAGTAGAGGAGTGTGTCAGCTGCTGGTTAATCAGTCAGTCTTTCAGTTTCTCCACTTTCTCTCTGTCTTTTCTATCTTTCTCCTCCTCAGCGCCCTGACGAGTATTGTGTACGTTTAGTCCTTTGACTGAAGGGGTAGTGGATGAAGTCGAAAGGGCGGTGGTGGCTTGAATGGGCGGGCTGCTGCCCCTTCGGCAGCCTCTTCATGAAATGGACCTCACGTTGGTGCTGCCGCGTCCGTGAGCCCTTCCTTGGCCGCCCACGGCGTGTGAAGGCCATATACCAGCCCTCGTAGCGGGCATTCCTCAGTGCTGTGTAGTTGTTCTCCAGGACAATCTCGGTGAAGATACAGTCACGGCCTTGTCCATTTCTCTGCAGACACACAGAAAAACAGTCGGTGGGAATGCTCAGAGAAGACTCCTTGATGGAGATTTACAGATGGGAAATATCAGATGTATAAAGATTCCCCTGTGCAGCCTGCCTCCTGCATGCTGCTCGCACACAAACGCACGCACGCACGCACGCACGCACGCACGCACACACACACACACACACACACACAGCCCTCCCCTCATACATGAAGCATATGCTACATTCATTACAGATCAGAGAGAGGGGGATGACAGTAAGCAATGACTCTTCTTCCCCTTCAGAAAACATAAAGCAGCCCTTATGGTGTCAAGGGCTGCAGGACACATCCTCCAGCCATGAAGCCTTAATCAGCCCTTGATTGTCACTTTCACTTCTAGTTTGATCTCCTGTTGCATTTGTGGCTAAATAGAATCAACCAGGTCTGCTTAAATTAAATCGATATAGCCTTAAATATACCTAACGAGTCCTCTGGTGTGATCAGCTATGGTCCTGTTAAATTGACTAAATCAGTGCAGGATGGGTGTATGACCTCCAGTTGGTGACATCAAGATAAAACATCATACAGTTTGCATCAGTGATACCATGACACCATTGACACAGTGCTGGCCTACTGTAACAAGCACCCACCTTTTGGGACAAAACAGCACATTAATAATAGTCATGACACGCCCCTGTGCACATACATACACCCGAAGACACACGTTTTGTTCATTCTTTCTCTGTACAAGACCCACAAACACACACGCGTGCACACACACGCACACACACACACACACACACACTGGGACCAGGGCAGGCTGTGACTGGGCTGGTAGCTAGGGGCAGATGGTGTACGTGGCAGGGTGCTGGGTGGGTGGAGGGGAGTGCGTGTGTGTGTGTGTGTGTGTGTGTTGGGGTGGGGGTGGGGGGGACTGTTTATTAGCCATCATAGTGACAGAGAGTGGGGCACTGAGATGGCCTGAAACAAACACCTTCACTCACATAACAGCAACATCAGCACATTTAAACCTGAACCTGAAGCCTTGAATTATGCAACTACTGTTTTGTGAAACAAAAATCATGTATGTCATTAGTGTCAATTAGCCTCAACCCGCCTTGTATTCTGGTAATAGAATCATGAACGAAACACCTTACATTATAGAGCTGGTAATCATAGCAAACATCATGCTAGAAATATAGCATTATCTTCTACCATAATGATCTAAAGAAAGCCAAAGAAGTGGATTTGAAGATGAGATCTGGACATTGGAATTATTCTTTAATTTTCACATTGTCAGCAAATCCCACAAAAACACCCAAACCAGAAATGGGTTACCTCTCTACTCTGTCTCTGCAGATTCCAGCCCCTTGCTTTGAGCTTTTAAATTGTGCTTTAGTCTTTTACAAAGGCTCAGTAATTTCTTTCAACTGCTGGTCACTGTATTTTTCAACAAATGTTACACAAGCAGGAGGACTACACATACACATTTGGTAAGAGGAGCAATATTTGTGTTTGGTTATACTTGTTAGTATGATCATTTCATTGTGAGTGTTGATCTCTTAAAGGGATTTGTTGACACTAGAAAAATGTAGAACATTGTGAAAGCTGATCTAGAGCTATATATAAGAAGGAATGATGAATCTGCTGTGCAGTGATATTGAGCAATGATCCAACACTTTTGATTCACATGGTCACAGGTAAAATATTACCAGCTAATTCAAAATGATGTTAATTTGCTCTGTTTAATGTGAATCTCACTAACCCTGAACAGGAATCTCCTGGATTTGGCTGCTTAATACTTCCCATTTTGCTCTGATGCTTCTAAAACATCTCATTATTTACACCTTTTGAAAAATGTAATCCAAGATGTTTGCATGGAATACCAGAGCTGATGATGTACCAGAGGCTTTCATTTATATTCATATGTCTCTGTGCTCAATAATACAACTTCTGCTCTCAACAGTTTGCCTTAAGCTTTTCCTAAAGAATCAGCCAGCCGTTGACATTTTGACCTCAGCTACAATACGGCTGCAAACCTTTTGGCTCTGCCTCTGTTGGCTGAGGTCAGCATTTCTCCTCACCTTGCCGATGAGCTTCCCCCTCTTGTTCATGCAGATGTAGAAGCCTGTCTCAGCTCCCTTGATGCGCACTCGGCTCCCAAATGTGTCTGTTTCCACAATGAGTTTAGCTGTAGAAATAACAGAAATACTTTTGTTAGCGGCTCCAGCTGAGAGCAGAATGTGATTTCAGTAAGACGTCTCTCTTTGGTGCCTATCCTGAGTGAATGACTTAACAATGAACAGAGGTTGACATAAAAGCATCAACAACACATGCTGAAATGCTATAGTGTGTTTCCAAGCATGCTCTCTCTCTCTCTCCCCTCTCTCTCTCACACACACACGCGCGCACACACACACACACACACACACACACACACGCGCGCGCGCGCGCACACACACACACACACACACACACACACACACACACACACACACACACACACACCAAAACCTCTGGGACCATTCCTGGGGATTTCTGCTGAAATGCTTGCAAAATGATAAAACCACGTGTCTCCTGATTCTTTGAAAGCTAAAGAGATGATCCTGGCAGGCCCATCAAGAATTCCTTTTCAAATAAATCTGCACTGACCTCACACATCAAGGGTTAGCGTCATTTACCTCTATGTCCTGAGAAGCACTGAAAGTAACCGGAAATATGGACAGTTCACTAAGCATGATTTTATAGATCTTTGTGCATTTACGGCACATTTTTGAGTGGCACAGTGATTGGATATTGATCCAGAGCAGTAAAAGCCAATAGTAGATGTTCTGTTTTAATCAACACTATCTAATAAAACTAGTCCCCTCTCAATTCATGTGACCTTAATAGATTCTTGGGACTAAACACATGCATACAGTTACATCCTGCACCAACTGAGCCGCCTTAACTCTAAATGCAAAAAGTGTATAGGCTGTTCTGGCAGCACTGCTCGACAAGCAGTTCTGAGGCTGAATGTAGAGGGGCTGGAGGTGGGGGCGAAGGGGGGAGAAGGCGCTATGCAGGAAATGTTCAATGTACAAGTAAGATGACTTCTAATGGCTCTTCCAGACCTGCAGGATCTCTGGAGGATCACCTCCAGTACCATGTACAATCCAGCCGACAGTTTCTCTGAGCCTTTCCCCCTTCAGCAGTACAGACTGAGATCACAAACACTTTTGTCTGAAAATTTCAGCATCTTGATACAAGACAAGACTGACACGATGAATTGGACTATATATGACAAATTCTGCAGTTACACTGATTTGCATTAGAAATATCTCTTGCTATTGTACAATAGAATAAAAACATTATTATTGTAAATTATTAAAATGTGACTTTTCTATGGTGAGTTACTTTTCATTTATGCTCTTAGGATCCTCTCTATTTTGCACTGCTGATTTTACTTGTTGAATAACATAAGGATATCGGCATTGTGCCATGTTAGGAAAAAATGCTGGGAATAATTTCAGTGACAAATTAAAAAAAAAAAAAAGTAGCAGCAGAAGAAATTAAATATGGAAACTACATTGTAAAAAATCAAAACATTAGAAAAAAAAAACTAATTCAAATCTAAATATTGAATACTTTAATAGTACACATTTTGTGGCCAGGTTTAGCCGGGTTTGAAAAACAAACAAACAAACAAACAAAAAAACAGGTGGCGTAAATGGAAAATTAATGTCGCCTAATTATTCTCTGCGCTGGTAGGACATTTCAAGTAAAAGAAAATCATTTTATGAAAACCAAACCTTCGAAATTTAATGAAAAAATAACCTTTTATTTAGACTGCCTCGGAGACTTTTCGGTTTAGGCCTAGTACAGAAGGAAGTGCTGTGTGCGTCGCGTCTCTTACCGTGAACATCTCCATCCTCGGCCATGGCATTGATCTTCTTGTTGGGCAGGACCTGCACGTGCTTGCCGCTGGTCCGGCTGTACAGTTGGTAGATCCGGATCAACCTGCGGCTCACGCGGTCCGTCACTTTGCTCTGCTCGCTTACATGCTGCGTGAAATTAGGCGGGGACTGATTGGTTACCTGTCAGAAATTAGATGTCATCATAATCATCAGTATGTGTACATTTGTCGTTTTTTTGTCATTTGATTTAATTTACTGACATTTAAACGTGCAAGGATACAAAAATCCGGAGTGAATTACTGAGACTGAAGCCAATTGTGTGTCTTCTGGTTTATGTAGGAAATGGTTTAAGCACTTAAACACAGAGGTTAAGACACCCTAACGCAACAACAGCTTTGTTGTTGTTTTCTCTCCCCGAATGACAAGCGTAACAAGTTCCAGGAGAGCTGCTGCCAAATTAAATTAACAGCTTCCGAAAAAGACGCACTGTGTGATTACAGGTTGTGCAAACAGGAGAATGCGCACCACAGCGTGCAGCAAAAAACACTTAATGAACGGGAAAATGTTCCAATTCTTAGTCTCAACGAAATTAGACGGGATATAGGGAGAATACATTTTTTTTTTTTTCTCTCTCTGCACCGCGCTCTGCTGTGATGGAATGACTGCTGCTGATGGAAACATTGGCCCTGCGTACTTCGAACCCCACGACATTTTTCACAAGACTCGCAAGCATTTCCCTCTGCCCCTCTGCCCCGCCTGTGCCCACGCGTCCCGCGCCAGGGCCGGTATGTTCGTCAGCAACCTGCCAGCAGGCCACGCGCCCCGCTGCCCGCACGCACCGTGGGAGTCATCCCATATTTTTCTATCACATAATGTTGTGACGATCCCTCACCTTTCCCTCTCTGACTGCCATATGTTAAAAAGATACTTGAAGCGAATCCTACTTTGACCGCACAAAATAAATATAAAACACACATAACATTTCTATAAAAAGAAATAAAAGCATTGACATACCTGAGCGTAGTAGCAAAATGCAAATACATGTAGAAACCTGCGAGGAAGAAGAAAAAGAAGAAGAACATGCGTTAAGCCACTGTGGAGCTGCATGAGGCAAATAGTGACGCAGGGACTGGCACTCACAGGTAGCTGAATCTGTATGTGAGTGGTCGCATGTTGGATGGAGGTGAACAGGCTCTTCCACTTAATTCTGACCGGGATCCTCTGAGAATTGCAAAGTCCACCTGGTTTGTAACAATCAAGTCCAGACACAAGTCCACGGAAATCCACAGAGAGGTCAGAGGTGTTGACAGAGAGGCTCATGCGCGCACGGCAGACACATTCATCATCAAATCAATGTCCATCACAGGCAACCTCCCGCTTCGCTCAAACAGCAGTGACACATTAAACCTCTCATTCAAATAAAGAATGTTTCTGTCGGAGGGACACACACACAGTCTAAGTGCACTTGCAGAAGTGGAGCTGTCCGTTGAGGTGTTGGAAAGGCGCTGCAGGGTTTTGTTCTCTTTTAAGAACAACTTTCTCCGTGCTGTCAGACTGCTCCTGCTGCTCTGTAATCCCTGTGGTACTCCTTCAGGTGTGTGTGCTTCCGGGCTCCTCACTCTTCTCACAGTGGCTCGATGCTGCTGCTCCGCTTGGCTGTGACAGTACTGCAGGCAGGACGCTCCTTCTCTCCTCGCTCTGCTCCCATCCCACACCACTCCCGTGTCAGCCTTTCGCTTGGCGCTCACACACCCCCTGTTAAAATGGCAGGCTGATCAGCAAAGAACAAGCCCCCTTTTTCTGCAGAACAAAAGCGAGCAGCCCCAGCCCCACTCCTCCCCTCCCTCCCCCCGATTTGAAACATCTCTTTACCTGAGGAGCCCTTCACATTTGGTAGAGGGCAGAGGGGGCAAGGAGGAGCCTGCGCCGTCCCCCGCGCACTGCCATCGCCACAGCTCTGTAGAGGACACCACATACAAAACGAGCACATCTCTGCATGACCATACACACATCTGAGTCTATCAGCTGTTGGTGATGAATGGTCAGCTGTAACCTTGTGACCCTCCTGCTCAGCCCTCCTCTCCTCTTCATTAAAACGCGCTCGGTTTTTGGGATGCAGCCAGTGGAGCTGCTCAGTGTTATGTACTGACAGAGTAAAGTTTGAGACATATTAAAAGGATTACAGGCGATTAGCGTTTTCTAAACACCCCCTCCCTTCAGCTGATAAAGAGCGCTTTATTCTCTCTTTACAGATTTAACTCAACCACAGAGGAGAACACTACTGTAAACACTCACTGACGGCTCTATCACACAGTCACACACTAAATGGACTGGTGGAAAACAGCAGCTGAAAACGTCAAAGTGAATCATGGAGCAGACAGCAGCGGTTGAGTATGGCACATTCACACATCACACGCTGACTTTAAAACATTAATTATCAGCACCCCCCACCTCCCTCATTATAGCCACCATTATCAGCTAAATTTTATTTAATGACTTGGCCATTAATTAGTCTGCTCAGTATCGGCGTCAGTGAGGACACAGAAACTCAGTCTGATTAATAAAGAGTTTAATGCGTCATTAAATGAACTGTGAAGGCTTGAGATGGCCCATTGAGAACAGCACTCAGCTCTGTTTGTAGTGTAAAACCAGCTCATCCCGCAGAGTTAAGATTTAAGGTGCAGGCCAAGCTAAAGATGGCCTCTTTTTATTATTAGTAAAGCGTTTCTTTACATGTTACTAGTCTCAGCATATTTAACAGGCTCAACCACCAGAGATGGTTTCACTGTTAGCCTGTCATACACAGCTGAGCCACCAGTGGGCGGCCTAGAGGATGTGATTAGATGTAGTCAGGGTCAGTTACCCCAGTGTCCTTGCTGGTGTAATATGACAGATGGACATGAAAAGTATGAAGTGTGTCAGTGTGTGTAAGATGATGTGCTAAAAGGTGTTGGTGATTGACTTAAACCTCTACTGAATGCTACTGAAGCCTGTGTGTGTGTGTGTGTGTGTGATGAGTGGCAAGTAGCTGCCACTCTGTACCCTGGCTCAGGGCCTGGCTGCCCTCCCCTTAACCCCAGGAGCCCTGCATCCATCAGCAGCCCTACGGGGGGCAAACACCCTTCCCCCCTCTGCTCCTACTCTACCTCTCCCTGCTCCTCCACTCATGACCACAGCATCAGCAGTGTGGGCTAATGAAAAACCTATTTTTACGCATGAAATGAAAAATGAATGAATATTTGACAATATTCATGCTAAAGAATAGTCCATCATTTACATTTTTTAATTCAGATTTTAGAATTCCTCCAGAATCACATTCTTAATTGTCTATATAGCATTTGTTCCTCTGTTTTATTGTACATTTTTGTGTATCATGTTAAATATATTGCATTTTAATATGTAGTGATTTTGTATGGCCACTACCTTTGTCAGATCTCTCTTGTAAACCAGATTTTGATCTCAATTGGACTTCCTGCTGAAATAAAGGTGAATCTATCAAGCCTAATCCATTATCAAACTCCATTGCCCTGTTTCACTCTGAACCACCCGTAACAGCTTAACTGTAACTTAAGCTCACCAGATATGAAACAGCCAACCATTAGGAAAACACTAAAAGACTACACCATATGAAAACAGGATTAGATCTTTACATTTTACATTTTATTTAGATCTGCATCAAACTGTAGTCACTCACACTCATACTCAGCCATTCTGCAACTTGACATCTATTCCATGTCTGGATCCCTCCTTTGTTAGGTTTAATTTTCATTTCTTTGTGGCTTTCACCTTTCTAAAAGAAAACATTTTAAAATGTGGACACGGAAAAAGCTGTTTCTGTCTGCTTTGCTGTTTAGCTCATTTCCAATAAAGGCTACTGACTTCATTTCGATTGGACAATAGGCCTCATGTTGACTTTTGTTCACTCAAGTAGGTAAGCTAAGTACATGACCGAGATCTGTCTGCTGAATTGCAGTAAAAGGCAGCTGACTTTACCTATTTACCATCACACTGGATGAGAGCACAGTTATCAAAGATATTGCCCAGCCACTTATTTTTATTCAAGGGATCCATGGTTTGAAATAGGGGAGGGCTTTCTTGCCACTATGATGAGGACAATACAGGGATCGGACCTGAATGACAGAGTGTCATGATGGCTGGAGAGGCTGAAATTGGATTAAAATGCTGAACATGATCACTAATGGATCTCCAAACTTCACTGGGAAGAACGTCAGGCTCCTGCACAGCCCTAACTCAGACCTGATATTCCTGCACTGCACCACTCACCAGGGATATCTGTGTAAATCTATGTTGCAACTTGATCATGTCGGTGGTGAAACTTCTGAGATGAAAAGAGAGACAGAGATATTTCTGTCAGAAAGGCTAATGAGTTTGTGGAGTTGCAGGACCCAGACTGGGTGTGTGACTTGACTTTTGGGGCAGATGTGCACAGAAGACCACATTAACTTATTGTCTGTCTGTTCAGGAATAGTTCATATTAAACTGGTCTTTTCTTCATTCAGTGCTACAGGTCTGTTCTGCATTTGGTGCTAAAGTTTAAGTCAGTTGCACAAGTAAAAACAGAACAGAAACTAATTTGAGTAAAATGAATGAATGAATTTCATGAATATGACCGTGCATTTATTCATACTGTCTGTGAGCATAAATATTTTCTGCATTTATTGGTGTAAGTATATCCTATAATCAGAGGCGCCGCCAAGGATTTTGGGCCCCATGAAAAGAAATCTAAATGGGCCTTTGTATAAGACGGCAAAAAACAATTTGATGCCGTTTTATATCAAACTATGCATTTTAATGATATTTTTGAACATTCTATTGTAGTGATAGCTGAATTTGAATTATATTATATATACACATACATATTGTATTTTTATTTCAGAACTGTTTTTAATACATGAAAATCATTCTGAAATAAATATTGATTATAGGCCATTTTATTTTCACCCTTTGAAAATGACATTACTGTCTTCTGAAGGCCGTCATGGGCGCAGTTTTTGAGATTATTTAAGCCACGAGCATCATAGAAATCTTGAAATTGGAATGAATCCGCTGACACCAAACATGTCATACTACCTTACTGGGAAAAGAGCTAAATATCGCTCCAAATTTGAACTGTTTTTACCGCGAGGTCCGCGACCTCGATGTGAAATGATTACTTGTAATAATAACTTTCAGTCAGCACTTAATGAGGGATGAGATGAGAACCAGGAACCTGCTGCTGTTGATACTGAGCTAGACTCATGGCTGTCTGACTGCTTTCAATCTTCACAACTGCTGACATTAGCTTTAACTGTTCTTAAACTGTGTTAACTGTTAACTGTGCTCACCTTTCCTCTGAAAGAAATGTGTGAGAGTTGTCTTCCCTCTCCTTGCTTTCTTTTCCTCTCTGCCTTTTCCTCTCGTTTAAGGCTCCCTGATTTTGCTTTCTTGGGTAAAGACGTGTCTTGATGAGCAGCAGCCATTCTGCTCATTAAGCTGTTTTGGAGACGCATCTTCTGCACCTGCAGCTGCAGGGGTGGACTGAACCATTATGTACTGTAAAGGGGTGAGAGGGGCCTCAGACAGACTCCACGATTTTGTCATACAGAGTAAAGTCTCTCATCCAATTTATTCTGCCAAAGTTAGTTATGACACTAATTACTTAGAAATAAAAAATGAAGTAAAAACAAAATTTTTATTTCAGGCCTTTCAAGGGCCCTGTCCCCCATTGGGGCCCTGGTAATCAGTCCCACTTTTCCCCCCAGTTCACTGCCCCTGCCTTTAATGTTATGTAATGCATTTTATCAGTGATCTGTGAAGTAGTGGGCCTACATATCAGACATTTGGCAAGGTACAAGGTATGATGTGTACCAAATTCATGTAGTTTATCATAATTATGCACAATGTGTTCAGTGTTTTGATTCAATTTCTCAATTTGTGGACCTTTGCTTACATTCTGTTAATCAGTGTGGCCCTGTGGAGAAAGATGTTGCTCACCCCTAGTCAAGCAGAGAGGGTGTGGTATGCTGTACAGATTGTAAATCCTCCTGAGCCAAACATGTGATATAAGGTATTGGGCTATATAAAAAAAAACTGACTTGTAATGAATCAAAATAAATAATAAATTAGGAAAGTTTAAACAGAAAGGATGGACGATCAGTAGAGAATTACGGTAACCTTTATTGGGAGTGATTTATATTGCTGCTCCATCTTATCACTGAAGGTTTGGAGAAATTTTTATATTCTTCTAATATTATGCTAAAAATGACCAGGACCTTTAATTTAATTTGTTCAATTTAGAAAAGTTACTATCCCTAGGTTATTTAAATGAGGTCAGGCTGAATTCAATATTAACCTTCACTGTGGTTAGTATTGTTAACATTATGGAAAGAAACAACCATGACTTACTGTACACATGTAAGAAAAGAAGAAAGAAAAGAAAATTTCGTGTACGTTTTCTGCAAATAACAAAACCAAGGGTTCTCTTCAGAGGTAGGTGGTAAGGAGTTACATTTAATCCGTTAAATGTACCTGAGTAACTATTTTGGGTAAATTGTACTTTCAGGAGTACTTTTAATGCAGCATACTTTTACTTGAGTAGATTTTTTGAGAAAAATCTTTCACGTTGACTCTGTCACATTTGGAAACAAGGTCACAACTAATGGCATTTTTAAAAATTTGATATTTTATGCATTCATGTACCATCTGTTAAGAGGCAGGCGATCAGCTGTTCCCAGGTCTGCTGGTGCTCTGTTATCGATCCTGCCATGTCTCCACATGACTCATTTCAAAACAGGAGTATGACTTTAAAATCATGCTAACTACTTATATTTACAGATGAATTAACAGGGCACAGTGCAGCAGCTGCAGGTGGATGAAGTCAGTAGAACACAAGAGAACCCATTCCTGTCAGAGAGTTGTGAGTGTGTTTGGTGTAGTGATAATTTTGATTCAATATGCACACAGTATATCATGCTTCAAAAGTACTGCCACTGTTCCCGCTTTTTCCCCTAAAGTAACATATCAAGCTAACTGTTTTTGAGCACTTTGTGCCATGCACTGACTGGTCATGCTTAGTGGTGTAACCTGATGAAAGAAGACAGAGAAACAAATTATTTTTATTCACACAGATATTATACCCTTAAACCACTTGTCACTTTATTCAATCTTATTGTGTATTTTTTATTTCAGTTTTATGCTGCTCACTGTTGGTTTACATTCTGTGTACTTAGTAACTTGTTTATTTATTAATTTACTATTATTTATTACTTTTGTATTCCTTTCTCACTTTGTTTTACTACTGTTGCACGACAATTTCCCTCGGGATGAATAAAGTTTTCTTGAATCTTGAATCTTGAATGACAGATGATGACTGACTGTTTTTTAAGCACAGGTGGTTTTCTTCAGGTCTAAGAAGTAAACACAACTGCATTAAATATACAATGATGAAACATCACAGATACAGCATTATCTAATAATTCACCCTAACCACTTCTGTACTCTTGTCATCCTCATGTGATTGGACGGATTGGGGGGCTCACACCTGATTATGCTGGGATCTGAGATATCTGTACTGGAATGATTGAACTTGTACTTGTAGACACTGTAACATGTGGACAATCTTTATATTTACATTTTGAAAGAACAGACATGATCTATATGCACAAGATTTGCTTTGAATTAGTGGTTCATTCAAGATGGGTGGACTGATGATAATAAGAACCAGACATATTTAGATCAAATTAGCTTTAAATCATTATAATGTATTTATTTACATTGAGTTAAAGACAGAAGATGTATAGGTTACACTAAATTCTTGTATTCTTGTACAGTATAGTGAAAGACAAACCAGTGCTCTGTGTAGCAAAGACGTAAATAAACATTATTTATCAGGCTTCTGTAACACGTTACAATACAGCACACAAAATTGTGAATAACTAAAAAAAGTGTGGTTAGAATCATGAATGACCTTATATCTATTGAATTGTATCAAGTAGTTTCTGAATAACTCTGGATAGATAATGATTAGCTAACCATGAACAGACTTAGAGAAACCATAGTTTGATTTTTTAAACTTTTCTGTGTGTATGTATCTAATTAAACAACACGGTTGCTGTCGTCTCTACCTTGGTTAATTGTGTTTTGTTGTTCTGCTTTACTTCAAAAACAATTACAACTCTGTGGTCCTCCAGCCAATTTCCCAGGGTGAGAGAGAGAGAGAGAGAGAGAGAGAGAGAGAGAGAGAGAGAGAGAGAGAGAGAGAGAGAGAAACTTTTACCAAAGTTAAAGGATTTTAAACCATCACAATCTGTAAAAAATCTGGGTGTGATTTTTGACTCTGAGCTCAGTTTTATTCCACACATCAAAAATGTAACAAAGACAGGTTTTTACCATTTTAAGAATATAGCCAGAGTCAGCCCGTTTCTCTCTCAGGCCAGCACGAAGGCGCTGATGCATGCTTTTATCTCTTGTCGTTTAGACTATTGTAATGCCCTGCTCTCTGGCCTTCCCAAAAAGAGCATTTCGAATCTACATTTATTGCAAATCTCAGCTGCACGAGTGCTGACGAGGACCAGAGGGCGGGAGCACATTACACCAGTTTTAAAGTCGCTTCATTGGCTCCCCGTGTGTTTCAGGATTGATTTTAAGGTTCTTTTACTAGTTTTTAAATGTCTTAACAGTCTTGGGCCTTCTTATTTATCTGACCTGCTTTTACTCTATCAGCCCCCGCGGACCCTGAGGTCCATGGGGGCTCAAAGAAAAAACATTCAAACTTTGAAACATTCCCAAAGATTGGAACTTTCTCACAACAGTTCCTCATTTTCATAGCATTCATAATTTATGAACAGTCACAGTTCAAATATTCATACATTTTCAGCCACTTTCAAATTGTTACAATGGTGTGTATACGGCTGAATGTTGACAGTCAGAGTGAAGGACTCAATCAACGGAGTGGGGATGAGTTGTAAAAAAAAATCATAACCCTTGTCCTCAGCTGGCATCAGCAATGCAATCGGAACAAAAACTTGCACCTAAGTGCACACACACACACGCCCCCCCCCCCCACACACACACACACATACACACACACAAACACACACACACACGCACACATACACACACACACACACGCACACACACTATCCAACATTTTAGTGAGATTAAACAATTCTTTTTTCATTCATTTGAGCCAGAAACTCCATTTAAATATTTAAATATTTCCAATCAGTGATTCATATGAGATTTATATTCAGAGTTTTTCATTATATATTTTTCATTCTCACTGTAACACTCTTGTCATACTCCAGTAGCTGTTTCTTGACACAAATTCAAGCCATGTTATAAATCCTTCATTCTCACCCAACTATTAGGATCTTTCATTCACTTTGGATGCTTTTTATGCTCTTTTAGCCTAGTCCATTTCAGCTTTCTTCCTTTTCAGCTTTTTCAAATACTTAGCTTTTTCAAAAACAACACTGAAAAATGTCCCCATTCATCCTTATGGGGAATTTTTCAAATTTCTTTCTGCCACTTCTTCAGCACATGTTCAGCTAGAGAATCATTCAACTATCAAAACGTTTCAGTTTTGTTCTTTTCAGCTTTCAGCCTTTCTGCATTTTTCAAATATTCAGCAGACTCCACTTGACTGTTCTCACAGCTGCTGGATTATTGAATTATTGAATTAAAGGGGACTATTGGACCTTGGTGGAGGTAGTCGGGCTACTAAGTCCTATTCTAGTTTTCTCACTTTGTTTAATTCAACAGTTCAAGTGTCTGTATAACATGACATTCGTCTATTACAATACAACTGAGAACAATATTGCCTAAAATGAAAAAAATTGGCAAATTTAATTTCTTTACATGGCTAATAACATCGAGTAAGTATGTCCATGAATATATATAACATATTAATTACCATCTAATAACAACAACAACAACAAAAATAATAATAATAACAATAACAATTATTATTATTATTATTATTATTATTATTATTATTATTATTATTATTATTATTATTAATAATAATAATAATATAGTGTACCCCTAGTCACAGCAGCTGACTTCTTGCTTCTTCAAAGAACATTTTGTTTGTATAGTGCCTAGCGTTACAGAGCATACTACAACAGATAGCATGCTGAGCAGAAACACCTCTGTATGTGCTCGTAGCTCACGCACCTTCAGTGGAGGACTGTGCCATAGTGTCTAGCACAGGCATGAACAAAGCTTAAAGCTTCTCTGCCTTAGCTTCAGTCCCCTGTTGCTGGGCTGCTTCACATACATTCTATACACACACACACAGACACAGGTGAGGCAGTAAAAATACCTGGCAACCTGCCGCTGATGAGAATTAATAAACAATAATAAACATGTACTGTCACAAACAGACTCAAATGTACTTAGAGACACAATAGGACTATTTTATAACATAATACTATGCTTTTAGATGCACACATGCAGAGGGAAATGTATTAGAAATAATCAACCATTACATCAGCACCCAGATATTCATAAATTATAGAACTAAAAACACACAAAGTACTAAGCATAGCCACTTCCCCAACACACAATGATGCGTGGGTAAGATGGAGAGGTAGACAAATATAAACCACCATGGGAAACTGTTTTTATTCCACATTTTTATTTCTACTGTTTCTTTGATATTGCATGTATGTTCAATGTACAGTATGTTCAATGTTTGTTATTGCTACTGGATGCTTGAATTTCCTCCGGGATCAATAAAGTATCTATCTATCTATCTATCTATCTATCTATCTATCTATCTATCTATCTATCTATCTATCTATCTATCTATCTATCTATCTATCTATCTAGTGTGGCTTTAAGGCAGAAGGTGCTTGGTTCACACTGATGGACTCATGGTCTGTGGAGAGAGTGTGTGTGTGTGTGTGTGTGTGTGTGTGTGTGTGTGTGTGTGTGTGTGTGTGTGTGTGTGTGTGTTGTAGATTGAGAGAAATAGAGATGTGTAGTTTCAAATTAACACACCTTTTGGTGAGTCAAATTGATTCAGGTAGTCTTTGTATGAGCAAAGCACTGATAACTGGGTTGCAGATTAATTTTGTCACCTGCAAGTCAACACCTCCTTGTCTGTCCTCTTTCTATGAAATAGGATTGCAGCGTGTCCAGGAAAGAGTACACCTAATATGGCACCTGAGGTTAAGATGCACTGCAACACCTGTCATGTATGACAGCTGCTAATGCACAGCTGCTAATGCAGAGCATTACCCCGTCCTTGTAATCCACCAAATCAAAACTGCCTCTCCAGCTGTTCATAATTTTTTTTTCTCTCTTTGATTCATACAGTGCAGTTGTCTGATTAATTCTATTCATTAGTGCTTTCTCAGGCACTTGAGAACTGTTATGTTAGCAAGGATTGGGGACTTCTGCCTCCACACTGGTACAATGGAGATAATTTAGTTAATTCCCTTCAGAATCTGTCACTTTTAACAATCCATAGACATCACTGTGAACAGTCATCGTACATGTGGTGTAGGTACTATTTGATTGCACAGAATGCAAAAAAACAAACAAAACAGATAGGGGAGCTGTTAAGCTCAATAATATTGCTTTTTGTGAAAGAAGCATCAAACTTTCAGGGATTGTTCTTCAGGACATAAGCTTTAATTTAAGATGTGAAGGCATTCTCAATTTGAGCTCTGAGGTCAGCTAGAGGTCATTGACCTCTGTAATATGTAATTTTCATGCACCACATTGTAAATGTGTGTATCTTAGGCATGAGGAACATGAGGAACTCACTTATGCCATTGATAGCACTTTAAGATTCAATGGCACAATTATACTAATGAGTCTGCTGTTTACAGGTTACAACACACACCTCACACTCTAGCCCTAATACACATGTAACATACATACTGTGGGAAAAAAAGATCCCATTTACACGAAGGGAAAACACAGATATTTCCATGTGGTTTGGCCTCTCATTTATATGAAAACTTTATCCCAGAAAATGATTATTTCTAAAACCTCTGGCTGTTGACAGAATATTCTGATTTACAGGATAACAGAAGTAGATGTCTATAAACCCCTCTGTAATTATTTTCCCATCTAATATGACAACAAAATGAAAAAAAAAACATTTTGAGCCTGGCTTTATCACACGATCTGATCTTGTTTTTTTTTAAATGTATGCAAATTAGTGCATTTTTAATGATAAGGCCTCATTTGCATATTTAAAAATTAAAATGCATAACTTGCAATACATTTTTTCTTAGCTTAACATGAGTAATCAACTGAGAAAGTTTTGTGGTGATATCTATTATTTCATATTTTTACCCTATTCACCTATAGTGTCTCACTTCAAGCCACTCACATTCCTAGTATCCTTCACTGCACATAATGATGTTGACTTCTTAGAGTGCTATAAATGGCATGAATGAGTTCCTCATGCCCAGAAGCTTGGAAAAACATATTTGGTTTACATTTCTATCACATTTAGATACACACATTTACAATTTGGTGCATGCAAATGACATTTTACAGAGGTCAGTGACCTCTAGCTGACCTCAGAGGTCAAAGTGAGAATGCCTCCACATCTTAAATTAAAGCTTATGTCCTGAAGAACAATCCCTGGAAGTGCTTCTTTCACAAAAAGCAAGATTGTCCATGTTTTAAGAGCTTAACAGCCCCACTAAGAAGCATGTTTGATGAATGAAGATTTACTATTGTTCTCTGGCATGAAAATGCCCAAAAAACAAGCAATCAGCAGAATCTTTAGCACTGATATTCATATCTCATTATTGCCACTCAGTGACATACTTAAGTGTAAGCCAATATGACAGGGTCTTCTGACAATGACATTTTTGAGCACAGAGGACTACATCAGCTGACTACAGTCTTCACATTTCTGGGAGGAAGACCACCAAATGGGCCTGATGCTGAGTGGAGCAGCATGTCTGAAATCTCTGACAGACGACACACAAACACACACACGAGAAAAAACCAAGAGGCAGTTTTAAGGTTAAGTGGAATGAACGAGAGACCAAGAGGGTGGGAGAGTTTGGGCAGAAAGAAAGACGGGAAATAAATTGAAAAGGCAGAGAGTATTATGGGGTCTTGCAGGAATTTTTTCGAAGAAGAAAAGAAAAAAAAACGTGAGTCATTAGAAAAGGCATCGTGCTCAGAGCTGTTGTGTTTCTATCGGTCCTCCTCTTCAAAGGGACGTGACCCTGATGGCTTTACCATACACTGCTCTGGGCTTTAAGGCTGGAGCACAACACTGTACAGTGCCTAAAAAACTGGAGCTGCAGGGATGGTCCAGACAGAGTTTGCAGGCAGCTTCAGCGTGGAACTCCAGGTGAGTGAAATTATCAGCCCACACTGGTTAACTATTCCTGGATAAATTGCTTGTGTTGTAGCTAAAATCCCTCTCAGCACACTTTGCACACCATTTTAAGCAATGGAAAATCTGTATTATCATGACTTAATTTCAATACTTGCTTAAAGTTAAACTAAAATTTAATTCTCCTCACTTTTGTGCAAGGAAAGACAAACTATATTGATACTACAGCTATTGTGTATACTCTTCTTTTTCACAAGAGAAACCATATAGGCATGATGTCACTCCTAATAGGTGCATAGAATTCTGAAAGAAGACAATGACTACCTAGTCTTTCAATCAAGGATTAGTTAAATGGAAATCAGTCCTGGAGAATACAGCTGCCATATAGTTACACAATGCTAAAACAAGAAAGTGGCTGGCAAAATAATTACATGGTCTGACAGTAACTAAATCTCAGATGGCTCTCCATCACACTTCCCAGTAAATGTTTGTAGCCAGTCAAAAGAAAAAAACAATGTAGAATTTACCACATGCAATCTACATTCCTTTGTATTTATGTCGAATGCACATTGTCCCTAAATGACTTTATCCCATGAGCTGCCTGAGCCATTAGCCATGCATTTCATTAAATCACAACTATTGCATTGACTCTTTTGGTTCCTTTGTTTCAGAGCCATGGTCAGGAGTATATCTTTTTTTCCACACCTAACTTTATTTTTTTCCTATTTGGTTTATATTGCTCAGCACTCTGTACACCACTCAATGGACAGTGAGGTCACAGATGAAGTCAGTGAGGATATAATTTATTTCAGTATCATGCACAACCTTGGCATTTGACACCTGCATGGTGGTGTAATCCACAGGAAACCAACAGGTAATTTAGGTGTAAAAGCTATCTGAGGACAAGGCTGTCAAACAGAGGCATTATCTTTGCTCTAACCTGTCAGCAAGCCAGTGGCGACAGGTTGCTAATAACTGAGAAAGGCTGAAAACCCTGAGGACCCACAGAGCAAAGACCCATGTTGTCTAGCTGGACCACATGGATTAACAGCTCATTCACTCCTCCACACACTCCTCCTCTTCTCAATGAATGGAAGTCTTTGCGATAAAGGTTCATACAGATATTTAACAATTACCTTTCACAAGGAGGTTATGAGTTGTCAGTTTGTTCAATTGTTTGCTGATGGGTTGGTTTGTTAGCAGCATCACACAAAAACTAGTGAACGATTTTCAACAAAATTGGATGGAAGATTGATCTTGGCTATGAAATGGACCTTTACTATCACAAGATCTTTCTACATTTTGATGTATTCTCTTTCTCAGGAAATAATGCATTGAACTAAATGGAAGGTTTCTACAGACAGAAGCATGGCACAGTCACTGTACTGGAAGTAGGTGGTTGTCAGACAGAGGTAGAGTAAGGCACAAATGTGTTCTGGAGTGAACCTACTTCTGCAGGACAGAGTTCTTAGTTCCTGTAGCAGGCTTTTCTTCATCATCTTTGGTGGGAATGCACAGTGAAATCAGTTTTTGCAGTTTTTGCAGATATTCTTTTGCCTTGTTTTCGAAGCTACTGGTAAAATCTAGTCTCAGTGTCTCATAGGGGTTAGTATCATGAAGCAGATCAGTGACTTTGGTATGGTAGGCCACTGTGTTTAGCACTACAATGCATCTCCCTTTGTCTACTGGCAAGATGGCTACGTTCAGGTCTCTTTTGAGTGATGCCAGGGCTTTACTTTCCTCCGTAGTTAGAATGGGGGTGCTTTTGCATTAGCAAGAGCATCTGATACCTTCAACTGAAGCTGTTCTGCCTCTGTGTCTGCTAACTTGCTGTTTCTGATGGTTGACTGATCTACTACCTATATCTGCTCTGGAGTTACTGTGAAGTTTAGTCTTTTGACAAAGATATCCTTTTTTTGTCTGGATATGCTGTGTTGTTGATGTCCTTTTTGCTCAATGTGAGTGCTTCTATTCTATGCAAGTTGCATTGACATGCCTGTAATATTTGGAGTTTTACCTTTTATTTTTTCCTGTTATGTGTTGTGGTGCTTGTGCCTTCTAAACAAACTTGGAGACGTTTTCCAGGACTGTTTGGTAGCAGTACTGTTAGTTCCTCAAATGTCTGGTCAGTCTTAGTAGCAGGCGCATCAGTGGTGAGATTAATCTGTCACACTCTTTCACTGAGTAACTAGAAAAAAATATATCCTGCTTCGTCTTTTCTCCAGCTACTGCTATTAGGTTAGGGTCTGCCACGCACACACACACCACTGTTATAACGTGAGCAGCAGTCTGTAGCAGGTGTGCCCATGGTGGTATCAGCCGTCGTTTATTCTAATGTGACATGCCTGGACATGCAGGATTTTTTATCATCTTCTTCTTCTTGGAGCTTGGCTGTTGACAACAAACAGGAATTACCTAACAAACTTGAATGGAGCATAGATTAACCTGCAATCTAGGGGCACCTATTTGCAAAACGTGCTTTCTTGCAGTCTCACAAATTTCTTCAAATCTTATTTTGTAGAAACGAGTAATGAAGATGGTTAGGACAAATGTATCAGAGTAAAGGAATACATTTTATTTAGAAAATGTGGTGGAGTAAAAGTGAACATTGCCAGTAATAATGAAGTAGAGTACAGATATGTAAAATTCTTCTACAGTAAGTATTTGTACTTAAATACAATGTACTGTAAATTTAAAACACTGATGCTGCTAATGATACTGTTGAGCCTGCTTCCAAACCCATAAGTCTGAATTGCTTCTGGCAACATGTCAGACTGTTTAAAGTTGTGCATGTTAAAGTAATCAGCAACTTTTCATTACATTTAGCAACAAAACCTGATTAAACATATGTGATAATTTATTACTTTTGACCACATTTACAGCATCATTCGTGAACTTTGGGATGTTTACTTCTCTTGTAAATATAAAATGTCAATGTTAAATATAATTAAAAAAATCTAAATCTAAATGCTTAATATTAAATCTAAATGTTAGATGTGAAATGTGAAATGTTAAATCTAAATCTAAATGTTAAATTTAAATCTAAATCTTGAATCTAAATCTACATGTTAAATCTAAACTTGAACTTGATATACTTTTATACTCATCCTTTCACATAATATCTATTTGTGTTCAATAAGAGCTAGAATACAAGGTCCAAGGCAAATGTATTGTCATTTTGTAAACAAGGGATAAGTAGTAATGTTGTAATGATTGAGTCCTTGGTTTCTGCTACATCTGTTCTAGACAATGAAGTGTTGAGGATGAGTTCAGGAGTCTCGCAGCCAGGGGAAAGCTGCCCCATAGTCTGGTGGTAGGCAGTAGCGTAACATCATGGTGATAGGCCCCGGTGCAAATATTTTTTTGTGCCCCCGAACAAAAGCGCACGCTCGCGCGCACACACACACGCTTAGTCATGCACAGCCACTCGAGGGAGCTGCTATTTGCAGGGGTGGACTGGCCATCAGGAGTACCAGGATTTTTCCCGGTGGGCCGATCAATAATGGGCCGATGGACGGCCGTTTTATGCCGCGCCTAGACTTTTCTCTTCGACACAGTCAAGAACATGAGAGATTGGCGATAAAATAAAATGGAGCTTCAGCGTCTGTCCGAGGAGATCAGCGACAGGGCTAGGCTGCCTGGTGGAGGGAGGAAGAAGGCTAGCCAGGAGCTTGAGATAAACATGCGGGAATGGGTGATCAGCAAACGGGCACGCCACGAGAGCGTGTCCCGCAAAATGATCAGGGCGATGGCGAAACAAATGTACGCAACCGTGAGTGACAGCAGACATGAGGAGTTTGCGCGAGTGCTGGTTGACTAAATCTTTTCCTCCGCTGCAACAACTTCACTTGCAGAGGGATGCCAGAGAATTCACCGAGAGGCTGGCGAAGTTTGTGACATTTTCATCCGGGATTTTTATGTCTCAAATTGCCGCCTGATCCCAAATAAATGCCTGGTCTGTTAAGTGACTGAAACAAATATGGTACAGTATGATAACTCTCCCGGCCCGGGGAGAAAGACATGCATCGGTTTGGCCCATAGTGCTCAGCTGCAGACATCATGATTGACAGGAATCAAGGCCACTCAGCGTTACCTTACCGACCCGCCCCTAGTTATTTCATTCAGAAAACAGGGGCCTGTGGCAATTCTGGACAGCTTTTTTTTTTTTTTTTTTTTTGCCCTTCATACTTATACTAAAGCCGCTGGTGGTAGGGCAGTGGATAAATGGTGCATGGTAAATGGTCATTCACTAAGAGTGATTATAAATATACTAAAAACATGTCAATCAGCTGGCTGTTTTTCATCTCACTCTCACAAGAGACTGTTCACTCCCGTCTCACAACAGCCATCATAGTTCCTGTACCTGAAAAGTCTGCTGTGTCTAGTCTTAATGACTACCACCCTGTGGCTCCCAACCCCATCCTGATGAAGTGCTTTGAGCAACTGGTTCTCCACCACATCAATAACAACATGCCTGCCAGCCTGGATCCTCACCAGTCTGCTTTCAGAACCAACAGATCCACAGAAGAAGCCATATCTACTGCTCTTCACTAAGTACTCACACACCTGGAGAATAAACACAGTCATTTCAGGATGCTGTTTGTTAACTTCAGCCCAGCATTCAACACAGTCTCATCTACTAAGCTGATTGGAAAACTTTGGGCTTGAGTACAAAAGCCTGTAACTGGATATTGGACTCAAAATCAGACCCCAGAGATCTCTTGATTGGCAGTCACACCTTGTCTACGTTAATGTAGACACCTGCCATATATGTGTAGTGCTGTTGGTGTTGAGCTCTCCAGTCTCTGCTGATGTCTCCTCTTTGCCTCCTTGATGTCAGCTTTCAGTCTTTCTCTGTTGGTGTTTTACGCTTCCTTGTCATCTGACTGAAAGGCAGCTACAATCAAAATTCCATCTGGTTGCATAGCCATGCTGACGACATCGTACACTTTCTGCAGTACATTTTGAGTTTGCATCATGGGGAATGTACATAGCATCAAAGCAAAAAAACTGGTGAATTCACTGGACAGATAAGATGGTCAGCATCAGAAATTCGACATCTGCTGAACACTGTCCATCTGCTTTGGTTCATTTGAGCACCAAACGGTATTTATGTAGACACAGAGCACTCCCTCCTCTGTCTTACCGGTCGGCTCTCAATAAGGTCCATCTGTCCAGTACAATGGCCTGTCTTGGGATGTTAGGGGTTAATCACATGTCCATGAAGATGTGTACACAGCAGCCTCTGATTTCCTGTTGCTGATTGAGCCTCAGATGTACATCAAGACTGAGATAAGAGAGACTTGCAGATTGAAAAAGAGACAATTAAAACGGCATCTTCTCAGTAACTGCATAAGAACTCAGGAATAAGTGATAATAAGTGGGTGATGATAATGATGAATATGATGATTATTCACACAGTATTTTCCAGGTACTTATTTTCTCTTTTAGGCATGATTATTATGAAATGGCATGACATTATGAGCATTTAAGCATGCCAATGTCAGCATTTACCTGGGTGCCACTGTGCTTCAGTCCATCCTTATAGCGATGACGAGGATGACTGCAAACTCTCTTGGGGCTTTGCCATATGTACCAGCTTGGCTGGCAGTCAAGTCCATCGGATTGCCTCAGTGGGCTTTGCAATTAGTAAAGTGAACCACATCCAACAACATCATAGAGAAAAAAAAAAGGAGAAACCTCCGAAAACCTTGTGACAGGGGAAAAAGTGCCAGCATATTGACTCAGCAGAATCAACCCAGAATATGCATTTCCACTACAACACGGCTACCTGCTGGAGAATCTGTCTTTAACGGATGATGCACTTGTCTTGAGTGGCGGTCAAAAGAACAGCTGTAAAGGTCTTCCTTCTTGCAATACCATTGAAGAAATGGTGCTAACAAAAAATCTGCTAATTCAGTGGTGAACATGTTTATTCCTATAAATTCTTCACCATAAAACTGCATTACTTAGTTATTTTAATGCTTTTATGATGAAACAGCAAAATCAATACATTTAACCCCTTTGACCCCTGAAACAGCTGAAAGTGAACACAATGAAACAGTAAAATAAAGCAAATATCTGAAGGCATGAACAGGGACACTAGAGATAAACTAAACCTCAGATAATAAGGTAATGAGCACTGATACAAAATAGTTGATGCTTTGATACAAAGCTCTTAAAGTGGTTTCATCCTCCTTTTAGAAAACTGTGTGTGTGTGTGTGTGTGTGTGTGTGTGTGTGTGTGTGTGTGTGTGTGTGTGTGTGTGTGTGTGTGTGTGTGTGTGTGTGTATTAGGGGTGGGAGTGGGCTGTACCAGTTGATACATCTGATGTGAGACGAGCTGGCTCTCTGACAGGAGCTGTCACTGGAATAGCAGGGGGGTCCTTATCAATCACCCCTGCCCCCCCTCAGACGCCAATCAAATCACCTCACCATGGCAACCAGGGCCCTGTGAACTGCACAGTACATGGGTCAGCTTTGTGTCATTCACTGAGTCTGGACCTGTGTGGAACAAAACAAACAAAATGGAGAACAAAATTACAGATTTGGTAGAGCGTGGAATAACACTAATATTTAAATATTGAGAGATTTGGGTAGGAAAGCTTCAGATACCACATACAAGAATGATTTATGTTGGCAAGAAGCTAATTGGTAGATAATACCACTGAGTATTTTGATGTGTAACTGAAAATCCCAATGAAATTTGAATGATAAGCAAATTGATCAAGCTTCATCATGTAAGAGACGAATGACATTAACTGTAACTAGAGCTAATGCCAACACTAGTGTATATAAATCCTGTGACAATCCAAAGGTTGTGACTTGTGACACTGAACTCTCTTAACCTTGTAGACGATGTTGTAGAACCCTCTGCATGTGTTATCGTCTGCTGATAAGTGGACAGTAATGAAAGGGGGCTCCACCTCAGAGGCAGGATCTAGATTTTCCCTTGTAGGAAAGGTGGACACAAAAATGGAAGTGACCAAATGTGCTCCCCTCAACAGTTTCATCTGGAATACTTTTGAAGCCTCACTCCAGTGTATTTTGTATTCTTTGTTTGTTGTTTTATATTTTTTGACAAAAAAACTTAACATTGAATTTGGGAATTTTATGTCATTCACCAGGCTTGTTCTAGGAGTGGCATGGCTCCTTTAAGAATAGGGCAGTTTGTAGTGAGAGAGAGAGTGAGTGAGAGTGACATTGGTGGTTGAGCTCAGAACAGAAAGTTGAAAAAGCAGTGAAGTTGTCTAGTACTTGTCTCTACTTCACTACTGTGGAAGGGAATGTGTTCAGTGACGTAAAGTCAAAGGGCATCATAGAGTGTGATTAATCTGCCTTATTTTTTAAAAATGCATTGTTGTTTCTATAGCCTGATCTAATTTAATTAATCAAAATGAATGCATTATATTATCAACCCTAGTACAAATATATCACAAAAATCTTTTTATGCTTGGCTGAGGTGGAAACATTTATGTGTAATGCAACAGTGTGCAACAGAAACAGACCTAGGCCAAATGAATGTATTATATTATCAACCTTAGTACAAATATATCACAAAAATCTTTTTATGCTTGGCTGAGGTGGAAACATTTATGTGTAATTAAAAGCAAAATGCAACAGTGTGCAACAGAAACAGAACTAGGCCAACAAATTCCGACATTAGATATTTGACCTTTACAGACTGAGGCCTCGGTCTTGAAATGAGCAAGAGCACTGTATGTATATCAAATTAAAACTTAAAACAAATATGCATAAATCAGTTTGGCACTTTGTAGCTCTATTTTTCATTGATGTTGCCAATGAGACTGATGTTCAACTCTCAACAGTTTCATATGAAAAAACATATAGTGCATCCTACCTAACACGTTAATAACCCATCTTAATGTCTCATCATTCTTTGCAGACTAGTTATCATGTCAATAATACATCTGAAATACTGTCCAAAATATTGCAACATTACAACACAAATCCACAAAGATCAGGATAAAACCCTGACTGTATCAAGTGACCCAAAGTTAAAAATGTGGAGCTATATGGTCTCCTGTTGTTATTACCTCCTTTCTCCCATTCTGTCTTCAACACACACACACACACACACACACACACACACACACACACACACACACACACACACACACACACACACACACACACACACACACACGCACACTGCACTACAGTCAGAGGAGAAAGGCGACCTGTGGGCTTTGTTTAACAGTAGCAGAATGAATATGTAAAGAAGAGCTCATAAATAGAGAGCTGAAAGACACCCAGCTGAGGCTGCTCAGGGCCGGCCTCCAGAACCACACACACACACACACACACACACACACACACACACACACATGAACACACACACACACAAATACACAAACACATAGGCCTTTTCCGGCAAAGACAAGCAGCACTCAGTCAAAGGTCTGTAAGGGAAGTGGATGTTAACAGATCAATCACCTGTACGATGAGACCAACAGAAGGACAATCCATCTACAGCTGAAGCTGTATGATAATGAGAATAGTCACTCCATCACTGCAAACACACACTTCAGCTGCTACTACTCAGCTGTTTTCTGTGAGAAAAAAGGGCAGGAGTTTTAGGCCAATCACAACTGGAAAATGGTCACTGAGCTAATTAATGCCAAGAACAATATCTGTATGCTAAAAACCTGATCTTAGCTGATTTAACCTTTCTTTACCATATTTGATTCATAGACTGAATCACAATGTTTGTTTACTACAACTTACAGGTAGAAAACCCCTGCATCATGCACCCTAACCCTAGCTTAAATACGATTTAACTGTCTTTTCAAAAGATGCTATTTCAAAGTGTGTGCATCCAATTAATCTTAAATCCACGTTTGATGCTGTTATTTCTCAACAACAATAACAAAACTTTTATTTTACAAATACAGCTAAAATGACAGAAATAAACAAGTCTGATGATTTCTCATATCTCCACAATGCAAATCAACTGGCAGTTTTCTAACTCAGAGTTACTGTTCTTGTTAGCATGACATCACAATGCTTTGGTCTATAGCATCACAATTTATTTAAAGGAGCACTCTAACATTTACGAAACACAGTGGGCCTAATACAAAAGATAGTTGTACAAATTGAGTTGCTTCTAAGTGGCATGAACTGTATGAGTGCTTCATGATAATGTGTGGTATTTAGCAAAATTTCACAATTGGTCTAGGCTTGTTGTCCAAGTCATGTACAGATGGTCCTCCCTTTCAATGGGGAAAAACATACAGTTTCACAGTTTCTGTCTGTTGCTATTTTCAAAATTCCCATCACTATAGGAAAAAACATTGATAACCTCTGAGCTAGCAACCTATGTGTAGAAAATGGCAAATTAACCTCATACTAACTGTATTGCTAATGGTATGATTCTAAACAAGCTGACAGATGTAACCTTTTCTTCTGCAGGGATTTTGCAAACAAAGTTGATTTAGTGTTGCTAAATCCTGGGCTTTACACCACCCAAAATGATTGTGATTGGTTAAAAAGAATACAAAGAAACCAGAGCTTTTTTTCTCCCTGTACCAGAATGGCATTGTGTGCAGCCAGATGTTTCTCCAGCACTAACACAGATCTGGGGAGATTTCATGTTTAAATAATCCCCAGTGTATTTTCTGTTACAGTTGACCTTATATCACATTCAGCCACACTATCATTTTTTGGGGTCTTCTAGTACAACTACATTGATACTGCTTACATTGTTGACTGATATCTGATCATTAACTGTAGCTCTGCATAATTACTTTTCTTATTTTTCACTTTTGTGAATAATACCTGCCCACACATGGGCCAGAGAGGGTGTTAAGGGTGTCAATTATGCTAATTATCAAATATCATCCCCTCATGAACAGGTGGCACTTATCAGGCTGAAACAAGCTTTAATGCTGGGTATGTACAGAGGTTTAAACGATACCTGCAGTGCACCTGCTGTAAATTTTACTTCCTTCGAAAAAATAGAGTGGACTTGCTCTTTAAATGTCTTTTTCCAATGTTATATAGTATAAAATCTAAATTTATTTAAGAGATTCTGGCTGCATCTTGTGGCCTCAGCTGTTATGCACCTTTAGGATCAGGACAGAACCCCCCTTTTCGATGTTCTGCCAGAGCTTTTGTGAGCCTTAAGATTTTGGGCTTGGCTTCACTCAAATTCTGTGTGACATCCTGTTGTAAAGGTGTATTTAAGTCTGTAGCCATTATGATTTCATCAATCAAGACTTTTTTTTGTTCATCTGTCAAGTTTAGGCCCTTATGTAATGCTTGAGTTTCAGCTTTGGTCATGTATTAAGACATTCATTTGTGAGTTATCTAATAACTGCCTCTGTTTCTTGCATAGAAATGAAAGGGTGGGCCATTGTTCCATACTTGGTTCACATGATGAAAACCGAACCATCTCTATAACTCACTATAAGATGCGGCTTAAGGTCCATAAGAAATCTGAGTGGACCTTGAGTTGAGAGTATATTCAAAATATACCAAAAAAAAAAAAAAAAAAAAAATCAGAAAATCAGAACACTCATGTTTGAGGCACTGTGTTAGAGGAACTGGCTATGTGTCACTTTATTTAACATTAAACAACAATGTTCTGTCCTCTAGTGATCATACTGCCCAAATTGGAAGAGTGTCTGACGTTGAATGCCAGAGAGAGAATGGTGCGGTGGTGTGTGTGTGTGTGAATGAAATGGAGAGGGAGGAGAGAGACAGAGCATAGCCCACATAGCTGAAATAGCTGATGTTTACTTGTTTGTGTAGTGTCGGAAAATGCTTTGTAGGTGTGTGTGTGTCTGGATGTGTGTGTGTATGTGTGTGTGTATGTGCAGTCATGTGTTTATGTTGAGGTACAGCCACTCTGTGCTGTTTGTCTTTAGTCTGTGGAGCACTGCTATCCTCTGCAGATTCTCCTTCTCTGTCCAAGTTGATTCTATCCCTACACTTCCATCCACTCCTCCTCTGTCCTCAGTCACCCACTCTTCATCCTCATCTTCCCAGAGTCTCACCTTCTCTCTCTGTCTCTCCTGCAGTGCCCTGTTAAAATGGATCCCACTGTCGCCTCTAATTGATTGCCTACATTGGTTGCATTTCCTACTCTTGACTCAACCTGTGGTCTATTTTTCTTGCAGTTCTGATATGATGGTCATGAGATGTAGTTCTTCCGGTAGACACATTGTTCTGGGCTAGGCAAAGCGGACAGGCTGGGTTTCCACAGGGTGGGCCGCAACTAAGCCGCCCTGCCGCTGGTCTAACCTACGGACATCCAGCCTGTCCATTTTGAATAACTAGGCCGGAGTCACTGCAGCTGCACCAGACGAAGAGGTCAGTGTGTCTTACAATCCTCTGTGTGGGCTCAGCCGCAAGAAAAACACACAACCACTCCCAGCCTCTTGTTGTCCAATGGAGTACCAGGGCCATGAAATCCTTGTCAGAGGTTTTTTTTTTTTTTTATCATGGAAAGAAGGTTCCTATGAGTTGAACTTTTTTCCCACCTTCGTCTGTCGAAAGAATGACAGATGTATTTATCACCGGAAGTACCAGGACCAAAAAGCAGCCAAGGCTCATACAGAAATGGTAAAGGCAAGCTCATCAGAGGCAGAGTAGTGCAGGTCTTGTACTTTCCACATCAAAACTGGTTCTTGCAACTATTTTTTGCAAAAATATAAGAATATAGTGTATGTTTTTGGGAAGAAAATAGACCCTGATCATTTTCTTATTACAATAAAGATGATTTTTTAAAATTATTTATTATCCTGACAAAGCACCTCTAGCCCCTGAGATGACATTCAGCTGTTTTTACAACTGAGTACCACTCACCATGTGAACAAGTAAAGATAACAAACATCAGTGAATCTTCACATGTAGCATCTCAAATATACACACTATTCACACCACATAGTTTTAAGCAATAATCTTTAGGATTATTCAGGGGTTAAAAGAAATATCACAGATTATGTTGGATTTGGAAACTAATGTATCACTAGAAATCTAAAAGAAAAAAGCACCAAGTAAAGCCCCTTCTGCAAAGTATATTTCATTTATACACTCCTCTCTTCCTGCCTGTCATTCCAGCTTCCACCAGTTATTACTGTGGCCTGCTAGCCACTGTTGATGCTGTAATCATCATAGCTGTGGTGGCCTGCACGTTAAATGAGGGCTGCGCTGTGATTTGGACAAATTGCGATGAGATGTCCTCGCCTATCCAAGGGTGAAAAATACAAGTTGGAACACATGGAGCTGGATAAGGAAAAAAGAAGGAGGGACTAGAAGGAAATTGAAATATTCTTTGTTAGAAGAAGATGGTTAATGTGAAGCATTTTGAAACTTAAGTTCATGTGGTTGTTGTAGAGAATGAGAGAAAGCTTTGCGAACATAGCGAGCACTTCTTACTGAAAAGATAGGCCTGACCATCGAGAGTTACTGTGAGGCACAACAACAAAACACAGTGTGGAAATTGGTCAAGCTATGAGTAATGTGCCCCCCACTCAGAGCTCTTCTGTCTAGATATGTCAGACCAGTGAGAAGGTGAGAAAGTTAATCCCTCATTAAGTGCCAGACTAATGGGAAAACACCTTGTTTGCGTCATTTTCTTTATAAGTAACTGGACTTGACTACAAATACAGAATATATTGGGGAAAAGAGCTGTCAGATGAATGCACAAACAATTTAAAAGTGAGAATAACAAGATTTTCCTGCTTCCACTTTTTGTCACCATAGCTTGAATGTAACATTAACATGAAAAGTGTTTGATACTTGAACCTTAGTTACAAGCACTGGGTTTTATAACATTACTGACATTTAGAGAAGGTCTGCTTTTCAGAAATATATTCCTATATGCTTAAAGGTCTCACAAGGAAACCCACAAGCTACCAAGCTACGATTGATTTTAAGGAGCATAGTTTCTCCCTGCATTTGCTTAAAGTGTATTGATGAAATATCTGCATGTCTCCTCTAAACACTTTCATGGTTTTGTTTATTGCTGACAAGACTAGCAAATACTTGACTGAGACTTCATATGTGTTGCGAATACACAAAACGTCTGCAGATGCATACTGACTAAACCAGTCTGCAGAATGATCCTACTGTTGGGGAATCAGAGTCGTATCCTTAGTGGAACCACTGGCATGGATTCAAATGTTGGTATATGATCAGTGTTTAATTGCCCCCAAGGGACAAATAAAGTATTTTCCATTGAACTGAATACAGTTTAGAAGAAAAGGCTTCTCTTATATGTTACAGTCTAAATATGTTTTGTCACTTGGCTATGGATTTTATTTAAACTGGACATTCTTTTGCACTGCGGATCCTTTGCTTTACAGTGACTTACACCATGCTCATGTGCACTGGCGGCCTTCAGAGAATTTTACATCCAAGTCATCACACCAAGACAGCCAGAAGCCTAGGCCAGGTCTGATGTTCTTAGCACTGTATATATCTATCTATATTCTGAAAGCTTGGCCTGTCATTTTTCTCAGGCTACATAGTTGGATGGGACCTCCTACAGAGGAAACAAACATGCTCAGTAGGTCTGAGACATACTCCAGGGCTAAAAGTTGACTGGGGTCAACCTCACAGATCAGAGCTGTATCATCCAGGCCAGGTCCAGAATGTGGCTGTTGTAAAAATCACAGGTTGCAGATGGTCAGTATGCACTGGGTTCTACGTGGACTGAGCTACACCCAGCAAGGTTGGAAAACACCTCTGACCACAGCCCCAGGGGCCAAGCACAGTCCGACCTAGGTATTATCATCTTGGCTGCACTCTCCTGCAGACCAAATGTCACTGACATAATTAATGTACAAGCTGTAAGAGCTCATATTTGAATCCTGTAAACCTGAAATATTCTTAACAAACTTGTAGCATTGATGTTAACTAATGACTTCAGTAGATTCTTTAACAATTGTTTGACAGTCACTGTGTTTCAAGAGTTAAGCTGTCATGAAGTGTTGCAGAACATTTATTTGCTATACACACTTCCCCTCAACTTGATCACATCTTGTTTCAGTTAGTGGTTTCCAGCTTCCCAGTATGACCTTCATCCTGGCACAAAAGACAACAACACTTTGTGGCTGTAACACATCCTAGTCTGTCAGTGAAGTAAATTGATACCTCTTTTATACATCTCTCTCTGCCTGGAGAGTGTGCAGGCAGATTCCTGACATCACTTCCTGTGTAGCTGCTTTTTTGCTATCTTGTATAATTAAAGTCAATCTGTCAATGAGGGCTTTATCTATGGTTCTGAGAAAGGGATACGTAATTCTGGAGTTAACAATTTACTATACATTTGATATACATAACAAAAGAACCTACAATAAGAATCAACAACAGAGTTTCCTCGACTTTGAACCCTTCAAATTCAGAAAAATGTTATTCCTACTTTAAGGTGCCTATCAGTGTCATGGTAACCCTTGCTTCCATATCTATGTTAAGTGTGAACAGATGATGTTGTCATGTGACCACGATGTAGTGTTTATAGCCTAATGTTTTACTTCTGCATTAGGCTTCAAAAAAATCATTAAAGAGGTGCTTATCTTCCTGAATAAAAATGTGCAAGTAACACAAACTTTTGTCGAGGGGATCAGGGTGATGCTAATCAAGTCACCTCTGCAGCACTCAATACCTGCTCCTCTTGGGCATTTGGGAAACATTTTCCATATTTATATTCATGACAAGTCAAAGAGACTTAACCACACAATATGGTTATATTCTGAAGTAGAATTTTGGGAATCTATGTCTCTCAAAGTTAGCTTTTTAACCAGCAGATTTTGTCAGGAAAAAGTTGCAGTTTCTCAAAAGAGCTCTTTGATTGCTTAGCTGTGCTGTCAATGCATCATGCAAGTAATTTTCCATTGGTATAAAAAGATGTACCACCAAATAACAATGGTTTTAAAGGTGTTTTGTAGAGTAAATTGTTTGATTTAGGATGTGACATTAAAAACATTCATTCACATTCATTCTAACTACTCTGAAACTAAAGCCATCTAAGCATCAAAGTTGAGTTTAAACACAGTCCCTTGTAGACAGTTCAAACAAGCACTTCTGGTGACCCAACCACTATTAACACCTCATCAAACTGCTATTGAGCTGTCCAAAACCGAAAGAGCTGAATGTATTTTCACACCCTGGCTCAAGCCACAGCCAGCCAATCATAGTAGCACCTGGAGAAGCTGCTATTGTTGTGATTCGTGTATTAGTGACCATAAAAAACCTTCATAGGGCCATATAGACCCACTGTGGGATCCCAGGAACCAAACAGAAAACAGGTCACAACTGGGAAATTGTTGTATTGTTATTCGTAGAGGCAGACACTCTCTCTTTTGAGCGCTGTTGGGGGATATACTATTACAGGTAGTTGCGAACTGTTGCTACTTGTTGAGATGAGGGCCTTGTGCACAATGAGCTGCTGCAGGGTACAATGACTTCAAATAGGTTTCAAGGTAAACTGCCTCTACACAACAGAAGGGCTGGGGCTCATCAAGTCACAGACACAGAGGGCCACCTTGCGTATTGAGCTGTGTATTGGTGATTTGTTGTTTTCAGGGTTATGAGAGTCGTAAATGAACAGAGTAATAACATGTCTGTGTCACGTTTGCCATTGAAAGGACAGTGAATGGAGGAGGGCTGGGACGATGTTGTTGTGACCAAACACAGGGAAGCTTCATGGAAGCCCATCCCAGTCTGAGGGTGTGGACAGACTCTCAGTCTGGCTGAACTTTAAATTTGAGCTGGTATAACTACATGTCTTTCTTCCACCTGCTGCTTTGTTGTAGTCCTCTGGTGTAATGTAACAAGCTGGGTTTGAATGCATCCCAAGTGTCCTCTAGTGGCAGTTTGTATTAAGTGCAGTCAAATCCACTTGAAACTCCTGACACTGTTTATTACTCAATCAATCAAATCACTATATATTTACATACAGAGTAGCATATACATCTATAGAGTATACTTGAAATGCATTTATGTTTATGAGTATGCTTTGTAATAATTGCTGTTATAATGTTGTTGCTTTTAGTATTTATCACATGTGCCTTGTGAAAGTGCTTCACTTTGTATATTGTTTATTTTGGTTGTTTATATTTCTGTTTTTTTACACTGTTGGGATTCTGTGGACAGCAAAGGAAGAATGTCAGAGAAACATGTTTTTTTACTGTGCATATGACAATAAACATTTTGAATCTTTGATTCTTGAATCTTGTGAGCATGAATAAACTTGACATTCAACATTTAAATACACATACATATAGAAAAAGACAAAAGGGATAACAATGTTAAAAAGTGACAAAATACTTATTTCCAACATGGTCCCAAGATGTTATACCAAATAAAATATATCTCAACAATTTAACTAATTTTTAAAATAAAAATAACTAAAAAACAACAAGGTAATATAAAGTGACAATATCACTGCAGATTTCACTCAAATCTGTTACACTGTTCCATTAAAAAGTCCAAACAAGTCTTCTGTAAGCCACTCAAATGAAGGCTGTTGCACAGTGTGGCACCAGTGTAAAAAAGGACCGTCTGGCTCAACAAACCATGAAAAGCTGTATCAGGATTTGTTAAACACACAATATGGAATTTGTTGACAGAAACAAAATATAGAGTATCACCTGACATATCTTTTTAATAATTACTGTGGCCATTTTGAAGTTGCAGCTGATGATTATAATCTACAAACAATATTCTATAAAGATTTTCATTTTTTGTTAACAGTGAAATAACTCTTAGCTAACTCTTAGCTGTTTAATTAAGTTTAAATGTACTGTTTATTAATGATGGTTATTATAACGTGTTACCCAGAAGCTTTGTTCAAAACAAAACAGATTAATTGCACAAATCGATGGCTCATAATTTGATGCGTGTATATGTTACTTGAAATTTAGCACATTTTCATATTCTGACTGTGTTTATTGCTCATTCAACTAATTTTTGCCCACAGGAATGCATTTAGTGTCATCCAAGCATTTCAAGTCACATTTATCCTCTGTTCTGTCATTCAGAAACAACATTTGTGGAGACAGAACTTGTTGAAGTGATTATTTATAAAACCACGTTTCACTGCTGGTTAAAATATGGGAATGCTGAAAATGTGTTACACAGCATGTACATCACATTTACTTAGGACACTATTAAATGATTAATTACAAACATTTGACTCTGACAATAGCCTTACATTTCCACTTACATCATGCACATCAAAGCCAGCAGGTGGAAAAATGTCCGAACACATTTAAGGATGAAAGCCTGCAATTACAATGCGACTGACTTTAATGATGTGGGAGAATAAACGTGAGTAATGGAGCAGTTGGCAGAAACCAGCTCAGCTCTGGAAAGATGCTTATTGGCCCTCTGCATTAGCATTCAAGTATCAGTGGCCATGTCTGTAGTCCTGGGGCAAGGCAGTGGTGATTAACATTTAAAGCAGGCTCAGGTTAATGATAGTGTGCGAACAACCTTAACTCAGCTACCTGACACCCAGATATCAAAATAACTAGAAATTTAGCGGTATGCTTATTCATATATGTCTTGGTGCAAGGTAGCAGTGGAAATGGGTCTGGAATTTAATTGATATTGGCATTCTTTCAATAAACAAGCGGAAAGGATTTGATAATGAAGTACTGGCACCAGAATAGGAAACAATAGGAAGCGTCAAGTGGATAAACAGAGACCAGTTGACTGGTTATAATAGGACAACTTTTTACGATTCATACACTCTGGAGGCTGTTCTGGAAAAGGTACAACAACAACAAAAAAAAATTGCGAAAGAAAAAAAAAGTTGTCTGAATGGAGGGCTCAAAAAGAAAAAGATGCATTTATAAATGTACCCAGCATAATAGGGATGGTCTCTAAGTAACTCAGACTACAAGAATTTTTGCTTGTAATGATTTACACAGTAAAGCCATGCAAGCCATGTCTATCTGTGAATCCTCATATGTCTATTAGCTGTGAGCAGGTTAACCAAAGAGTGGGGTACACTTATGAGCTTACTTCCTTTTATTTCATTTTCAGAGGCCTGAAAAGTGAAAAAAAAACAAAAACAAAAAAAAAACTCTATAGCAATCAACTTGGACAAATATTAACCAATAACAAACCAACAACAACAACAACAACAAAAGTATTAGACAAGTCCTTGGGTTGGACTTTTCTGTTATATGGTAGTAGCTTTGAAAATCCTTAGTCCAGTCACAACACTCACAAAGAGGAGGAAGTTACACCTGCAGGTAGAGAGAATTGCAACAATGGGAAGCATTGCACAATGGCAGCTGTGTTAAAATATTGAATGGACAAAAAGGATATATTCTAAATTCTTTGTCATTAAAAACACTTTTGAGTATAAAGGAATGACATGCATGAGCCGACTGGAGCTCCACTGAAGGATGATGAGCTCACTTTTAGAGGACACCAAACCTGTACACCTGTGTTTTCATCTGAGGAGGACAACGTACAGCTGTTTGTGTGTCAGTGCATTGCTACATCATAAACAAAAGGCCCAACCCGGTCATGAGAGATTCAGAACACTCACAGCCTCTAACAGACAAGTGCTATATTCATCAGCTACCTGCCAGAGCATTTACACTCCAACTATCAACTGCTCTGAGACATAGAGGGCAGAGGGGAGTAAAGAGATTTATACAGAGATGGAGAATGGAGAAAAAGTGACATGGAATGATGAACAACAAAACTTTAAATTTGAAAACTTAAATGAGTTATAGGTATATAAGCCATATTATTAAAGAGGAAAAGCTGAAACCTGGAAACAGATGAGAGATGTACTTATTTGGCAGAAGTAAAGCAGCCTGTGCTCACCACCAATCATAATCTGCACTCCATACAGGCAGCATTCAGCACAAATATGCATCAAACATTGCATCACATTTGGATGATGCCTTTCTCCTTAACACTCTGACTGAGCAGGTCACAGTTCAGACTACACTTGAGCCAGCTGCATTTGGAAATCCCTTATTTTCTGTTCCTCTGTTCACACATGTTAATGAACAATTTTATGCTTCTACAGTTGACTGACAACAGAAACAGAAAATATGAATAAGACCAAAGTTGCATTAAAACACAATCTATTCAATCACAGAGAGACAGAGTGACAGAAAGTACACTGGTCTCTGTTTTGCTTTTCTATCATAGCATCTAACAATAAACAGGTGTTTTCAAATGAACATGGAGCTTTTTTGGCCTTGGGACTAAAATGACTAAACACTGTTGTAAGATTGCCAAACAATAAAGACACTGTCTGAATTTCTGTTCGGTAGAAGTGATCAATCCCTGTTTGTTTCATTTTGAGATATTATCATCTACAAGCTGAATCTTAATCTTTATGCTGTCAGGTGACTGCATGGACATAAAACAGTGGTTTAAGTAAGGTCTTTATGCGGCCCTGTCACCAGGAAAAAAACACACATTTGTACGTGACATAGGCCAACTACTATATTGACATTTCTACAAAACATAGATCTTCACATTATGTATTCATGTTCTCACTGTCATATTTGTAGGTGAGGGGATTCAGGAGATTGGTGGAGTTACAGGTTAGAAGTCTGCCAAGCCTGTGACTACAGTTTGAGACTGCTATTCAACATTTACGCTTGAAACCAATGGATATTTTTAAGGAGACATCAGGACAATTGCCAGCAATGTTTAAAGAAAACATAAAGTTACATGAAAAAATTAAGAAATGTAATGTTTGTACATATATGTGGTTTGCAGAAAATTCTGGTGATTTGTTTGTGTAATGCACACCGCACCCATCAGTCATCTATAATTGATAGTTATTAGCCTTTTTTAACAGAGGATTGAATCAGTTCTCCCAAGCTTCTTCGTCAGGATGTACCAATCTCTGAGCCTCTGCAGGACAGAGCAGATTTTCTCATTCCAGATGAAGGGAATAGATGGCCTCAAGAAAGGTGATGATCTTGCAAATCTAACTTATTGCTACACGAGATGAAGCGACACATCAGGCATGCTTAACAAGTTCCATAGTGGCACTATCTTTTTATCATTACTTGTGATATTTTTGTATTTCAGTCTAATTCTTTTGCTGTGCTGTCCTATTTCCACATTGTTACAGCATTACTATTTCCACCTCCTATTTCCACTGAGTGGCTGTACAAATGTAAAGTTTAAGTGGCACTATGTAGTTTTGGAAAAGAAATTCAAACTCAGAATTTTAATATTTACAATAATAATGACATGATAATAATACAAACTCAGAAATATCTGTTTTTGTTTTGAAAGTCAGTCATGTGTTGATTTATTTGAAACTATAAAGGTGGCAGGGTCCACCAATTATAAATGAAGTGAAACTGTATGAAAATGTGTTGTCCTTCTAGATCAGTTTGTTTATTCACTCATGAAAATAATGTTTGTTTATCAGTTTGGTGTTTGTATAAACAAATCAGTAGGTGAAGATCTTTCTCTTTTGCTTGAATTTTATTCCCCAAAACTCATAGAGCAACTGCAACGAACAGCATTTAATGCTTATGCTGGAGCTCTATCTTGTGGAATATTTTGGTACTGCAGCTCATATTCACATGAACTGTTGATTTAAACGCATATCAAGCTTTTCTGTCAAAGAGGGTTTATGTACCTTTTTTCTTTTTTTTTTTCCTTTTTCTTTTTTTTTTTTTTGCATTTTTATGGATATTTGTGCATTAGAGCATTTAGCTAATATACACCTTATTTTCATGTAACTGCTGAACCAAACCTGTCAAGTCCTGATAGCCACACCACATCATCCCTGCATGTTCCATGTAAAATCCAAACATTCTAAAGTTTCTGGTGGTGGTAAATAAAGGACACTGTTGAGTTCAATTCTTGGATTACCGTATATATACATTCGGATCCAGGAGGGTCCAGCTGTACTATTCAATGAGCTACTAGATGCACACTGTGCTTTACACTATGAGCAAAGAATTTTGTGATGAAATTTACCATTTACAAGACATCAATCATTGCATGCACTGATTGCTGCAAGTGACTGCAGCAGATTGCAGTGGACCACCCCCAATCCCATGCATTTTCGTGAGAAAGTTGTCTAATTACAATTATGTCTCACTTAGACTAGACTAGTGAAATGGTTCTTTTTCTGACCAAGGGTCAGAATTTAGGTGTGGTGTTGCTCAATAAGGGACATCATGGTGTGTGTGTGTGTGTGTGTGTGTGTGTGTGTGTGTGTGTGTGTCTAAGAAATAAAAGGAATTATTAAGATTAAGCATCAGGTCAGCAGCTTGTAATCTATGGTATCAACGTTTAGAAAGTATTAAGCTCAGAGACTTTTGACTGGACACCTCTAGCTGGATCCTGAAAAGTCATGATGGGCAGACCCCAGGCTGTATAGATAGGCGGCAACACATCATCCATGACTCCCAACACTGGTGCCCATCAGGGCTGTATGTTCAGCCCCACTCATGACTGTGTGGCCAACACCTTCATTAAGTTTGCTAATGACTGTTACCTGCCTGATCTCCATCGAGGATGAGACAACCTAGAAGAGAGGATGTCAGAGTCTTGACATCCTGTTGTTAGGACAGCAAGTTCTATTGCAACATCAGCAAAAAAAAGAACCGATTGTGGACTACAGAAAGCAACAAGTTGGAGGACATGCCCCCACTAACATCACTGAAACTTCAGTTACAGTTAATTACAATAGGCTGTTGTACCTGTTGGGTTGAGTACAGGAGACTTGGGTTTGTATCTTCAAACACATTATTATACTGTTCACTTATTTTTTTAATGCTAAGTTAGTACTTCTATACTAAGTTTCTTTTGCTGATTGCTTGGGTTTAGGAAACAAAAATACTTTAGGTGTAACAACAACACCAACATGGCAACATTAGTGCATTTTACAATGTTTAACATTTAAAACAAATGACACCTTCTCCCAGCTGTGTTTCTTTGCTGGTTTGTGAAAGCATATTTCCCATCATGTTCATTTTCCACTTCCTCTATTTGTCTGTTTTCCCACCACTTTTCTGTGTACACCTGTGTCTCATTAGTTAATCACTCCCTGTGTATTTAAACCCTCATTTAGACTAGTGACAATGCCCCCCAAAATTTGAGATACTCCTACTGGATATAGAACGAAACCTAACAATGTTTTTCCTCTTCTCTAGGGTCTCCCATATATGAAATGGGTTCTTAGGTTAAAATATTTTACTGCAAACACTGTTAAATTGATACATATTCTTATACACCCCAAACCTAAAAAAGAACAAAAATACAGCCCGGCCGAGTGGGAGTTAAGACATATAAACTTATGTAGATTAATAACACAAGCTCTGACAGCTTTGAAACTTGACAAAATTGTGGCCAGGAAGTTGTTTTACCTATTCGAAAAAACTGGACGTGATTATCTTGATGTGTGTAACATACAGAGACCTATGAATACTTGCCTAAAATAAGCAGACATACAAAAAATGAATATCTATGCAGAATATTCTCATTTACTTTGTAGTTGCTTGGCCAGGGATTGTCATAGAAACACATATGATGGCTTGTTGGGAAGATGGGTATTTGCTGAATCCAGTGATACCAAATATGTGAATAGCATGCATAGTCAGCGTGTTACATCACTAAATGTATGAGGCGTCCCAAATGAAAGAAAGTGAAACACCTGTTTGCGCTGAATCCAGCAATACCAATTATGTAATTGCTGTGCATAATCATTCATCACTAAATATATAAACTGTCCCAAATAAAAGAATATGTTGGGTCATCAGTGACAAAGTGGGTCATTATTGGGCAGTCTGGGAAAGAGCAAGAGCAAAACTCAGTGCAAATCAAGCTGGTTTCATTGCATTTTCAATCTTTACTGTACAGGTGGGTGATGTCTCGAGCTTCTTTAGGTGCTTGTGCCTTCTGGAACATGATGGGTTCAATGGACCCATCTTGTCTGAGCCTCCATCCTCTACCATCTGGGTTCCAGAGATGAGGCTTGGCCAAGTGGCTGTGATGCCACACTGCTGGTTGGCATAAGGCTCTTAATACAAGTTGCTGGAAGGCATCTTCTGTTGGGGATGGATTTGCTGCTGAAGAATCTGTAGTAAATGCTAGTGTGTGCCTCAGCTCATCTAGGTTGGTGCAAGGATGGCCATTCTCCTTTTTCTTTTGGCCATACAGGAGGAGGGCATATTTTCTTGCTACAGGCAAAGCTTCTTTTAGGCTTCCAGACGGTAGAAACTTGGCCATTTTCTTTAAGTCAGTCAGATGGGTCTTCAGTCTTGTGAAGGCAGTGGTCTTTCCAATTCTGTACAAGCTGCTTGTCGTATCGCAACCTATGAGGTCGTGGCATGCAGGTAAACACTCACAAAGAGCTGCTCCAAGACTCTGAGTGTTACGCCAGGGACGAAAGGGGAATCCAGAAGCGGGCAGACAGGTCAGATGCAAAAGAACTTTATTTAACGAGCACAGCAGGGTGGGAAAAGGCCAGGTGGTTAGAGTCTTAGGGGGAAGAGCGCTCAGAGGAGAGCAGTGCTGGAGGCAGGCTGAGGACGCTCGCAGAGGTCCAGCGCGTATCTCTCGGCTCTCCGACGGCTGAATGTAGGCAGTGAGTGTGGCAGAACGGGCTCCAGCTGGAAAGTGATACTGCTGTCCAGTCAATGTGTGGGTTATGGAGCCATAACCAGGGGAGTTCCAGCACCACAGCAGAACAGGGAGAGGGAATGACAAGAAGCCGAATTTCTTCCCTACGGTTGCCTGAAATAGTCAGGGTTATCAAATACCTTCCTCATCTCCTTCACGAAGAGGCATAAGAATCTAGAATGCCCTCCCACAGTGCTGTTCCCAACTGCACTGCCCTACCTTTCAGGAGGTTCATGATGTAGGCTACACAAGATTTATCAGTAGCGTAGCTATTAGGCTGCAAATCAAAAACATGTGAGCACTGTAACAAAAAAGCACTACAAGCTCCTATTTCACCTAAGTAATGTTCTGGGGGCGGGACAAAGGGCTCCCTGGTGTGGGGCGGAGGAAGTTGTACCGGGTCAGCGGCAGGAGGGTTAAGGCAGGTACACACCGGCCCCACTGTTGCACGTCTGAACTGTTTGGAGAGTCTCGGACAAGGTCGGGAACAAATATGTTTGGTGTGTTCAGCTGCATCGGAAGCTTTCAGGGCCGTGCAGACGTTGACTACTGCGACTAAACATGTGAAGTCTGAGGAGGAGGGCCGTCAGACATCTGAACCATTGGGTTCTCTGATTGGCGGTGTACTAGCGAATCAGCGTGGTGTGTGGGAGGGGCGGAATACTGTGTGCGCATTGGTTTTCTACGCACTCCATTCTGTCATTCTTCTTTATCATGTTTTGTAGTACTGGCACGAGACAAGTTGTTATTACCATTCAGGACGAATTAATCTGTGTTCGTTTGGTAATGCCTCGTTGCATGTTTAGTATGCAGCTGTTTTTATCTGAAATAGTTAAGTTTCATTTTGATCGAAAGTAAAGAGAGTTGCGTGCATAAGCTCCTCGTTTACAACTCACAACACAAGCGCCACCCGCTTATTGCATCTCGCGCAAAACGTACACGCTACTGCGGAGTAGGCAGCACGTCGAAGCGCTGTGTTTCAATGCAGCTTTTCTGCCGAACGGGACAGAAGAGAGACAACAGAGTGGTCGGAGAGTGGTCAGGTAAGGCAGTTGAACGTATGGGCGGTGCGTGGGGGCCTTTAGCGGGAGCTGGGCTGGTGATGAGAAGCAGAGGTGTGGGAGGCCGGGGCGTCCAAGCGGAGTTGGTTGCAGAGCAGGAGGGCACTGGGGCCAGGAGAAGACTGTTTGAGAACACTGGAGAAAATAATTAAGCACAAGAGATTTCTAGTAAAGAACGAATCTAGTGACTGAGCCATATACCGCGTGAAAATCACGTAATCAACTGGCAGCAGGCAGCGTGTGGGTCCTGGTCTTGAAGCCAGCGCTGATGATTAACCTGCCGCAGTTGTGTGTGTGTATACTCCCTCCTGAGACCGCCGACTCCTCCCAGCCTTCAGCACACCTCTGTAAGCAGAGAAACAAGCAAATAAACCCATCCACAGCAACATAGATCGTGACACTGAGCAATTGAACAAACTGCGACAAATCTTTCCTTAGGCCATGTCCAGAGTGCATGAACACTTCTTAGGATCCAAACATCCCTTTCCTTGAATAGTACACAAGCAATACCAGTACATCTGTATGATTGCATTTGACAATGAGATGAGAATAGGACAGTCACCACCTGACTTTCGAAGCCTCTTGACCTCCTCGCCATTTTCAAAGCCACCACAGCCAATATGACTGTGTTCTCTGAAGAGATTCTCTCTGGCCCAGTACAAGTGATGTAGTAGCTGACAAAGCTACATAGAGCAGCCTTGCTCCCACTGATCCTCAGGTATTTCCTGTAGTTCTGAACACTTGCTTGTCCTGTGATAATATGTGTCCACCTGCTGGTTTGGATGGTACCACTTTTCTTTGCCTTTCCAGGTCTTTGACTGAGTGTTGATGATCTGTCAAACACTAAAACAACACAGCTGATGCCTTCTTTTCCCATTAACATTGTAATCTTAGAGACTCTGCAAAAGAGCCAGAGAGAATATCAACAATGTTTGCAGTAAAATATTTCAACTTAAGAATCTGTTTCATATATGGGAGACCTGAGGGATGAGGGAAAACATTGTTAGGTTTTATTCTACCTCTGGTAAGGGTATCTCAAAAACTAAAGCCCTTTTTGACAGTTAGTCACTAGCCTAATTCTTCATTGGTTGGTCTGTTTTGTTTCAGTGCCGTCTGCATTTCCTTGTCCTGTCTTCCACACATGTGCTTTCTGCTCTTGCTGCCTGGGTCCTGGTGTTATACTGGTTTGTTCTTTGTTTTGTTTTTGGTTGTTTTAGTTTTAGTTTTGCTTGCAGAGTACTTCAGTTTTGTTGCCAGCTGTTTTGCCTGCCTTTTCTTCTGGTCTTTTTTTCATAGGCCATTTTGGTTGCATTGAAGATTGCTTTCTGTTAGCTGCCTGTGTCTTAGTGTCTTGTGTTTGTCTTTTGTAGAACCTGTGCTTTTCCTACCATGAAGTGTCAAAATGTCTGCTGAGGAACTGCTATGATTAGTTAAACTGAAGTTCATACAACATAATGTTGATCATATGGCAACACAGTCTATGGCATGTGACAAAGCAAAAACATACACTGCAGTTCAGAAGGTGTTGGCAACTCCAGGATGACCATCTCTCCAGTAGCACTTCTGGAGAGATGGTGCACACTGCACAGCCATTTAAGTAGCACAGTATTAGTTAAGGTAGTTTTCCTTCAACTAAAGTGTATACGTATTTCAATCAATCAAAAAAAAAATAAAATGGATCTTTGCTGTTGTGCACAACATATAGCACACTTTACTGCACAACTGAGTGTGACTGATTATAAAACACTGAGAGGGATCTTTACTTAAAAATCGAACAATATTAACAAGTAATATTACTTGAGAATAAAAAAAGATAGCATAGTCAACACATGCATAAATATTGGGATGTCATATTATAGATGATTTTTAATTGCAATATACAAAAGATTAAGAAAATATTCATAAAAGGTTAGTTTTAGTCACACATGTTTACTGCACAGACTCAATTACATTTCCCAAAAACTGTTGTCTACCCTAAAGTCAGTACCCTGGCATGTTTTGATTGTTAACTGGTTTGTGTTGCTGCAGTGATGTACAACATCTATGTACACAACTTGAGCAGTAGCATTCAACAATGGTTACAGTTTCATGGTGGCTTGAAACCAGTGGTTCCTGTTATATTACAAGAAATTAATATGATATATATCTTTAAATGAAAGTGCTATAATGCACATCCTAACCCCCACCCAAATAAGCCCATTAATTAGTGTCTGGTCATGAAAGGTTGCTGTTCAAAACCCTCAAGGTCATGGTGTTCTTAAAGGAAAACTACATTTATTACAAATTGAACTTTATTTTTGTTGTTCTAACCATCCTGGAAGCCATTTTTTGTAAAATTGTAAAATTACATGCCAAACTCCAAATGCATTAAATACAGCAGCCTAGTCATTGGCCCTATACTTCTAAGTTTGACCTTGTAGTTGCACCCCTCTGGAATAATTTCTTGAAGTGACATTCTTGTGCAGTAGTATAAAGAGTAAGGGAAGTCTGAGCGGGCAGTAGTTGGGATAGTTGAATGGATCATACGCTGAACTTTCAACCTAGAGGCCGGGGTTTGCATCTCAAGTGTGACCAGGGTCAAGTTGGATTAGTTTCTAAGTTATGCAAAGTAGTTACCATCGTGGTCATTTTAGTAATACTTTTTGTACCTAAATCTAACCACACAACATTTCGGTAACGTGATTAACAGTACACAAGTATTAACATGTCATAATTTGTGAACTGTAAGTCAGCAGGCTATTGTTTGAAAGTCTAAGTGGACGTTGTATATAATGTAGTATGGCAAACTTGACCTTGGAGATGTTCACATGCAAAACTGATCTAGAGGGGTAGGTAGAGTGGCATAGTTTGTGGCTTGAGTCCACCAACAAAGCACATCCATTACAGTTTACAGATGGAAGCAGTTGCCAAAGTAGACAAGAGTTGTCTAATTGTTGCCTCACCCGTTTGGTCAATTTTTAGTGATGTCTGTGAGATCTGGACAGATCTGGTACTACTACCAGATCTACTACTACTGATGAAAAAAATGGTCAAGGGTACAAAATAAATGTCAAAGTGTAAAAAAAACCCCAACCAACTGACCAACCAAATTACCACCAATTCTAATTCCAAAAAAGTTTTGAAAAAATTAACAGTTTGAAAAAATAAATTAAAAAGAACATGATAATGGAGTGCTCCTGTTTGGACATTCCACAGGTTCAAACTCACCACTTTGCCAAACACATGCTTTATAAAGGACAATACAACATAGGCACAGGAACACTTTGATATGAATAGAAAAATGCATAATTCTGGTTTCCACAACTTTGGTCATTTCTTCTGCAGTTTGTCCTTCATTACTTACAATCATAATAACACTGTACCCTCCAAAGTTATTGCTGAGATCTGGGAATATGTTGACTATGATAAAATGAAGTCGCACCAACAAATAAAACCAACAGTTTATTGTGACTTTCTAAACCACTTTATTTGAAAGTCAAACTCAAAGTGAGAGCACCTTAAATGCTGAACAGGAAAACTGTTGTGTTTATCTATGGAAGGGGAAACAGAAAAGTGTGTCAGTGAACTGTTTAGATTTTGACCCCAAACAAGTTTTTTTTTTTGGCCTTTTTTCGGCTTTATTGACAGTACAGCTGAAGAGTTTGGACAGGAAACAGGGTAAGAGACGGGGAGTGACACGCAGCAAAGGGACCCAGGCCGGGAGTCGAACCCGGGTCCGCTGCAGAGCCTCGGCACATGGGTCGCGCGCTACCGACTGAGCTATGCGGCGCCCCGACCCCAAACAAGTTTAACCGACCATTTGTATAGGTTTGTTTCCAACCTTACTGACTGTCTGACAGTCACTATGGTCTCAGATCTCAGTGATAACCTTGGTGAATACAAAGTTATTAGAACTGATAAGATTGGCCAAACCCATTAAAAAAAGACCCAAAATTAAATGAACTGGGATTTCCTTTAATGGCTCAAACAGACTGAAACATTAAATCATAAGAAGTTCAAATACTCAATCTGTACTGTATTTAACAGTAGAAGGGAGCAAAGGAAGTAATTAATGCATTTCTAGTCCCAGTCAAATGCTGAAGCTCAGTTAAGGTACAGAAGAAGAGCTGTCAAACTCCAGTGAAGTATGGTCAACACCACCATAGCCATTCATCTTCTTCAGCTTCAGCTGGTCCCCTTGTGTCAGGCCCTGGGTCTCCAAGACTGCCTCCTTCTTAGAAAACATCCTGCTGATCTCCATAAAAGTCTTATTTTTAGTCTCTGGGATAATGAAATGGACATAGGTGGCCACGGACAGGCAAATGGTGGCAAACACCAAGTAACAGTAAGACCCCGCTGACATCTGATGGTTGGAAGTGGAAGATGGATGGAGGATCATGGAAGAATGGGAGGGGATATATAAAAAACAAAACAAAACATACAGATGTGAAAACCATGTTTGTTTTCTAGAACTTACATTACACTGCAAATTGTCATGACACAAGTGATCGATGAATTGTCAATCCAAAGAGGAACTTTTGAATAAAAAATCAAAGGGGAATCAGTCATCAAATCTGAAGGAAAGGGTTAAGCATGAATGCTGATACAGATTAATAGACAAACACATGGTCAAAGGTGGTCAACATCCAGGTTGTAATCATGACCGGGGAACTTTTATGAAAGCTCAATTTGTCCAACTTGGAAATTCATGATACAGGAAGACCTGAAAAAAGTACACAACACATATCACCTTGGCTTCAAAAATGTACACAAAACACATCACCCAAACCAAGCACCACTGTTCAAGTTCAGTAAACACCAAGTGACTAGACACAGTATAGTACTATATTACCAGTGCACTGTATTTTAACCCTCACTTGACCCTGTTGGGTTGTGAGCATCTAATCTCAACATTGACCATATTTTCCTTTTCGGCTCAAACTCATTTTCAATGGGAGTACTACGGGCAGTACTATGTTAAAATTGCTATTTTTAAAACACAACTTCTTGACTGGCAGGATGGCGGCTAGCGGAACAAGCAACTGCTAACAAGTTGTTCAAAAACTTTCTTTTTAATAAACTCTGTGTACACAAACAATGTTCTCAATGCTCGAGTTCATGTGTAGAGACCCTGGTGATAGAGGTAAGATCTTAAGCCCAAGCCCGAGTCCGAGCCCGACCCGACCCGAATTTCGGGCCGGGTCGGACCTAAAATGTCAATCATTACGTTCGGGCCGGGTCGGGCCGGGCTTCTCTCTCGCTGACTTTTTTTTAAATAAATATATGTTTATAAAAATGTATACTAAAACGATGTGTAAATACTAAACTAAGGAATACTTGTTATAAAATAAATAATTTGGATAAAACAGAGAAGGCGCTGTAAGGTAATTGCTATTTATCTACTAAACAGGAGCCGCAGAGCCAGAGCATGCTCCGCGCACGTGAACGCCGCCCTCTTAATAATCTTCCCCTCCGCAAGTCTGCATCTATTTTGACCTGGTATCCCCGATATGGAGCAGCAAGAAGTCAAGGAGAAACTAAAGACAGGGGAACTGAAAAGGCAAACACGCACCGGTAAGAGTGAGGTGTGGAAAAGCTTCAAATTGATTGTTGAAAATGCTACAGAAACTTGCGTTGGCTTCGCTGAATGTAGTCAATGTGGTCAATGATGGAAAATTGTCTTGTTTAATTTAGATTTCGTTACAAAAGACAGGCTTTAATTTGTTATCATAAATCACCCCTCCTCCTCCTGAGTCCTCACAAATAAAATATGAAATTTCGGGTTTGCTTCGGGCTCGGGCCTGCAAATCAAGTTAATTGGTTGGGCTCGGGCTGGGTCGGGCTTTAATACCCGCGGGCCTGGGTCGGGTCGGGCTGGATTTTTTAGGCCCGATCTTACCTCTACCTGGTGATACTATGAGCAAAGTTTCATGTTGTGTCGAGCCTTCTTTAGCTTGTGAATTTTTTTCGAGACAGCTCTCATGGGGTACCCATTAGCTCAGCTGGTTGAGCGGTTTAACCTTGATATCACCTGTATCATCTAATGCCATGTTGTGAATTTTATTAAAATTAAATGTCTAAATTGTCATGCACTCTAGCTCATGTGCAATAGATCTTTAAAAGTCCAATTTGTCAGATTGTTGATTATTATGTCTCTTTCCCAACTTGATAAATTCTGACACTTTTGAATGAGCCTCCATAATATTACAAATTAGACCTTCACATAGGGCCCCTTTGAAGGACCTCTCCACACAACACTGGCGCTCATGGTCTGACCGTGTGGAGGCCAGGAAGACAGTCCTGTGGGCTCACTTATAACTTGTGTGAAGAAACATAATATGTCACAAGTTCTGCTTCGAGTTCCACTGTTCAGTTTGCTAAAGCAAAAAGGGAAGAGTACCAGATATCAAATTTGCTGATCAAGACTGGTCAAGAAAATGTGACACCACTCCACGAGAACAATTAAGAGACACACATCTAAGACAACCAATACAAAAGAGAAAGAGGGACACCTTGTGGCCTAAGGGGTTAAGATGTATTCCACATGTACTCCTTGGTTGGATCTGTGTGGCATGTCTATGTCTCAATAAAAATAAAGGGAAGAAGGAAAACACACCACTTGTGAGATGACGGCTTGCCGGAAGACTAAAAAGTAGAGTGATGCAGTCATAACAGATGACAATATTTATCCTGCAAGTCTCTGGTTTTACAAGTGCAAAGTGCAAGTGCAAATAGGGCAAACACACTAACTGGGACTTTGCAACCTTTCTGAATGTCTCGTAGTTTTGTTTGTCAACACTGCAAGACAACATTTTAGAATCAGATTTTGAGCTGATAATTCTTGCAGCACACTTGCTATTGCAGTTCTGTGACTGAAAAAACAACAGAAGAGTGAAACTTTGATAGGAACAAGAATGCGACTGTTACTATCAGATCTGTCACAGGCATAAAAAAGTGAGACAAAGGTTTTACATTACAGGTTTTCAAATGTAACAAGCAGTCACTGTTGGGAGCTTCCTAAAAGTGAGAACAAGACTGTGGATTGGAACCAAACAAAGTCAGTGTTCAGATTTATCAGCTCTGATCAGATTTTCTCTGATCAGGTTTTGAATGGGAGCCTGTGTATCACTGATATTAACAATTAGGACAGAGAAATAACCACACAGGGCAGCACAGAGTAGCTTTCACCTGTAAGAATGGGAAGACGAAGCCCACTGTGAAATTGGACAGCCAGTTGAGTGATCCTCCTACAATGTAGGCAGCTGGACGGTGGGACTGTTTAAATAGCTCTGCTGTGATCAGGAAAGGAACCCCAGCTGGAAAAGGATTATAGAAAAAGATATTACAAATCATTATAAATCATTCACACACTTTCAGTTCATAGAGGCAAAAGCTGCTAGCAATTTGGTAATGCACTTCCACTGGGTTGGGCTGTTTGTGAGAACAATGCAAATCTGTTCAGCAAAGGCTATCCTGACATTTAGTAACTTGTACGGATGAAATGTCAATAACTCTTGATCCTGAATTTGCCATAATTCAATTTCAAAAAGATCAAAATCAACACATTCCAATTTAAATGGCAACATAAAACAGTGTAATACATTTGTAGTAGGCAGCTGTGGCTCAGGGGTAGAGCCAGTACACTGTTATTGGAAGGTCGCTGTTTCATTCCCCAACCACCACCAACAGTGTATGTATGTATGAATTACTAAGTGGATTTGGACAAATGCGTCTTCTAAACGTAAATGTAGTCTAAAATCATAAATTGAGATAAACCTGATGATATCATTATGTAGTACTATGAAGCATTAATAAATAATGTACAAAGTATTACAAACATCAGTTGCAACTTTAAGCAATTGCTTAATAAATGGTTTACAATGGATTGCATTGATTGTTGACAGTCAAACAACTATTGACTAAAGTTTCATTAACTATAATTTTAACCACTTATTAATGATGGTGTTTATATTGTGTTACTAGAGATTTTTTCTTTTATTGGATGACCTGACTTTTTTAAGATGTAGAGTAGTATTCATGATGAGTAAACTGATGTTCATGTGTGAAACCTGTGAAGCACCCAAGAGATTCTGCATTATGGCCACAACAAAGGCTTGTCTCTGCACCAACTTTTGTTTGTTCATACTGAACCAAGCAGTACTGGCATAATGATGCACCAGTGTGTAATTTAATTCAAAATGCCTGCGTTGTGGAACTACGTTACAAATCATAATTCTGAGATCTGTGGGTTTTTATTTTTCCGCGTTTCCCCTGGTTTCCACCTGTATATGGAAACGACTGTTTATAAACATATGGATGTTGTTATGTTGTGTTTTGATTGAGACACTGACCCACCATACATCATGGAAAGAGACAAAGTTACGTATTTTGCTTTAAATTACATCACACAATCAGCATCGGTAAATAGTGGACTCTGTCTGGCTCTCACTTGTGAGGAGGGCTGCTGTTTTCTAGGGAAATGAAGTCTCAGTAGGGAGAGCTGACTGTTGCGATGATTTTTTTCTATATAAGTTGCCAGAGACTGCAACTACAACAACACAATAGTGAAAGGTGACAAAGATGTTGTAAGGTAAAGTTGTTTGCTCTAAATTGCTCGACACAATCATCATATTTAAGGTATGGCCTATAGGGGGAGCCATTTAATGATAAAAAGCAACCTGAACCTCTGCAGACTAATCAAGTCAATAGTACTGCTTATGCTTGTGCACGATATTTTCACTCTACCATCATGGTATCTCTCCATTCAGATAGAGTCGGATAGAGTCAATTTATAGAGACCCAGTACCGACATTTCTGCCTCCAAAACAATACAATAAACAATAAATGAATGTAACAACTGGCATTTTAAAATCAGTGTTATGGAGCAAATACACATATTGTACAAGGTGTATCATTTATGTGTCATTCTCAAATAACTCAAATAACTGTTTCCTTGTTCTAGTTAATTACATTCAAGGGACATCTCTGAAAAAAATTACCCTTTGAAGTAATTCAATTAAACTTGCAAGTGAGTCAGTGAGTGGATTCTCACAGACATACAGTGTATCAAATATTAGAGAGCAGCCAGATGTTAGGTCTTCACGTTTTTTTGTAATTTCGCTTAACTCGTCCTTTAACATATTGTATAAAGCAACTTGCCTGGACCGATACAGAATCCAGCGATGATCCCAACCACACAGCAGACACTAATGTAGCGCATGAATGATAAATGAGCCTGCGGGGAGAAGACAGCATAACATGAAGAAGTCAGTCACTCTGTCACTCTCATTGCCTCTTTTACCACAACCATATCTTCCTGTACTGGAATGATTTGGGTTACAATATTTTAAGGGAAGACACACACACACACACACACACACACACACACACACACACACACACACACACACACACACACACACACACACAATGAGAATAAGAATATATATGTACATTATGTATATGTACAGGTTGGCTTAACGGGACCACACACACACCTGTAAAATTAGGGCTAATGTGATTCCAGCACTGCAGATCCCCATCATTGCAAAACCCCCGATCATGAGAGGCCTCCTGCCCAACTTCTCTATGGTGAAGCACTACAAGAGGAGACACAGACCTTATATCAGACACTGTTAAATGAATGCAGATGCAAGAATATAAACCGCAGTGAGCTTTAATGTTGCTAAAGGAATCTGGAAACACATGTATTTTCTTTCTCTTGGAGAGTGAAATAAGAAGAATGTTTGAGCTCTTGTCTTTTAAGTGGTTAGCCTCTGTAAGCTAGACTGCCTTTTTTTTGCAATGATCAAAGGAGCATGTAAAAAGGTTTATACATAGTCATGTTCTATCTTTCTTATATTTTTTATTGTGAGGTCTATTATGATGTCAGCACTATCAAGTCAATTCTTGATCACTTTTCTGACATTTTATAATGATGAAATATTATTAAATCACTGCTGATGATGGTTAACAAACATGTGACAGTGTCATGATTCCTGTTTGTGTTGTGTTCTTGCATCTGGTTTTTGGTTTCTTGTATTTGATTCATGTCTTTATACCATGTTTTGTTTTTCCATGTCTTGTGTCTTATGTTTTGATTTTCCATGCCCTCATGTGTCCTTTAAGTTTCTCCTATGCTCTCCCCTCTGGCTACCTCTGTCTGTTTTGTTCCCTTCATGTTTTCTCATTTGCTCCTCCCCCTCGTTACCTCACCTGGCATTCTCCCTCCTCTCCTGGCATTCTCCCTCCTCTCTCCTCACCTGTTCCTCGTCATGTCATTAGTGTCTGTGTATTTAGTCTCTGTGTTCCCTTCACTCCTTGTCTGGTCATTGTTTGCATTCTGTCTTTGGTTGCTCCTGCTCCTGCTCCTGCTCCTGCTCCCCGTTTGGTATGTTCTGGATTTTTTTGGCATTTCTTATTCCATGTTTGATTTGAACTTTGACTTTGATTTGAACTTTGTATTTTTGCTTTGGTACTTTGTCTCATCCTTTGTTGCTACTTTGTCTTTCGTCCCCATTTGTCTGCTTTTGGTTTTTGTAATCAGCTTTTTAATAAAAGCTCGCCTTTTGTTCCCCTGATCTTGCCTCCTGTGTAACTGCGTTTGGGTCCACCTCCCCTTCCATAGTCTTCCCTTTTTACCCCAACCTGACAGACAGACATGTGATGAATTAGTAATATGTGTTTATAATTACAATGTTTAATGTTCATGGACATTGACAACTGATCTGGTGCTGTGGAAGAACCTTGCTGATGTGGTAGAATCAGTGAAATGGAATTACTAGGGGACCTAACATAGAAACAAATTAATAAGCTCAATTCTTTCAGAAACAATTTTTTACTTGACAGGTGCTTTGACTGAAATGGTCAGAACTATCTACTTGAACGTGTTTTAGAACATGTTGTTTCTGTATTTGATAAATTTCTATACGTTATAAATCCTCCAAGAACATGTTTATTATGTTACTTGTTACACTGTTTGTTTCATCTTATAAGCACTTAGTGCTGACATTGGTTTTTAGCACATATTGATGACAGAATTAATGAGCTCCCAATTTGTATATAATTCAAATATTATTTTGTCAAATCATTTGAATTAATTCTCTCTCCACACAAAGTAATTAATCAGTCAAAGAGCAGCAGTTCATCTAGCTGCACCATGGCTCCCGAGGATCGACAAGTGTGCTCCCTGTGCTTGGCACTTTCCAAAACTGTACCTCATCATCAGCCTCTATCATCACAGCTAAGTAGGCGATAACCATCTTCATGCATTCTGTCTGACAGTTGATGCAGAGCTAGCTGTAGGTAAGTATGCATGTATGTTTAGTTGTCCTTATTCATCATCCCAGTCGCCTTAGTAGTTGAATAAATATCTTGATGAAGTCGTTGTATTCGTGGTTTTCTTTTTTGGCAGAGATGGAGGTCGATGTAATCAGAATCGACAAATTTCAGTTATAAGACTGATTCTTTAAGTGATAAATCAGTAGATTGATGAGGAAAATTAATCAATAGAATGGTTTCCTCTTATCACTTATGACTTTTAATATTTCATATATGTGGTGAGAATGCAGCATGTATCAATATACAAACAGGTGATTTATTTGTGGGAGTAGAAATTAGGCTTGGTTCCAAAATATCAAATATTCGTAATGCACATCCATGTGTCTTATGCTTGTTTCCTCAGGAAGTTTAGCTCTGGCAGTTTTTATTTAAGAAATAAATTCAGCATATTGCTCCCAATAAAGCTGGTGTGTGTCTGTGTGTGGTAACACACAGATATGAGATTCCAACAAATCATCTCACCTTATCTCTAATCACTCAACTCTAAAAAAATGTTCTGGACACAACTCCAACAAAAAAAATCACACCAGGTAAAGTATAATTGCATCTTTCCACTTTGCAATTTACCCCAATGAGTCCAGCGATGATCTCTATGATTCCTGTTCCTGCTGTGGTATACTGGATCTCTGGTGCTGGGATACCAGCATTCTGAAAGATATCATTGGTGTAGAACCAGATCTGTGGTGGAAAAATAAGTACAGTAAACGGTGGGGTGAAATTCACTTTTTGCTTCCTTACCACTTTGATGCACATTCGTGTGTGTGAACTTGCAGTTATGAATGCTGGCTGATGGAAAAATGCACATGGTTCATTAAAAAAGCTGATGCTTAATGTGCATTGCTGACAACTTTAAATAATGCCAAGAATATCTGAATGTGGAAAATTTAGTTGAAAATGCTGAGACCAAATTGAATTGGTCATTTTTATTTACTTGAGGTCACATCTGAAGGAATATGGAGCATCCTGAGAGTGGGGTGAGAATGAAGGATTAAAAATGTGAGCCAACTGCATTGTTGGTATGAATTAATGTCAAAAAGTAGCTGATGGAGTGTGAAGAGACGAAAAATGTGCCAGGGACATTTAAATAATTAGATGGAGTTTCTGAAGTTAATGAAAGAAAAGATAAAAGTTGAATATGGTTCAAATGTTTGCAAATATACTATGTTTTGGTGTGTCGCGTGTATGTAGGCATGTGTGCATGCTTTCGCATGCATCTTCAACAGTGTTGTGACTGTGTGTCAAATTGCACTCACTGGCAAATCTGTCTGAATATGTGAATAATGCCAAGAATATATGATGTGTCATTCTAGGTTAAAAAAGCTAATGCCAAAATGAATCCGATGTTTTAATACACTTGAACTATGAAGACTGAGGAAGTAAGTATTTAAGTTCTGGAAAAAAAGGAAGCATCCTAACAGTGGGGTGAGAATGAAGGATTCAAAATGTACTATAAGCTGTCACCCAAACTGTAACACTAGCTTGAATTGTATCAAGGAGTGATGGAGCAAAACGGAAAAAAAAAAAGGAACTGAAAACAGCATCACAGGTTCTCTCATTCACCTCAATGACCACAATACATACAAAAAGCTGAATTCAAGAACAAAGTCTTGTAACTGGCTCAAAGTTTGAATGGTGTCTGTTGCTGTAAGACCACACCTACAACTTTTATTTGTTACTTTCAACTACATACCTGTAAAGTTTTGTGACAATATCCAAACAAAAGTAAGCTAGAGGCAAAAAGTGGAGGGCCAATGTCCCCTTCCCTACTTTAGGCACCCTGGCTCACACCAGCCTCCTCAGCGTAAATTTTGATCTCAACTACAACTACACATTCACCAGTGTTCTTGTTGTTGCTGTGTACATTTCCCTAGATGCAGACTAAAAAAATGCACTACAGGAATTGAATGATGTCAGCAGCAGCAACATGACTTCACAACCAGGTGGGATATTATTTGTGGTGGTTTTAATCAAACAGGCCTGAGAACTGCTTCACCTTAATTCTACCAGCATGTGATCCACACCAGGGTAAGAAATGTCCTGGACCACATGTAGACCAATAGTCCCAGCAGCTACAAAGCTCTCCCACATCCTCATTTTGGCTGATGAGATCACATTTCTCTGCTTTTTCTGCCTACTTACTGAAAGTTGATATAGAGGGTCAGACTAGTTAACAAGTTAAAACTGTTTTGAGTCCACACACTGGCAAATGTTCAGCAATGCTGCCACTCATGATAAAGACATCAATCTTGAGTCATATACATCTTCATATATCAGTGAGATCATTCCCCAACCAAGAAGGCCTGGATGAAGTGAGGGCTCTATCCAGACCTGCATTTTCGTCTGTTGACAAGGCAGCATACAAGACCGCCAGTGCAAGACTCAGAGCAAGGAAGCAGGTCAGAGGGACTGCAAGACCAACTACACTAAAGATATATGGCAGGTGAAACAAAAATGTCACAGGGTAGAACAGGAGCTTACTTCAACAAATACTCAGCTGTAAAGTCTATTCTGCCTCCATAGGACCAGCCACTGTGACTAACTACAGCAAATGTGAGAAACCGAAGGCTGAGAGCGAATATCTAAATAGGGCTACTGGTCCAAATAATATACCTTGCTTTGTACTACAAACATGTGCCAGCTAGCTGATGTTATTACTGACATTTTTAGCATGTCATCCTCACACAAGATTATTCTCTCCTGTCTGAAGGCAGCCTTCATTGTTCCTGCACCTAAAAAGTCTGTGTGTCTAGTTTTAGTAACTACCACCCTGTGGCTCTCACCCTTATCTTGATGAAGTGCCTTGAGAAACTTGTTCTCTAGCATATCACTGATAACATCCCTGCAAGCCTGGAACCCTCACCAGTATGCTTTGGAACCGGCAGATCCAAAGAGGATGCCATATCAACTGCCGTTCACTCAGTCCCCATGCACCTGGAGAATAAACACAGTCATTTCAGGATGCTGTTTGTTAACTTCAGCCCAACATTCAACACAATCTCACCTATTAAGCTGATTGGAAAACCTAACACTTTGGGCTTGAGTACAAAAGTCTGTAACTGGATATGGACTCAAAAGCACAACCCAGAGCTCTATTGACCAGCAGTCACACCTCCTCTACATTAGTTCTCAACACCTGCCATATATAGTGCTGTTGGTGTTGAGCTCCCTCTCCAGTCTCTGCTCAGCTACATCAGAATGCAATTTAGCATGGCATTCTGCACAATCCATTCATGAAGCTGATTGGAAAGCTCAACATTCAAAACACAAAACTAAACACATCTTTATAAGCAGATCCCAAACAATACAGATTAGCATTCACACCTCCTCTATGTTAGTGCTCTACACCCTCAGGGGCTGTTTGCTTAGCCCCTCCTGTTAAAACTGTAGACCCATTATTGTATTCCAAGACATTTAAAGAATGCTATTGTTAAGTGCGTGGATGACATCAGCATCATCAGCTCCATTATCAACAATGATGAGAATTCATATTCAGAGGAAATCGATCTTGCAGAGTGGTGCACAGATTTACTACTTAACATCACCAAAACCAGGGAGCTAATTGTTGTCATGCGTACAACATCACAGACATGATTAAATGTCAGCGAGAACCCAACTGAAAAAAAGGGCATATGACCAAATTTAATCATGACAAATGACAAAAAGTAATTAAGGCAAATACCATGAATGATGGATGAGGTCATGCAGATCATGAATATAAACAAGTAGTGACTACACAAAAAATACCATAAAGTTCACAAAGACCATGAATATGAATAAACTAATTGAACTTTCAACATAAGAATCAAACAGAATGAAAGTCATAAGACAGAAATAAAACCCAGCTGGCAAATGAAGTTCAATTCTGATGAGATCTGATGACCAAACATAAAGTCCCATTGATAATGCATGACTCATGTAAATTCTGAATAAAGACTGGGATAAATAAATGAGGTCATGGAACCAAGAACTGACTGTTACATTGTCTCACTAGGGAATTAGGACTTCAGCGATCTTTAATTTGAGAGAATGACATTGGTATTGGGCTGAAGCAAACCTCCTCATTTGGAATGTTTGAGATGTAGACTATAACGACTGGAAATAAAGATAAGAAAATAAAATATTTCTGTTTGGATCAAATGACTGGGAAGACATGGTGAATTCCCTGGCTCTGAGGAAGGCATAAAAGGCTAATTGGAATACAGCATCAAGCAGTGCATTAACAGGAAGATGCGATTCTCTAAGAATTGACAGCAACCTCTGCAATACAGCCTATTGGGGGGATAGAGGGAGGAGCTTTGGAGATATTTTTTAACAATACATTTACTGCGGTATTGGAAAACAAGATAGGAAAGTAAGGATCATGACATCATGTTAAACTAAATCCTGTCAAGTAGTCCACGGATGTACTGTGAATTAAAATGCTTAACATCCATGCAACAGTAAATAAATGCACAGACTCTGTGCAAGGAAAAAGGTGGCATATAATTTGGGACATAGAACATAGCAAGTACACCATGGCATATGTTTTTAGGGTAGAACCTGGTAGACCCTTTCTTAAATAATGGTTGGCTGATTCCACACATCTATGTGGAAGACTTTATTTTAATACAGAGCTAGAAGATGGAAAGAGGCGACTGAAATAGGTCTGAAATGCACTAGCCTCTGGACAGATGCTCTGCCAGGCATGTAAATTGAAAGGGGAGAGTGAGTTAGCTAATGTGTTGAAATGACTGGGCATGTGATGGGCTATGATGATGAGGTTGTAAGTGATGGATGACCATGTGATGCTTTCATGTGAGGTGTGATATCCTCTGATGTGGAGTGCCCTCTAGTGATGATGCTGGCGATGGCTTGACTATTTCCAGTGCTGACCCAGATGTAGCAAGCTACAGCGATGGAATAAATCTCACAGCGCTGAGGACAAGTTGAGGTGCAAGGAGGAAGGGGACCAGCGACTTATATACCACTGCCCTTGAAAGAACCCTTCAAAGCCCACACCATCCAAGAAAAACATCAGTTAATAGGAGGAATTGACCAGTGCATCATAGAACACAGGCCATTCCACTGATCAAGCAAGTGTCAGCTTTCATCTAGCAATATGAGATCGAGAAGATTTGATTTGAAAGATGCCATGTCTAGTAATCTGGAGATGAAGGAGCGCCCTTGGGTATTAACGTAGATTGCATTGCTAAGATGGCCAAGGAGGGAGAGCAACTATTGTTTTATGAAGTTTTTAGTGGAGCAGAAAGACTTATATCGCCTATGCACTGCAGTTTTTTGACTGGAAGAGTCAAGCGTGATGCCAAGAAACTCCAGATTAGTGTCAGGACCTGTGATTGCTTGTCTGATAGGGATGCAGGGTGCCTGAAAACAGTGTTTCAGTTTAGCCAGGGATGAGCCTGAGCTGTCATGAGGTGAGGTCTGTGAGGAGGAAATTGTCCAAAAGGTGAAGCATGGAAGGGATCCTAAAATATCGCGCAGAGTACCCCCAAAACTTAGTTGAAAATGACTGCTAAAACATCCAAAAGTCAGGCACACTGGGAAAATTGTATTTTGAATCCCAATTAATGTTGAAGAGATTCCACTGGGATTTGTGGGTGGAAACAATTTTGAAAACATCTGTGATGACTGCTTTGGAAAGCCACTGTCCTGGGCCTGCAAGCTTTATTCATTAATGGCATTATCGACAGGGGCAGGGTGGAGAGAGAAGGGCTCAGGTAGAATGAGATCGAAAATTAATGTTTTCTTCCCTGACTTTGGATTTATTTGCTATGTAACACTAAGCGAAGAAAGCACCCTACTTGATCGAGGAAACAAAGAATCAGGGTGAGAGGACAGTCCTGCATTTACAATGAACATTTACTGGTATAGAGCAGGGGTATACAACTAAAATTCAAATAGGTCCAGTTAGAGAAAATTTCCTCAAACAGAGGTCTGGAACATCACAATCAGTGTGTTTACATGACACTCAAGAAAACCGAATTACTGGCTTAGACTTACTATGATTTTTAAGGTGCATGTATACACCTTAGTCTGACTAAAATTGGACCGGATCGGATTTCTCATAGTTTTCTCATAGCTTAATACACCTAGATTATTCGATTGTTTGTCGCATTACTCCTGCATGTATATGCTCCATCAGATCAGATCGGATTTTTGCGTTCTGCTCAGGCTAGAGATTTTGTTCCTGGGGCCGTGAGCCGGAAGTAGAAGGACGGCGACGGCTTTCCTCCAAAATAACCACAAGCAAGAGCGCCATTGTGCATCTAGTTTGTGTAGTTGTCATGTACATCATATATGAAATGTACAAAGATGTTGCTTCTCCTCGCTCTTTGTATGGCATCTTTCTCGAATGACGAGGCAGCTGGTGACATAAAGAGGTCAGCAGGAGTAGGCTCTATTATCACTAGTTGAAATGGGTACAGTGCCACCTAGCGTACCGGTAGCGTACATGCTTCAGCCAGTAATTCGATTTTTTTCGCCGGCATGTATACTCGAACAATTGCAGTTGTTTGATTGAGTGGCATAGTCAAACTATGGCTGTAATCTGACTAAGCTTTGCATGTAAATGCACTGTATGTCTAACTTGTTTGATACAGAGTGAAGTAGCCTTGTAGTAATATCAGTGTCTTTGTTAATGTTTCACATCTTAACAGTCTCAACCCATTTTAAAACAGATAAATCTTAAAGGCCCCCATGCACCGCCCAAATGTCCAACTGCCTTATCCAACCGCTCCGTTGCCTCTTGTCTGACCCGCTCGGCAGAAAAGTTGCATTGAAACACACCGCTTCAACGTGCTGCCTATTCCACAGTAGCGTGTATGTTCTGCGCTTGCGCGAGATGCAATAAGTGGGTGGCACTTGTGTTGTGAGTTGTAAACGAGAGGCTTATGCACGCAAATCTCTTTAATTTTGATCAAAATGAAACTGAACTATTTCAGATAAAAACAGCTGCATACTAAACATGCAACGTGGCATTACCAAACGAACACAGATTAATTCGTCCTGAACGGACATAACAACTAGTCTCGTGCCAGTACTACAAAACATGAAAACAGGGAAGGACGGAATGGAGTGTGTAGAAAACCAATGTGCACACAGTATTCCGCCCCTCCCACACACTGCGCTGATTTGCTAGCACACCGCCAATCAGACAACTCAATGGCTCAGACGTCCGACGCCCTAAGAGACCATTGGGAGCAAGAAGGTGGCAGGGTCAGCTCTTCCAAACTGTTTTCACTGTCCATTTTTCTCTTCTTAGAGAGCGCCATGTGTGGTTATTTTTCTCTGTCTCCAGCTCACCGGTCTCTCTGTCTTCTCTCCTTGTATCACTCACTTGTCACTCTGTCTGTTGCTGGCTTCTCACCTCTTTCATCTGTCTGTATTCAGAGTTGCCTGGAATATACATATTTGATTGGCTGAGTAGCATCACATGGGATGGTTTAACGCTCAGTGGATTTCCTGAGCCACTAAACCAGTACCGTAAAGTCTAGAAAAGCTGCGCCAGTCAAAATAAAAGTGCCCCATCAAAATTTGAAATACCTAAATAATTTTTTGAATGTAGGTGCATATAAGACGTGTCTGGCGGTTCACCTCTTAGAGACCTATGGTGTAGAGAGATGATCATTCAGCATGTTTTTGAACCACAATGGCTCTCTCTTGGTGGGGATTCCAGCGTGGAAATGTGTGCTGGGGGCAGACTTACCAGGGGTGGGCATCTTTGCAGTGGCTGCCAAAAGGTTTTCGTTTAAATTATTGTATATCTGCATGTTGATAGAGGTACCTGGCTGCCTTGCTTAACAGAGGTAGGTGGAGACTGGGGCAGGGAAAGGAGGCCTGAGCTCCTTGGTTGTTTTGGTAGGGTATTTTGGGTTGTTGTCTTGCTGCATAATGAAGGATCTCCCAATCACTTTGGTTCCATCTCTCTTTAAATTGACAGAGAAAATGTTTCAGTAGACTTCTGAGTTTATTTTGCTGCTGCCATCACATGTTACATCATCAATGAACATCAATGAGCCCATCCCAGGAGAAGCCATTCAAGCCCAAGCCAATATATTACCTCCACATTGTTTCACAGATAAGCTTGTGTGTCTGGGATCATGAGCAGATCCTTTCTTTCTCCACACATCACCAAAGAAAGGCTAATCTTTTTCTCATCAGTCCAGAAAAACTTTGTCCAAGAACTTATGAGCCTCGTCTCTGTACTTTTTGGCAAATTCAATCCGGCCATTCTATTCTTATTGCTAATGAGTGGTTTGCATTTTCTGGTGTGGCCTCTGTACTTTCTTCTGTATGATGTATTGTGATACCGTCACTCATTCCCCTGGGAGGTTGCTGGTGATGTCACTGACAGTTGTTTTAGGGGTTTTCTTACAGCTGTCACAATGTTTTGTCTGACCAATCTGGCAAATGCTGATGTTTTCCTTCGTCTACCAGAAGAATATCTGTTGCTGCGTACATAAGTGGTTTCTATCTTTTTCAGGACATTCCAAATGGTTTTACAGGCTATGGCCAATGTTTTTGAAATAGCTCTGATTGATTTTCCATCTTCTTTCAGCGTCAAAATTGCTTGCTTTTCTCCTATAAACAGCTCTCTGGTTGGTTACACATTTTTAACTATAAATGCAGTCTGCAAAGGCAAAAACGCAAAGCTGAAACTGAGAGATGACATTCAGTGCTATTTATTGTTTGAATAATCAATGTAACTTACATTATTATTAAAGTACACCCACTGGTACTTGTACTCCTCAACAGTGTCCACAGGGACCCCAAGGGTGGAAACAGGGGTTACTGGTGTTTTCGCCCTCCTCAGATCCACCATGAGCTCCACCTGAGTTGCAGGTGATTCAGCTCACACCAAGTGACAAAGTTACCCGCAACAGTCCTGTATTCATTCTCATCACCCTTCTCGATGCAGCCAACTATTGCTGAATCATTAGTGAAGGTGGCAGGAATCAGTGCAATAGTTGAAGTCAGAGGTGTATAGGGTGAAGAGGAAGGGAGAGAAGACAGTCCCCTGTGGGGCCCCAGTGTTGCTGACCACCCTGTCAGACACACAGTTCTGTAGGCGTACGTACTGTGGTCTGCACATCAGGTAATCAACAATCCAGGACACGATGGGGGCCTCAACCTGCATCACAGCCATCTTCTCACCCAGTAGCCAGAAAACACTGGAGAAGTCAAACAACATGACTCTCACAGTGCTCGCCGGCTTGTCCAGATGAGTGTAGACTCTGTTCAGCAGGTAGATGATGCCGTCCTCAACTCCCAGGCGGGGCTGGTAGGCGAACTGTAGTGGATCAGTGAAGGGTCTTTGCTGCTCCAGTACAAGCCTCTCCAGGGTCTTCATGATGTGGGATGTCAGGGCCACCGGTCTGTAGTCCTGAGGGCTGCTGGGACATGGCGTCTTTAGCACAGGAACGAGGCAGTTATTTCAAAGTAGCCCTGCAGTGTTCCATGAGCCTCCTCCAACCACCTCTTCACAGTCCTTTTGGTTGTAGGCTTCCTCTTCACCAGAGGCACATAGCAGGGTTTGAGGTGAACCAGGTTGTGATCTGACCTGCCCAGAGGGGGGAGAGAAGAGGAGGTGTATGCATCCTTAATGCTAGCATACATAAGTCCAGGGCCCTCTCTTCTCTGGTAGGACAGCTCATGTATTGTTTGAATGTCGGTAGAACTGTTTCCATGGTGACGTAGTTAAAGTTTCCCGAAATAATGATGAGGGCACTGGGGTGTTTAGTTTGAAGCTTGGAGATGGTGGTGTGTATGGTGCTGCAGGCAGATGTTGGGTTTGCAGAGGGAGGGATGTACAGGACAATGATGATGACATGTGGGATCTCTCTAGGCAGATGGTATGGACGGAGTCCAAAGGCCAGCGGTACAACGCCCGGGCTACAGAGCTGTTCCTCAATTGTGATGTGACCAGGATTACACCATCTGCTATTTACTAGGTCAGCAAGCCCCCCGCCTTTCCACTTACCGTTCTCGGTACAATCCCAGGCGGCTCAGATGGTGTGTGGAAACCATCCACAGAGATGTTCTGGCCCGAAATGTCCCTGTGCAGCCATGTCTCAGTAAAACACATCGGACTGCACTCCCAATATTCCATGTGGCTCTGCGTCGCTAAGGGACTGTACATTTCCCATAACAACAGAGGGAAGACATGGCTTAAATATCCGCTGATCTGGCCACAATGCCGGCTGGCATTCGCGTGATCAGCTGTTCTCCAGAGGAAACAAAACAAGCGTGTCCTGGTGGAAGTGGCATTTTATAAAAAAAGGACACAAAAAAAGCATAAAAACCTCTCTAAAACAACCTCGTCAGAGAGGGCAGGACTTCACAGAGTTACAGTGAAGAAACAATAACGAACAAAAAGAGTAAAAAAAGTTCAAGTTCAAAAAAGTGAACTCAAAGGCTGAAACGACGTAACAGGCAGCCTGCAGGTTTTCGCACATGCGCACAAGGCACCATATGTATTGATGATATACTTGAGCGCCTGGGTAAAGCAAAATACCTGACCACCATCGACCTGTGCAAGGGCTACTGGCAAGTGCCTCTTTCCGAGCAGTCCAGGGAGCTGACTGCCTTTAGGACTCCTTAGGGATTATTCCAGTTTTTAGTCCCGCCATTTAGTCTTTGAGGGGCCCCTGCAACCTTCCAAAGGCTTATGGATCACATATCAAGGGATTGTGATGAAAATGCCCGTGCCTATCTTGATGACATTGTGATCTACAATTCTTCTTGGGAGGAGCATCTACAGCAACTGAAAGAGGTTCTGATCCATCTCCAATCAGCAGGGCTGACCATCAACCCTGCAATGTGTGTCTTCGCCAGGTCTGAGACTGAGCATCTGGGTTTCACCATTGGAAATGATGACCACACTATGGAAAAGAGCTCACAGATCAAACCACAGATCCACAAGGTCCATGCCACTGGGTCAATGTCCACATTCAAGTGTGCTTTGCATTTACATGGGCTCAGAAGCCCTTGCTCCAGACACAGCAGCTTGACTGAAGTTTGCTGCCGATCACATGGACAAAAAAAAGTCCTCTCAAGGGAAGTTCTGTGGTTAGATGAAACGAAAACGGAGAGTTGATGGAATATGTTTGGAGGACTGAAGGTGAGGCCTTTAACGCCAAGAAAACCATACCCGCTTCAAGCATGTTGGTGGTAGTATTATGCTGTGGGGCTGATTTGCTGCAAATGGATTTGGTTCTCTAAAGAAAGTAAATGGAATAATTAAAGAGGAGGATCATCTCCCAATTCTTCAGGAAAACCTAAACCCACAAGCAGAGGATTGGGTCTTAGGTGCAGTTGGGTGTTCCAATGGGACATTGATTCTCAAAACACATCAGAAGTGGTAAAGGAATGGCTGAATCAAGCTGGAATTGAATTTTGACTTGAACCCAATTGAGAACATGTGGACTGTGCTGAAGAAACAAGTCCATTCCAGGAAACACATTTGGTTGAAATTAACCCATGCAGTCAAGAGGAGTCAAAAACGTAGCCCAAGGTCTGCCAGAAGCGGATGGCTTGTGGATGGCTATCAAAAGTACCGTATTGAGATGAAAACTGCTGGGATAACACATATTCCATCACAAAAAAAATCATCGGAACTGAAAACTGCCTTGACAAACATGTAATGTGACATGCTTTCAAAAGACAAAACAAGCAGACTGTATAGCTGTTGCAATGTCACTACACAGAGATAGCAACCTTCTGACACTCAATTCACTGTGAGGTTTTATGGGGCACAAGACAAGATGGGAGCTGTATTTACTGGACACAGCAGATGGTGAGAGGTACACACACACACGCACGCACGCACGCGCACACACACACACACACAGAATCCTGTTTCCATCATATCAAAGGATGTCACTTTGTCTTATGTATATATTTAATTTATGGAGACCTGACCTATATTATCATCCTCAGTCTCTCAAGTATTGCCTTTCTTCATAATCATCATACCATCATCATGGACACAAATATCAACTTCACTCTCATCCTCATCATTGATTACATTCATTGATTATTTTTCCCACCATCATATAGCCTTAACCCTCCTCATCCTTAGTGATGCTGTCAGTATGTGCATGTATCAGGACTGTGTCACTGTGTTTTAGGTAGAGCTAATCAGCAACTTAAAATACAGCCTCGAGAAGGGTGTGATAATGAGTTCAGTTCCAGTGCTTACAGTGTGTACTTTTTGGCCTTGGCACCCTGGTAATAAGCAGATAATTAATGAACCTCCAGGGCAATATTCAAAGGGAGAATTTGGCATGTGGAAGTGGGGAACTTAAGCCCAGAGCTAACTAGTTTTACAAGAGGTTGTATTAAATGCTGAACAGAAAGAAAAGAAAAGGAATAACTATGGAGAGAATTTTGTTCCTTTATTATTCAATCAAATAAAATAGATTTGAAACCAAAAAAGAGATTTGAGAGCAAAAAAGAGTAAGTGACAATCATATTTTTTTTTTGAGATCTAAGCAGAATAGGTTGCAATTGAAAAAAAAAATATGAGTGAACATATTTCTTCAACTTTAATCAAAACTAATGTTTGTAAGTAAAAACATGACATATTTGGCTTATAAATCAGTCCTCTTTGCTTTCAAGTTAAAAACCTTTGCTTGCAAATCAGTCCTCTTTGCTTGTGAGTTACAAAGTTTTGTTTGCAAATCAGTCCTCTTTGCTTGCATGTTCTAAAGTTTTGCTTGCGAATTCAACTGCACTTGATGGGCGGGGCCTACGCTGGTGGATGAGAGAAGAGTTTCTATTGGTTGGTTTGACCTGGCTCCAGCGCCAGCTACGTCTTCCGCATTACACCCACTTCTCCCTTGTGCTGTTCTGCCTGGAGGCAAGCCTGTTGCTCTTGAAACGTTTCCCATAAGTAATGAATTGCGCTGTATATCATTTGCTACAGCCTGCCGTACATTCACAACAACAACAACAACAACACAAGTAATGAATTATAATGCCCTGCTGCTGCAAGCACACTGCTTAGCAGCAACATGGTTGTCTCTGCTAGTCACGGCTGACTAAAGGCTGCGCGTCGGACAGTTCTTAGGCCTCCGCATCGTTCATTAACTTCTGTTTACGGATACCTCGTCGGGCATTATCCCTTACATGTTGCAGTGCCAAAACGTCACTGTTCCTACACAACAGTACTGTCAGCCGGGGGACGGACGAGAGAACAGCACAAGGGAGAAGTGGATGTAATGTGGAAGACGTAGCTGGCGCTGGAACCAACCAATAGAAACTCTTCTCTCATCCACCAGCGTAGGCCCCGCCCATCAAGTGCAGTTATATTCGCAAGCAAAACTTTAGAACTTGCAAGCAAAGAGGACTGATTTGCAAACAAAGGTTTTTAACTTGAAAGCAAAGAGGGTTGATTTATAAGCAAAACGGTCAAGTTTTTACTTACAAACATTAGTTTTGATTAAAGTTGAAGAAATATGTTCTCTTATATATTTTTTTCAATTGCAACCTATTCTGTTACGATCTTAAAAAAAAATATGATTGCCACTTGCTCTTTTTTGCTCTCAAATCTCTTTTTTGGTTTCAAATCTATTTTATTTGATTGAATAATAATAAATAATAAACAAAATTCTCTCCATACATAACAACGTAGCTGTAGCTGTATACCTTAGATTTATTTTCATTATCATCTAATTGGGACATAAAGACTGCTTTGGTCAAGAAAAATGGACATGCAAACCATGCAACTCAAAAGCTTTAACCTTTTCCCACTTTTCATCCTCTGGATACACAACTTCCTAAGTGACAAACCACAAACTAGACAGGTTGGCACAGCAACATTTCCACCTTTCACCACCAACTCCCATAGATTCCCATAAAGCTATGGCCACAACCTCTTCCTCTACACCAGTGGTTACTGAAATAATTTTCAAAAAGGCCCAGATAAGATTTCCTCAAGCGAAGGTCATAAAGTCTAACTTGCATAACGGTTCAGAGCTACACTTAGTACACTGAAGTAGCCTAGCAGTTGTAATAACTTCTGTTTGTTGTCAACAACTGACAGCAACTTAAAGGGATATTCCGGTGTGAGTTTAATCCATGGTCTAACACTCTGTGACACAGAGTAGGACCCCCCCTCGAGAGATAAAGTTTGCGGCATGCTAGCTTACGTAGTTTTAGCAACCTCAGAAATGACCGCATGACAACAATACACTGCAGTAAATGGGTCCAAGTGTAAACCGCCATCAAAAAGCTACAAATAATGCTCAGAACAGCACCAAACTTCAGCAACATTAGAAACAGGGTCCCAGCACATATTTTGAGGCATCAAACATTTGATATCGTTGCTGGATATGTTGGAAAAGATAAACAAAACTCACCTCTCCAGCTGCAGGCTTGTTGTAGGGAAGCCCTGTGAGTTGATTACCGAGTGCAGTAGGGTTCCGCAGCTCAATGATGATCATTACTGCGGGACTCTACTGCACTCTTACACTGGAATATCCCTTTAAATTAAGTACAATTCTATCATATTTCAGCAATATTGTCACTTTTCACATTGAAATGGAGGGATTAGAAAAAAGGACTGAAATAGATGAGACACAACTGAGACACATTGATTGTAGCAGTTCTCTAAATGCTGTCACTTTTCTGGCATCTGTTCGGCTGGCTATCAATGAAATTACCTGCCAAAAGTGTAGTAAGTCAAGTCTGAATTGACATTGTTCAGTCAAATATTTTTTATAGACCAAATGCTTTGTTAGATGTGACTAATGAGGTCCCTTCTAGCGACAAACCAATAGATAATTAGCTAACTCTGCAGCTCTCCAGAGGCTTTTTTTCATACACAGCACAATTTCTAATTTTGCGTATTTCATTTGGGGCAAACACCCAAGGAGGAAACTGTGGTGAAAATGTTTGACTTACTAAATACTAATTTGAAAAAAGACCATCAAACCTCCACTCCTTCAGTTTATACATCATTTAATTTCAAAGTCCTCACCGCATCAATGCCAGACAGCTGCATGCCGATGTTGATGACCACCACACTGAGCACCTGCAGGCGGACTGAGTCGTCCAGCAACAGTTTCCATACTGACAGTGTCTCCACTGACGATAGAGAGCGCTGCTCCTCCTGCATCTCCTCAATCTCAGCCTGGATGTTGCACTTGGTTCTATACCACTTCAGGGCTGAGAGTCAGGATAGGGAGCAGAATGGTTATAGCACAACATGGAAACATACAAAAAGGACATCTGAAACACAGGTCATTACAGCTTTAACCCTACTTGTGGTTTGCAATGCCAAAGTATTGTGAGGTCAATTTGTTGGTCTATCCACCAGTCATCAGCACCTTTAATTTAGGGGTTTGCCGCAAGGGTTAAGTCTTGTTCTAATTAAAATGTTCTGTTTACCTTACTAAGCAGCTAGATTTGCAAGATCAAGTGATCATCATCTCGCAAATCCATCTTGCCAGGCTCCAAGGGGTTTCACGCAGTGGGTGAACCAATCAGTGTCCTTTGAGAAACTACTAGTTGCTTGAGCTGCAGCTATGGGTGTTACAATCAGCAAGAGAGTCTACTGTTTGTTTGAAAACAACAATGGCCGTTCCTCAAGAGGTTAGCATTGGTGCTGATATAGCAAAGTCATATCAGATCTGTAGAGTATATTTCATTGAAAGAAAAGCGAATAAGAACACTTACGGCTTTTCTCCACAGAAAAGATGTTTTCATTTTTAATAATCTAAAAATGGTTGTGGTACATGTGGGCCTGTGCTGGTTGTGTTCTCTCTCCCTCTACCTGTTCTCTCTCTCTCTCTCTCTCCCTCTGTTGCTCTCTCTTTCCCCCTGTTGCTCTCTGGTGCCCTCTCTTCCTTTGTCTGTGGTTTTTTTTTTTTTTTTTTTTTTTTTTTTTACAGAAATACACCTGTCCATGTGTTATTAATTACCTGATGATAGCATGTAAGGAGGATTGAGAGATTGTCTCACTCTCACTGCGTGGCTGGCTCAGTGATTTCCCTTTCTTTTGTTTATTTCAGCTGGGATATCCAACCTTTTTTGGTAGATACTTTGTTTGTGCACTTGATTTCGAAATAAAACTTTGGTTCAACCAGTGAGTCTTTCTGTTAGAGGGTCTGTAACACATTTGGGGGTATTCCGGTCGAGCCCCCAAAAATGTTACAGACCAAAGATGGTTGGAGATCCTCCTTAAATCCTCCTCAAATGCTGTCACCAGGTAATCAATGACACCTGGACAGGTGTATCTTCCTGAAAGATAACAACACAGACAAAGGAAGAGAGGGTGCCAGAGAGAGAGAGAGAGAGAGAGAGAGAGAGAGAGAGAGAGAGAGAATAGGCAGAGGGAGAGAGAAAACAACCAGCGCAAGCCCACACGTAACAGGTTGGACAGCCCAATAGATGTGCTAGGTATCCTTATACCTAGAAACATGGAGCATGTTACAAGACAAAACTTGATAGAAAGCTAGAACTAGTTGAGAGGATAGGAATACAAAAAATTATGAGAATGAGTCACGTAGGTACGTCGAGCAAGATGGCGGCACAGTAAAAGAGCTCTGCTCACCCACTACTATTTACTGAATTTTTTACATAATACTCCACACTTTTTGGTAATATTTGATTCCTAAGAACTTCTGAATCACTGAGGGAGGTTATTTTGATCCAAAGACTTCGAAGTATTTCAAGGCCAAGGCGACAACAAGCCGCATGTCGACTAGGGGCAGCCCATCTCCGGACAACGACACGGAAACTCGTGGTTCCCCTCCACGAGGTGAGGGTCATCATAACACCGTGGATATGGATAACCTATTTGCTGAGATCACCAAAATGAGTACCACGCTGCAGGGGGTGGCAGCAGATATATTAACTATTAAACAAACAACCTCTGAGTTAAAGATAACGGTGAATGGGATTCAGGAGAAGTTGGAAGAAGCAGAGGGCCGTATCCACCACCTGGAGGACGCAACTGAGGGGCTCATAAATAACAGGGACCGCGACGAAAAAAGGATGGATGCTATGTGGGGCCGCTTGCAGTTGCTTGAAAATCACGGTAAGAGAAATAATGTGCAACTGGTGGGGCTGAAAGAAACCTACGGGACGAACGGCACAATGGTGAGCTGTGTGAGGAGAGTGCTGAGCGAGGGGCTCGGAGTTGACGTTGACGGTGAATTTGAAGTCGAAAGAGCGCACCGCTCGCTCGCCCCTGTGCCTAATGATGGCCAGCCGCCCAGACCGGTGCTGATTAGATTTCTTCGACAGTCTGCAAGGGATAAAGTAGTGAAAGTGGCCAGAGAGAGGCGCAGAATCGAATGGGAAGGCACCCGACTTTCACTGTTTCCAGATATGACGCAGGAGCTTGCTGAGAAAAGAAAAACTTTCACAACCGTGAAGAGAGCACGGCAGCGGCTCAACGTGAGATACATCCAGCGTCCCTGCGATTCACGTGGAAGGGGAAGAACCAGATCTTCACCAATGCCAAAGATGCAGAGAAGTTCATCAGGATTAATTCCAATACAGAGGGGTGAGCTGGAAGGCAATGCCTGTTAAGAGAAGTGCTGTATAGCAAATAATGACTTGGACAATATAAAGAAAAATATATTTAAGAGTGGACAGTGTTTTAAAGAGGTGGGTGTGAGTTTGATTTTGTGCTGTCTGAGCAACAAGCCAGAGAGGGAGATTCTTCTGGCTGGGTGTACGCTACACCATGGACCTAAGCATTAAGTATTTTGTTTTTTGTTTGTTGTTCTGCTGTTCGTTTTGTAAGGCTGGAGGGAAGCCAGAGGCCCCAAGACTTCTGTGGGCCTTTTTTAAGTTAAGGTTTTTTTTCTTGTTTTTTCTATGTGTTTTCTTCTGTGTTTGTCACAACTTCAGCCACACTTTAGTTTTTCATCTGTCTGTTTCATGTTTTCTCCTCACTAACTCTCATGTCATTTCAGACCCTGCCTCTCCCCCCTGCTCTGCATTACCCATTGGTTTGATCCACCTGATCTGCTCCACCCCTTACTCACCTGCTCCTCATCAGCTAATCAGCCCCCTCAGTATTTATACTGAGCCTGTTCCCTCAGTTCTTTGCCAGATTGTCTAGTGTGTTTACCTAGCTCTCCAGCGTTCCGTATTTTCTGAATCTGATCCTGCCTGCTTGTGATTTGACCTGCCTTTGGACTTTGGACTCTCCCTCTTGCCTGCTCCCTCTGTATTTGTTTGCCTCGCTGACTGCCTACCTGGTTTGACCCTCGCTTGTAATTAAAGATATTCTTTTGTAACTGAACTGTTTCTTTTGTGTCGTGCTATTGGGTTCCCGCCTGCCATTTTGTGAAGCCTGACAGAACAATCTGGCCAAAAGAATGAACCCAGCCGACACGGAGAACATAAAGCAAGAACTGGCAGCACAAGCTGCTGCTCTACACCAGCAGGAGAAACGCTTCACTGCCATGGAGGTGGCTCTCCAGGAGTCTTCTGCATGCCACAATCAACATCTGGAGACTCTGACTGGTCAACTCCAGCACCTCATGCAGGTCAGGCAAATGCCAGCTGTTCCACCACCCACCAGTACTTCTGTTCCTGCTGTTTCGGGTCCAGAACCCCGTTTGAACGCTCTCGAGCGCTTTTCAGGAGCCCCAGGTACCTGCCGCTCTTTTCTGACTCTGTGCTCTTTGACTTTTGAACTACAGCCTCTCACATATCCCACTGAGAGGTCAAGAGTGGCATTTATGATTACCCAGCTTACCGGGCGTGCTCGGGAGTGGGGCACCGCTGAGTGGGACAAGCAGTCGGCTCTTTGTTCCTCTGTGACTGCTTTCTCTGAGGGTCTTCGGAAGGTGTTTGACCATGCTACTCCTGGTCGAGAGGCTGCTCGTGGACTGTTTAACTTGGTTCAAGGGAGCCGGAGAGTGACTGATTATTCCATTGAGTTCCGTACACTGGCTGCGGAGAGTGACTGGAACTCTTCTTCCCTGGCTGATGCTTTCTACAACGGACTCTCTGATTACATCAAAGATGAGCTGGCAGCTCGGGACCCTCCGACAGATTTAGACGCTCTCATCGCCACGGCTATCCGCATCGATGGACGTTTCCAGGAGAGGAGACGAGAGAGAGCACTGTCCCGTACTCCCAGAAGCCTTCCCCGGCCTCCAGCGTCATCTTCACCTTTAATGCCTTCACCTCCTGCAAGTGCCCCTAGCGACCCAGTTGAGCCCATGCAACTTGGCCGAACCAGGCTGTCAGCTGCCGAACGACAGAGGCGGCAAAGGGAGAACTGCTGCATGTACTGTGGACAGGGAGGTCATTACGTGTCTTCCTGTCCAGTAAAAGACAGGGCTCACCAGGAATCCAGAGGGCGCTGGTGAGCCGCATCAGGAACTTTGAAATGCCCTCTCGGTCACTGCTTCATGCCCAGCTCAACTGGAATGGACAATCGCACACAGTCTCTGTCCTCATTGACTCCGGGGCTGACACTAACCTTCTGGATCATGATCTTGCCATGCAGCTGGGTATTAATCAGGAACCCTTAGTTGAGCCTATCAAGGCTACTGCTCTGGATGGGCATCTCCTCTGCACTGTAACCCACCGCACTGTTCCTGTTCATCTGGGCATATCAGGTAACCACACTGAATCACTTACCTTTCATCTGATAAACGCTCCTCAGCAGCCAGTCATCCTGGGGTTTCCTTGGTTAATAAAACATAATCCACATATTGACTGGAGAACTGGTTCCATTCTACAATGGAGTGAACACTGTCATGCGGTCTGTCTGAAATCTGCCTCTTTACCTGTCTTCAACACCTCTTCTGCTAACGAGTTCCCAGATCTCACTAATGTCCCATCCGAATACCATGACTTAAAGGAGGTGTTTAACAAAGTACGGGCCACCTCGCTTCCTCCACACCGCCCGTATGATTGTGCCATTGACCTCCTCCCTGGCTCATCACCACCAAGGGGGAGACTCTTCTCTCTGTCAGCTCCTGAAACCAAGACGATGGATGAATACATTAATAACGCACTGGCAGCAGGCATCATCCGTCCCTCTTCGTCTTCTGCTGGAGCTGGATTTTTCTTCGTGGACAAAAAGGACAAATCTCTCCGGCCCTGCATTGATTACCGTGGTCTGAATGACATCACCATCAAAAACAGGTACCCCCTCCCACTCATCTCTGTTGCAAGGGGCTTCTGTGTTCACCAAGCTCGATCTGAGGAACGCCTATCACCTTGTGCGCATTCGGGAGGGTGATGAGTGGAAAACGGCCTTTAATACCCCAAGGGGCCACTACGAGTACCTGGCTATGCCTTTCGGACTCACGAATGCTCCGGCAGTATTCCAGGCCTTGGTGAACGATGTGCTCAGGGATTTCCTCAATATATTTGTGTTTGTATATCTGGATGACATCCTCATCTTTTCTAAGTCCGAACAGGAACATCTGCAGCATGTTCGTAGTGTCCTCCAGAGACTCCTAGAGAACCAGTTGTTCGTGAAGGCGGAGAAGTCTGAGTTCCACACCACTGAGGTGTCATTCCTGGGATACATCATTTCAGTCGGACGTATTCACATGGATCCCACCAAGGTTAAGGCGGTGGTGGATTGGCCAATGCCCACCTCTCGGAAGAAACTCCAACAATTCCTGGGGTTTGCTAATTTCTATCGCAGATTTATCCGCAATTATAGTTCTGTGGCAGCCCCCCTGACAGCTCTCACCTCTCAGAAGGTAACCTTTCAATGGTCCCCTGCCGCAGACAGGGCGTTCAGAGAGTTAAAATCACGGTTCTCTTCTGCTCCTATTCTCATCCTTCCAGATCCTGAGTGCCAGTTTGTTGTGGAAGTGGATGCGTCAGACTCCGGGGTGGGGGCAGTCCTATCTCAGCGGTCAGTAGAGGATCAAAAGCTGCATCCGTGTGCTTTCTTCTCCCGCAAATTGTCCCCAGCAGAAAGGAATTATGATGTTGGAAATCGAGAGTTATTGGCTGTCAAGATGGCTCTCGAGGAGTGGAGGCACTGGTTGGAGGGAGCGAAGCATCCTTTTGTGGTGTGGACAGACCACAAAAACCTGGAGTACATCCGGTCAGCCAAACGGTTGAACTCCCGTCAGGCCAGATGGGCATTGTTCTTTAATCGTTTTGACTTTACCCTGTCTTATCGCCCAGGTTCGAGGAACGTCAAACCTGATGCACTGTCCCGTCAGTTCCAGTCTGACAACGATCCCACACAACCTGAGAGTATTCTCCCCAAGAAGGTGGTCGTCGGCGCAGTTACCTGGGACATTGTGGAGAAGGTAAAAAAATCTCAGGCCGATCACCCAGCTCCCAGTGCTTGCCCTGATAATCGTCTGTATGTGCCTGTAAATCTTCGCTCCCAGGTCCTCCAGTGGGGACATTCTTCTTGCCTTGCCTGTCACCCAGGGGTTAGGCGCACCCTAGCTCTGCTGAAGCAGCGTTTCTGGTGGGCTTCCATGGAAGAAGACACCAAGGAGTTTATCGCAGCCTGCCAGATTTGCTCTCAGCACAAGACCGCTCACCATGCCCCTTTCGGCCTTCTTCAGCCACTGCCTATTCCTCATCGTCCATGGTCCCACATCTCACTCGACTTTGTCACTGGACTGCCTCCCTCAGATGGTAACACCACCATTCTTACTATTGTGGACAGATTTTCTAAATCTGCTCAGTTTGTTCCATTGCCCAAATTACCATCTGCTAAAGAAACTGCCGAACTTATGTTGCATCATGTTTTCCGTCTGCACGGCATCCCCTGTGACATTGTCTCAGACCGGGGGCCACAGTTCTCTTCTCGTTTCTGGACAGAGTTTTGTCAGCTGTTGGGAGCCACGGTCAGTCTATCCTCTGGTTTCCATCCTCAATCTAACGGGCAAACTGAACGGATGAATCAGGAAATGGAGGCGGCCTTGCGTTGCATCACGTCCCAGAACCCATCCTCCTGGTCCAAGCAGCTTCTGTGGGTTGAATATGCTCACAATACTCTGCAACGGGGCTTTCTCCTTTCCAGTGCTCGCGGGGATATCAACCTCCACTGTTCCCTGAGCAGGAGCAAGAAGCCAGTGTCCCGTCTGTCCAGGCATTCATCCAGCGCTGTCGTCGCACCTGGTTACGGGCCCGTTCTGCTCTTCTGCGTTCGTCCAACCGGTACCAGAAAAATGCCAACCGCCGTCGGACCCCTGCACCCCGCTACACTCCTGGTCAGCGGGTTTGGCTGTCCACACATGATCTCCCACTCCGGGTAGAGTCCAGGAAGTTGGCCCCAAGGTTTGTAGGCCCGTTCTCCATCAGTAAGGTCATTAACCCTGCTGCAGTCCGTCTCCGCCTTCCTCGCTCCATGAGGATTCATCCCACCTTCCATGTCTCCAAGGTCAAACCTGTTAACCCTTTATTGGGCGAGTGACTATTTTTGGTAATTTCCGCACACTTTGCAAATGGCCACCCTCCTGTACGTCAGTTAGATCAAGAACCATGTGGTCTTTACTCAGCCAATCAGAAGAGATCACCCTACATCACAGATCACATGACTGTGGCGTTCGACCAATCAGCAGAGACCTGGAGTCCATCTAACTTTCTCTTTCCACTGATGGCGCTAAAAGACGCTAAAGAGACCGAGCTGCCCGTAAATTTCTGTACTAAACTTCGAAACTAGCCATGGTAAGTTGATGAATTTCACACATTTTATAGTTAAATAGTTGTGCTTAGTAATGACATATGTGTTTTTTGTGGAGGACTTGTGGAAATTTGTAAAATTACAGCTTGAAAAATGCAGGCACCATATTTGATCATATGCCCGGTTCACCTAAAAGAGGGATTTCATTAGGTGTGTCCATTTTTGGACATATGCCCGATGCATCTAACATTGCATGCTTATAGCATTTTCTTGATTAAAAAAAACAATACAACTAAAAACATTATGTTTAAATGTTGCCAAAGGTTTTTATAATACTATATAGTAATTCAGGGATAATTTTAACCGATTTCTAGAAATATTAAAGCTATAAATAGTGAAAAATTGTGATTTTTGTCAGTTTGTGACCTTTTAACAACTGTTATATTTTTTTAGGCAATGTCTGCCCGCATGTTTTATGCCAAGAAGCAGAATACTGTCGTGCCCACCCACCCTGCCATCAGTGATGATGATGAGGAGGATGATGATGATGTGGCAGACCCTGATTTTGTCCCACCCACCCACAACCAGGACATTCCATGTAGTGATACTGACCCCTCTGCCAGGAGGAAATGGATCCAGCCTGTGGTGGAAGTGCTCCAAGAAAATGACAGTGAGGACAGTGAGTACAGTGAGGATGACAACGATGATGATGATGACGATGATGATGATAATGTGCAGCCAGCAGTACAAGCCCAGAGGCCAAGGCCTGGCAAGTCGGCACCCAGGCCAACCACTTGGCATAAAGTTGACCTGAACAACACAGCCCTTCCTGAATACCAGCACGCTGCCCCAGACTACATTGACATGCCTTTTCAGTACTTTATTAGGTACTTTGATGCCCAAATAATCAGTCACATAACATATCAGACAAACTTGTATGCTGCTCAAAAGGACATCAACACCACTTTCTCCACCAATGAGAATGAAATAATGACCTTTCTGGCCATCCTCATCTATATGGGTGTTGTTCAGCTCCCCTCTGTTGAAGATTACTGGGCCATGGAAACCAGGGTCCCTCAAGTTGCCGACCTGATGTCATCAAAGAGGTTCAGGCTGCTGAAAAGGGTTATCCACTTCAATGACAACACTCAGATCCCTGGCACCAGCGACCGTTTCTTCAAAGTCCGGCCCCTGTTCAGCTATCTCAATAATGCCTTCAGGCGTGAGCCACAGACCCCCAAACAGTCTGTAGATGAGGTTATGGTTGCCTACAAAGGGAAGACAGCTGGCAACCTAAGGCAATATATCAAAAGCAAGCCAGACAAGTGGGGTTTTAAGTTGTTCGCGAGGGCTTCTGAGGACGGCTTCATCCATGACATGGTGCTCTACCAGGGCAAAACTACCCTGGAGGCCCATGATGTACCCCAGACGCCTGAACAAAAAGTGCTGGGTGCCACCAGTCAGATTGTTGCTGTCCTGGCAAGTACCATGTCCTCCCCCACCACCACAGCCATCTTTGCTGACAACTTTTTTACCAGCATGGAGCTAGTGCGGTACCTCAGAGATCAGAATTGCAGGTACACAGGGACAGCAAGGGACAATAGAATAAAAAATCCTCCACTCAAGTCCATCAAGGAGATGGAGAAGAAGGCTGTACCCCGTGGCACTTATGACTATGCTACCAGTGATGATGGGATACTGGCCGTCAGATGGAAGGACAACAGAACGGTCACTCTGCTGTCACATGGGGGTGGAGCCGATGTCCTCAGTCATTAGGTACTGCAGTGAGACCAAGATGAAGGAGCCTGTGAGCTGTCCAGCCGTCATCAAGAGTTATAACGCCAACATGGGGGGCATTGATAAAAGTGACATGTTGGTACACCTCTACCGCACCCCCATGAAGTCCAAGAGGTGGTACTTGCGTCTGTTCGCATATGCCGTGGATGTCAGTATCACAAATGCCTGGGTTGTGTACAGACGGGATAGTATGGCCCTTGGAGTGAAAGACCAGTCTCTGAAAGATTTCAGAATCCAGGTGTTCAGGGGTGCCAGCGGCCAGACATCTGCCAAATCAAGCTCCAGAAGAAGCTCATCCTCATCTGTTGAAAGCCTGAGCATGTATGTCGCTGTACCTGAGCCTGTGCGGGGACACCGCAGCCACACACCAAATGAGGCTGTGCGCTTTGACCTGTCCCTCTTCCATGCCCCTGTACATGACAAACGCCAGACCTGCAAGTACTGCAGCCGGAAAGGCAACATTGTGAGGTCAAATGTGGTATGCAGGGTCTGCAAGGTCCACCTTTGCATGAACAGTGAGCGCAACTGCTTCATTAGATACCATGAATAAGAAACATGAATGTTGAAAGTTGTACTGTGTATGTTATATAGTTTCTAAAGTTATGATGAATGTTATACTGTTATACAGTACATAAAGATTTACTGTGCATGTGATACTGTATGTTATACAGTATATAAAGTTGTACTGTGTGTTATACTGTTATACAGTACATAAAGATGTACTGTGTATGTGATACTGTATGTTATACAGTATATAAAGTTGTACTGTGTGTTATACTGTTATACAGTACATAAAGTTGTATTCCTGTATGTTCCTTTCACCTTAGAGGTGTTTTTGTTGTATATGTAACATATACACTTAATGGATTTTTTTTTTTTTACTACTGAAGGGCAAGGAACCAAATATGGTAACTTCGTTTACTTTGTTTTTCTGCAAGACAATGGAATTTTTTGAAAATGTTGAAAACAGAAATAAACTCTGGTTATGGCACAGACACATAGTCTATAGTTGATTTTTTGAATTTCATAGTATTTCAATGAGTGCCCTATAAAGAGAGCCAACTTCAGCCCTCCTCCAGACCCCCACCACCCCCCCGGCTCATTGATGGGGGCCCTGCTTATTCTGTTCATCGTCTCATCAAGTCGCGACGGCGGGGAAGGGGTCTTCAATACCTCGTCGATTGGGAGGGTTATGGCCCTGAGGAGCGCTCATGGGTTCCAGCTCGTAACATCTTGGACTCTGACCTCATCTCAGCTTTCCATAGGGACCATCCTGACCAGCCTGGTGGGACGTCAGGAGCCGTCCCTTGTAGGGGGGGTTCTGTCACAACTTCAGCCAGACTTTAGTTTTTCATCTGTCTGTTTCATGTTTTCTCCTCACTAACTCTCATGTCATTTCAGACCCTGCCTCTCCCCCCTGCTCTGCATTACCCGTTGGTTTGATCCACCTGATCTGCTCCACCCCTTACTCACCTGCTCCTCATCAGCTAATCAGCCCCCTCAGTATTTATACTGAGCCTGTTCCCTCAGTTCTTTGCCAGATTGTCTAGTGTGTTTACCTAGCTCTCCAGCGTTCCGTATTTTCTGAATCTGATCCTGCCTGCTTGTGATTTGACCTGCCTTTGGACTTTGGACTCTCCCCCTTGCCTGCTCCCTCTGTATTTGTTTGCCTCGCTGACTGCCTACCTGGTTTGACCCTCGCTTGTAATTAAAGATATTCTTTTGTAACTGAACTGTTTCTTTTGTGTCGTGCTATTGGGTTCCCGCCTGCCATTTTGTGAAGCCTGACAGCGTTAAGCTGTGCATTAAGCTATATTTGGTGGTGGCAGATGAGTGTACAAATCACACAAACGAGACATGGCAATTACAAGAGGTGCTATTGGGGGACATAACTAATATTGATCTAAAATTAGTCTTGACAGGCATAGTCTGCTATTCATATGCAAAATATGGCTAGGCAACATGTTCAGTGCATAAGCTGGAATATCAATGGATGTGGCAATCCTGTTAAGAGAGGGAAGGTGTTAACTTATCTGAAGTATAATGAGGCAGACATAGCTTTCCTACAGGAAACACACTTTAAAGAAGGAGAGGCATTGAAATTGAAACGGAGTTGGGTTCGACATGTTTTCCATAGCTCCTTCTCTAGTAAGCAGAATGGAGTAATAATATTGATAAACAAAACTTTAAGTTTTATTCTACTCAAGGAGATAAAGGATAAAGAAGGCAGAATGGTATGTATTCAAGCACTGATCAACGGTTCCAGGACAATATTGTGCAATATTTATGCACCGAATAAAGGTGACCCACACTTCTTTCATGATCTGAATAAGATGCTGGGAGAAATGGAAGGCCAGATAATCTTGGCAGGAGACTTTAACCAAGTGTTAAGATCCCTGCCTAGATAGAAGCAAATTTAGGGGCCCTCTGATGCCTAAGGATAGGGCTGCAATGCACATGATAAATGAGGATGTAGGGCTGGTCGATGTATGGCGTTTGGTGAATCCCACTGGAAGGGAATACACTTTCTTTTCACACTGCCAAAAATCTTACTCTAGGATCGACATGTTTTTGATTTCGAAAACCATTATAAAACAAGTTGTGACGTGTAAAATAAATGCGATGGCTCTCTCGGACCATACTCCAGTAGAGCTCGGCATTGATATAAATACTGATGTAGAGAAAAAAGGTAGATGGAGAATGAATACGTCATTGATAAAAGATGAGAATTTTAATCTGCTGTTGAAGGAGGATATTAAATCTTTCTTTGAAATTAATGCTGGCAGTACCGACACCAAAGCAACAGAATGGGAGGCATCTAAGGTCTATATTAGAGGGAATATTATAGCACATTCATCTAAAAACAAAAAAGAGAATATGGAAAAGATAATAGAGTTGGAAAGAGCGATCAAAAACCAGGAAATGGAATTAACAAAGCATTTTTCGGATAAACTGTATCAACAGGTTTGTGAGTTTAAGTTCCAATTGCAGGATATTTATAATAAAAAAGCAGAATATGCTTTATTTAGGCTTGGGACAACATTTTATGAAGGAGGAGAGAAATCAGGCAAGCTACTGGCTAGACAATTAAAGCAGCAAGATTTTCAGAATGTGGTTCCTGCAATTAAAAAAGGCAATGAATCAGTGTCTTCAACAAAGGAAATAAATGAGGTTCTACAACAGTTCTATAAAGAATTATACACATCAGACATTAACCCTCAACAGGATGAATTGACGGACTTCTTTATAAACATTGATATGCCTAAACTGTCTACCGAACAAATTGAGTGGCTGGACAGCCCGATAACAGAGAATGAAATCATGTTTCTTGCATGAAAACAGGGAAGTCGCCTGGCATGGATGGTTTTCCGGCAGAGTATTATAAGCAATATATAGATATTATGGCACCGATATTAAAAGACGTATTTAATGAAGCTTTCACATTAGGAACTCTCCCTCCAACATTCTATGAGGCCTTGATATCTGTTATACCTAAAAAAAACAGGGATACAGCAGACCCTGCAAATTATAGACCGCTGAGCTTAATTAACGCGGATTGCAAAATTTTAACCAAGATTTTGGCCTTACGTGTGGAAGGTGCATTACCGAGCATCATACACTCTGATCAAGTGGGATTTATGAAAAATAGGTCATCCACCGACAATATGAGAAGACTTTTACACTTGATATGGTCCAATAGGACAGGAACAGATTCGGTGGTTGCTCTCTCACTGGACGCTGAGAAGGCATTCAACCGGGTTCAGTGGGAATTCTTGTTTGCGGCCCTATCACATTTTGGATTTGGACAAACATTTATTAGCTGGATAAAAATCCTATATAAAAGTCCAAAGGCAGCAGTGATAACAAACGGTTTGATATCACCCTTATTCAACCTCACTAGAGGAACCCGCCAGGGATGTCCTTTATCCCCATTATTGTTTAATATCGTGTTGGAACCTCTGGCTATTGCTGTAAGAGGGAATGGAAATATTAGGGGGGTGGATTTGGGTGGGAAGGAGCATAAATTACTATTGTACGCGGATGATATTTTGATGCTGGTAAAAGACCCACTGACTTCAATACCCTGCTTAATGGATATAATAAAATCATATTCCATATTATCAGGATACAAGATTATCTGGACAAAGTCAGAGGCTATGCCTATCTCGGGATTATACCATTCGAACTCAGTGACAAATTTTGGGTTTAAATGGGTATCAAATGGGATGAAATATCTGGGAATAAAACTAAGCCAGGATGTCGAAGAAATACCAGCATCTAACCTCGAACCAATACTACAAAAAATAAAAAGCAATTTGGATAAATGGGGGAAAATTAGGCTTACATTATGGGGAAAGGTTAATGTCATAAAAATGGTGATTTCACCACAACTCAACTATATACTTATGATGGTACCAGTTACTATATCTCCTCACTTCTTTAAACAATATGATACGATGATTAAAGACTTCTTATGGGAGGGAAAAAGACCCAGAATTAAGCTCAGTAAAATGTGCGCACCTAGAGCTAAAGGAGGACTCGGATTGCCGGACCTAAGATTATATTATATTGCCTTCGAGATGGCCAAAATAGCCAAACACTGGATTAAAGATAATAAATTAGATTGGGTTGCTATTGAAAATAAGTTGGCATCTCCATTTTCGCATATAGATAGACTGTCTCAGCCTTCACTTGACTTATCCAATCCTATCATGTCACATTCCAAAGAAATATGGACTAAAATGCATGAGATGTTTAATTTGTCACACTGTAAGCAATCCAATTCCTCCCTATGGCATAACACTATGATTAGAATTGGAAAGACATCAGTATTTTGGAAGAAATGGCATGATAGTGGTATATGGACTATTGCTGACCTTTTTGAAAATGATGTGTTCGTGTCATACCCGGAGCTAATTAGAAAGTATAACCTCAAGGGGAAAGATCATTTTTGGAGATATCTTCAAATTAGGAGCTGTATTACCTCCAAGATTCAGTACAGAGATGGAAACCACATCACAGACTACTTCACACTATCTGAGGGGTGCCATCGAGCCTCTGTATTTTACAGAACAACCAACAATTTGCTAAGTAGTGACTGCAATAACTTAAAGGTGATATGAGAGAAAGACTTAGGATGTATGATAGAGGATGGGGATTGGTTGAAAATAATAGCTGACAAGGGAAAATACATTAGGGAAGCGAAAGGGAAATTCATCCAATACAAAATAATACATAGATACTACTGGACACCTTTAAGATTATATAGGATGGGAGCAATAAATGACAATTTGTGCTGGAAATGTCAGAAAGAAATGGGCACTTTTTTACATTGTATGTGGGAATGTCCAATTATACAGCCCTTCTGGCGAATCATTCTGGAATATTTAGGTTATTGGGTTAGAATAAACTTACCAGTATCTCCTAGACTCTGTCTACTAGGTGACAGAAGTCAAATATATAACATATCAGGTAGAGAGTTTTCTGTGATCATGGTTGGCATTACAGTGGCTGCTAGGACAATACTTAAACAATGGAAAACGCCTAAAACCCCAGTGTGTCAACAATCATTTGCTGAAAACTAATGAAATATTATAACTACAAAATTTGTATATACTATGTTTAGTTTGAGTTTCTTTCATTTATTCATCAGGATTGAAAGAATGGGTCGATGCTATGATAAAAACAGCTTCTTATGAGTGTATGCTAAATAGGATAAACATGGTTAAAAAGGGTAAAGCACCAGCATGGGACAATTTCTGGTCATATATCACGTTGACAAATAAACCTGTAATATGAACATGGCTAATAATTATTTCTGTATTGACTTGCCCCTGAAGCTGATTTGTATCTTGACGCTGTGTATTGGATATTGGATTTTATATATATGTATGTATGTATTTTTATATTTTATCATTATTATTATTGGTATGTATGTATGTATATATACACTATCTGTTCTGCACTTGTCTGTCATACACCAAAGGAAAAACCAATAAAAACTTGAATTACAAAAAAAAAAAAAAATAAAATAAAAAAAAAAAATATGAGAATGATTTGTAAAATGGTTAATAATAGGTTATCAATACCAATTAGCCACAACTTTGTGAAGCTAATAACTTTGATCATCTTGCTGCAATACAATGTTCAGCTGTAAAACCTTGAGTCCTGACCTCTGGGGGTGTCTGTGGTGTCTGCCACCACTGGACACTCCCAGCAGATCCTTTGAGTCTGTGGGGTTGCAGCATGGGGGCTCCATGGGTTAGATTTGTTCTGGGATGTTCCAGAGATTCGCTTGATTGTATTGAAATCTGGAGAATTTAGAGATCGGGCTTACATGATGACCTTTTTGTCCCATAAATTGGCTTATTCATGAGCATTTTTTGTGTGGCAGGGCTCACTATCCTGCTGAGGAGGGTTACTGCCATCAGAGAGTTCCATTGCCATAAGGGGGTGTACTTGGACTGCAACAAAGTTTGGGTGGGTGGTGTATATCAAATGGCACCCACTTGAATGCAAGGACCCAAGGTTTTCCAGAACAACATTGCATTGTAGCAGGAGAACCAATGTTGTTCACTTCACCTAACAGTGGCTTTAATGTTGTGACTGATTCTCATTGCATAACCCTCACCAGGAAATTAATTATTCAGAAAGTATTAACAAAAGCGTTTTATGGGACGGTAAGCTTAACAAAATCAAAATAACTGTACAATAATCGTAAAAATTATGTTCTCAATTGTTGAACCTCGAAGCACTCAACTTTGCATTAAAAGCATCTGTTATACATACATTTATGATCATAATGGTTTTCAGCAAAGTTGTTGATGTCTGCTCATCCGCTATTCTAAAAAGAATCTGTCTGTTCCTTCAGTTAACACCTTTCAAACTTGCAAACTGGTTTAATTCCCAATACAATCAACCTGAATCTAGCGAAGACATCTAAAGCCTAGGGTAACATGATATATCAGAAGCATATTACTTATGGATAAAACTCATCAAATGAATAAATGATAAATTAGTATTGTTTGTAAGCGATCTTTTGAATGCCAGGTACAAAATCATGTTTTAACAGTTTCAGAGGATTGTATAGTATTGTCAGTGACTAATTGCATAACATCAACTCTGTGCAGCTATACCACAAATATGTAGCACTGACACACAACAGTATCTCTCTTTTAAATGTAATGATGCCTATGAACTTAAACAAATGCTATGGTGTAATATTTAAAATATGTTACAACTAAACTTTTATTAAGAATGAATTTAATGTAGCTTCCCTTGTTCATGTGAAGCAGTACTACAACACTGACCTGTGATGGTGGCGTGGACATTGTGCTTTTCAATCAGCAGGTATCTGGGGCTCTCTGGGAACCACGGCAACAGCATCAACTGAATGAAGGTGGGGACCACCACCACTGAAAGAAAGAGGGGCCAATGCTCCTCCTGCAACAGTTCAACAGATGCTTAGAATATTAGAGCAACATTGATGATGTATGAAACCAATACATCTACACTGATGATGTATGAAACCAATAAAACTAGCTTATATATATAAAAAAAGAGATGATGATGCAAAATTTCATGTGCTGTGCTTGGTGGCAGTTTTAGTTCACAGTTAAATCCTATTGTTTGTCAATGGTAAGGACATTATCTGGACTAGTGCATTGCCCATAGGAAACATGTATTCCTATAGAAAAGTGGGAGGTTAAGTAGCTTTTTCATGGCTGGCCAAATGAGGTTGTGTTTGAAGTTGGGACATCAGGGATATAACTGGCTGTTTTGGACTACTTTTGATGATACGATTATATTTTATCTTAAAAACTATTTACCTTGCCTTGTTTGGTGTCATTATTTTCTCTCTGGTCCGTCGACTTGGGAGGTGGGGCGTGGGGGTGGTTAGCAGCTAGCTAGCAGATTCCGCATGTGCATGTGGCTATGGTGTGCAGTGATTGGCTCTGGTGCGCACGTGACTATGGTGGCTATGGGTGGCAATGCTAGCGGAATTCGTAAAGCATTTATGAAATAATTTATTAATGGTATAATTGTAGTCCAAACAAATGCAACATTGCACACACTTGAACCACGCAGCAGCCATGTTGAAACTCTCAGATCAGTCTGATCCTGATCTGCAGAGATATTTTAGGCACACATACACAGATGGACAGACAGACAGACACACACAGACAGACAGAGATTCCTTGCTTTTATAGAGAGATAAGTCAAATCAATCAAGGCCACTTAAGGACATCCCAGGATGGACTCAGGTCCACTTAAATCAGTCTAAGATGTGCTTTGTCAAGTATGGTAACACAAGTCATAACTTTTGTGTCTGGGGGAAAGCCTGAGTTCGGTTTCGTGCCTTCAAATTGCTCTCATGTCACCATGACCTGGGCTATTACAATAGTAAGTGCAGTTTAAATGACAAAATAGACACATTTACAAGTTTTTAAAAAAGAGTTTCAGCTTTCATTTATACCTATGTTGAAGTGAAAAAATCATCAGCTTAGTTAGAGCCAATTTTGTTTGCATTCCATAACCACACAGTCATGTGGATTTTGCAGCAGTCATCTCCACAAACAAGGTTGTTGTTAGGTAGTAAGCAGTGTTGAATACCTTTCCTAGAAGCTCATGAAGGCCGAGGATTTGGGCGGTGAAGACTCCAGTGCCAATAAAGATACTTGGCACAAGACCCAGAAAGCCTCGCAGGTTCTTAGGGGCTATCTCACCGAGGTACATTGGTACTACACTTAGAGAGATGCCTGCAGTAGAAGAAAGATGAATGTAATAATGCAGTGATTTACTTCATGATAAAATGTTTTATAAAGATTTTAAAGTGTATTTTAACTTAGTGTAAAAAAAAGAGGCATAAAACTGAACCGAGCAAATAAAGAGACACGACAAGGATAAAAGTACAACATGTGGATGCTTGAGTAAAGCATGTGGATATCTGAATGTTAAATCAATATTACAAAACCCACTTCAATCTGCAGGACGAAAAAGGGTTTTAAGTTTGAAACTGAAGGGGGCAGAATGTTTTCCAGTTCAACATGTTAATCATCTGACCTCTGAGATAAAAGAAGAAAAAAATAGGGAGTAGACGTTTGATTAAATTAATTGATTGTTCCTGATCAACAGCATTACTGTATGTTTTAGTTTTGTAATGGTTAGTAAACTAGGTGATCATTGGAGGTACAAAGGATGGGGGCAATAATGGGGCAACATATCACAAGGGTAACTGGTAACTGCTGCTAGCTGTGGCTGCTGATAGATATTTAAGCCTAATCAGTAGAGTTTTCAACGAAGCGGGCCAGCCCAACAAACCCGACAGGACCCGCCAGTTTGGCTCTCAAATGAGCCGGGTCTGGTCAGGGCCTCGGGCTTCCTTTTTTATAAAACACCTTTCATAAAACACATTTCTTGCAGGTTGTAAATTATATATTGTTTGTTGTGAATCATCGCTGTTCATATGTGGTGAGGGGCAGACGCAGACCTGACACCGCTGTGTGATGTACTCACGCCTATAGCCTGGCTGGGGAAGATGGAATTGGCTAAAAGTAAACTTGCAACAGGCAAATTCACCCTTAAGGAAAACAATGCAGGTGTGCGGGGGGTCAGGTTTCGGCCAGGTTCGGGCCAGGTTTGGGCAGACAATTAATGCTGGTGTGTCAGGCTGCGTTGGGTTCTGGCTTAAAAACCCACGGGCCATGTCGGGTCGAGTTGTAATTTTCAGGCCCGTTGAGAACTCTACTAATCAGCCGTGCATCTAGCGGTCCAGACTGAGAGCTTGGAGCAACAGGGATATGTTGTTTTTTTCACAACTAGCAAAGGAATGTTGAACTAGGATGGACTGTCACTAGCTTGTAAGCATGCTAACTTAAGTAGATGTCTCCGTGAAACGACACATACAACAATTATGACTGCACATTCTGTTAATAATTAATCTGTTAACGTTTTTAACTTTTTTTTTTTTTTATATATTGCACCTTTAAGTACCAAAGTGTTGCAGACCAAGTAATAGCTTCTGCCATCTCTTTAGCAAAAATGTCATTGATCTTTTTAGATGTGAGTATTTGCTGCTTGTTAATGAAAAATCTTTGGGTTATGAGCTGTTGGTTGATTATTTGAAGAAATGACATTATTTGTTGAAGACATTTTTCATTATTAGCTTACATTCTTTAGACTTTAAACTGATTAATCAACAGAATAATATAGATACTTGACAACAAAAATTAGAGTGAGTGGCAGCCCTTTGTTTACCTGTGCCAAGATTTCAAATACTTGCTGCCACTGCTTGACTATATTACTTTTCACACAGAGATTCAGCATTTGGTCATTTCTTGACACTGAGGACGAATGCTATTTTTCAGGCAGAAGTATGATATAGAGTCGAAACTGTTGCCCAATTTACGACGTTACATTTGTGCCACATTCCTGAAGGATCATGTGGAGATTTTGAGCACAGAACAATATATTTTGCAAACACCTCAATTATATTTTGAAGAAAAATTATACAAAGCAAAACATTATTTCATTTGAGCAAACAAATATGTTCCTTTCATAATAAATCTATTTGCATGTTTGCTATTATCTCTTTTAAAGTGCAATAATAACCCCTCTCAGTCATATGTCCTGCACTGCACACTCGCTCTCAATCTCTCCCTTCTGTACGCGCTCAACTTTATCTGACCACTTGCTCAACTTGGCACAGCGTTGTGTGCCACAAAATCGACTGAATTGCATAAAGTAATTTCAGATTGGCTGTTTAATCTCAAATTAGATTACTAGTAGAAGTATTTACAGCATCCATAGTGGAGTTGCTTGACTACAGCTAGATTAAAACACATTTTTCATTATTGACATGACAGTGTATTAAAGTTATAGTTATGTTGCATTGTTAGGATTAACGGTATATCTGCATGCATCTTGAGACATTGTTAGTTGTTAGTATATGTTAGTTTAACTCACCCCTCATATATTACCCCTTGTATAGCAATCCTGGCAAGCATAACTGGACAATTTCATTTGAACAACAAAACCAAAATGTCCCACCACAGCCACATGTATGTTGTATGTATTGTCATGTAATATATCATATTTTGTGAACACTATTAAAGGGATTGTTCGTGTTTTTTGAAGTGGGGTCATATAAAGTACATATCTATAGTCAATCTGTTCTCTACTGTAATCACCGATCAGCGCAGCCTCAGTTTGGAGAAGTAGAGAGCCACTCCAGCCCAGACGCTCAGCTTTGTACTGCAGTGAACAGGGTCCAGATGTTCTACGGTTGAGAAAATGTAGTGCCAAAAGAAAGGCAGGTCTGATGGCGATGTAAAGGTGTGAATTTTGTCTATACAATGTACACTTGAACTGTTTCAGAGGTTTTTTAGGCGGGCCCTGTTTTAGGTGGTTAAATTTTGCTTTTTCCCTGGACCCTGTTCACTGCAGTACAAAGCTGAGGGTCTGGACAGGAGCGGCTCTCTGCTTCTCCAAACTGAGGTGACCTACCTGAATCGTGTAGGTCCAATGAGAAAAATTTTTTTGCGGGGGGGGGGAAGCAAAGATTATCAGTGAACTCTGAACATGTGCACACCTCAAGGGAGCCTTGAATTCGATCAAACCAACTTTTCTAAAATCTCTACAACTCATTTTCAAGACGTGTGGATGATGCTTAGGTGAGGGGACTGACTGGAAGCGTAAAGTACGTTGCAGTATGTTGTATTCTCTGTCAGAAAGACAACAAATTTGTCTTCAAAGCATGAGCTTTACATTGCACTCCATTAGAGTTTAGAACTGGGTTCTTAGCAAGGTTTTAGTTGTAGAGACTTTTCTAAAATCCCTACGACTCATTTTCAAGACGTGTGGATGATGCTGAGGTGAGGGGACTGACTGTAGGCTGAACGTAAAGTATGTTGCATTCTCTGTCAGAAAGACAACAAATTTGTCTTCAAAGCAAGAGCTTTGCATTGCACCCCATTAGAGTTTAGAACTGGGTTTTTAGCAGGGTTTTAAAACTCAACGGCTGTGGGTCGCACAGCAGTGCACGTCATCGACACCTCCGCCCATCTCACGCAATAACCGTCACATTGACGTCTCGGATTTAGATAGCCTCCGAAGGCGGCAAATTGGTGAACCAGAACAGACCTCCAATTTACCGTGCTCTGTCTAAATCTGTGGACCTAGCCACAAAAAGGATGGCCAAATTGGTGGCTTGCTGCCCTGTCTAAAAACGGCTATTAACTTTGCAAATAAGGGCAGCCATGCACTGCAGGCACATTTTCAAACAGAAGTGCGACAGAGCACAATTTGTGGCATAACTCAGGCACATTTGTAACGTTACTCTGGCAAACCTTCGGATAAAATGTCTGCAGTGTTGAAATAACTTAAATTAGAAAGTGAAAGCAGTCCAGCAGCAACACTTAACATCTGCAATACCACTCGAGTTACAGCGTGCCGGTATACGCACTAGTTTTTTGGGTCTCATACAGCAGAACATGTAAAACAGGCAATCGAGGAGATGCTGAACACATGTGAAATAGACAAGCAATGCTCCAGGTCATTTTACTTGACAGCGTAAGGAATATGAATAAAGCAGCGGATGACATGAGGGTACCAAGCGTGGGCTGCATCTCACACACTTAAGCTGGCTGTACATGAGGGTCTGCTGTCACAGTGCAGCATCACAGACTCACCTGCTAACACAAGGAAGGTGGTAGGCCAATGTTGCAATAGCATATGCAGAATAAGTAAGACCTATATGAAAGTATAGACTTCTTTTCAACAAAATAAAAAAAATTAAAAAAACGTATTAAGGAACAGCTTGGATGCAGGTACTTTTTTTCTTAATGCAGCTGTATTATCCAGGAAAATATTAGTTAAGGTTAATCATCAGATCAGGACTCGGTATCAGCATTTACTAAATAAAATAAGGACTCGGATTGGGATTAGGGTAAAGAAAAAACTTGATCAGGACATCCCTAATAATAAGTGGCTTTAACAAGTTTAATAATGGGTTGTACCAAAGTGCATTTACAAGGTGGACTTGCAGTTCCTCATGGTTTTCAAAAAATACAAATTAAACCAGAACTGCAAGCAGTTATAAACTGCGGCCAAGCCCCCCCACGCGCCGCAGAGCCCACGGAAGTTGGCCCCAAACGATGATGGACCCGGGGCAAAAGTGAGGACACAGGCCAACGTCTGAGCTGTGGTATTCGCTGTAATGGGAAGTACACCTGCAGTGCAAAAGGCTGAATGTGTGGCAATTTGGATTTCTTGTACTAAATCACGCACACATTGACCAGTAATGACTACCTTCAAGATACGGCCTCAGGATTGGCCCTACATCATACAGACCAAATTTAGAGATATGAACTTCCCATATTTTTAGCACCCCCTGTTTGGTGTTAATAGCATTTGGTTTGACCACGATATCAAACAGTTTATATTTTTATAGCTAGCTAGAGAAATGTGTTTGTTAATAATTTGCGCATTTTTTGACCGAGCAAAATTCTTTTGATAACTTTAGATCAGGTCCAGTTGAAGTACATGCCAAGTTTCACGCAGATGGGACAAAATCCCAAGGAGTTCTAAAAAGTAGGTTTTGCATATGTGGCGATTCAGTAAATGAAATGTGGGTATAAGGTTTGCAAATGTGTTATTTAAAATGTGGAAATTACAGGCAAAAACACGATTGCATCCATTATAGCGCCACCTAGTGGAGTACATGTGCAATTTTTGGTATGGAAGAACTGTGTCCTACTCTATCTGTACCATATAAATTTCAAAGCTCTCAGCATAATAGTTTGGCTAAAATTAATGTTTGTTGTTTATTTTGTAATAAGCCACGCCCACATTGACCAGTCATGACCACCTTCAAGATATGGTGTCAGTATTGGCCCTACATCATGCCAACCAAATTTCGTAAAAATCGGTGTAGCCGTTCAAGAGACATAAATTTCCCATATTTGTAGCATCCCCTAGTGGCCAAAATTCTCAAATTTGGTGTTAATAGCATTTAGTTTGACCGAGATATCAAACTGTTTACATTTTTATAGCTAGCTAGAGAAATTTGTTCGTTAATAATTTGCGCAAAATTCTTTTGATAATTTAAGATCTGGTCCAAAAAAACTTTCAGATGGAGGTGGGCGTGACCATTGCAAAGCGATTGAGCTTGATTCAGGGAATCTGGGGATACAAGGTTTTTGAATGTGCTTGCATAGGCGTTTCTTCGGCCCCTCGGGCTTGGCCCCCTAAAAAATCCTTACAATTACACCACTGGTCCTAGCTCCTAGGCCCCCTAAATATGTGACTGAATGACGGACATCTCTTGCTGTACATTTCTAGGGGCAGGGTTCTCTCTCTTTCTGCCAGCCTTGTTGACCCGTTTGTGGCTATAGTGTTAAGCAGCAAAGACACCAGGTTTCTGGCTGCTGACTCAACTGCACCACAGCCTTACACCAATTCAGTAGTAACATGTTTTCAGTGAATCTGACCTTAAAATTAGGCTACAGTTTGTAAGATAGAAAAATCAGCCATATTTTCTTCAATAATGCTAGCTGTAAGGTTAGGTACATAGCTATGTCTCCAACTAGCAAAGTTCATTTTATCTGAAATGGTAATATAATAATAATAGCAGGTTTTGTAAAAGGCATTGTAAACAATAACGTGATATCACAAGACTAGAAATTCATAACTCACCTGATGTTCCGGCGTATTGTTGCTGTTTTCACCATTTGATTCTGTCAAATCCAGTGCCTGGAAATCTAAAACTTCTAATCTTCTTTTTCAGCTTCTTATGGAAGCGTGGTGATTGGGTATAAAACAGTCAATCTGAATAAACTTTTTCCAATTCTCCAATTGGTTGATTTTGTGGCACATTTGTAACGCTGTGCCGAGTTGAGCAAGTCTTCAGGTAAACTTGAGCGTGCATAGAAAGGAGAGATTGAGATCACACTCTGACAATGCAGTAAGTAAGAGTTTGTTAAATATGTCCTCTAACAAACTAACTGCTCCAAATGATCCATTGATCCTTCAGGAATGTGCCACAAATATAATGCCATACCCATTCCACCTGTAACTTACACAGAGATGGCGAAGCGGATTATTAGTGCAAGATTCCTGTCTCGAAGGGTAGTGTGAATGGGGCTTGTGTGTCTCTTTCTTGCCACTATTTTTCCTCAAAAACTAATCTATTGGTTCTTTTTGCTTTACTTAAAGGATAACTTTGGTCAATTTCAACTTGCAGCTTTATCGCTCAAGCTACCCTTGACTTGCCAGTACCAAAGACGCAAACACTTTTGGTGCAACCCTTACAGGGCTCCTTGAACGGAGAGTTAGCATTGACAGCTAACAGCATGGGATCTGAACTTTACATTGTGTTTTAAGCGTCTTAACATGCTCCAAATCTCACCCCAAAAATTATGCAGCATCAGCAGACAACTTACAACACAGCACTGTAGCGTGTATGACACAAAATGAATAATAAAAGTGGTTAAAAGAGTGTTTGTGCAAGCAGCTACATACCAGTTTGTTTACATCCATGTCTTTCGGTGGTCCATACTAGTCGATCCGTCGATTGAGAGCTTGCTTGTCTAGCTCTCAGTGCAAAGCAAATAGACTCATAAGAGGCCATTGCAAGGCTCATGGCTCATGACAGAAAAATGAAAATGCTGGAATACGTTACTGTCTGCAAAATTCAAGTTTCTGTCTCTGCCAGTGAGGAAGTAAGCGCACGCTTACTTCCTATATAATATAATGTGTTAGAGCATGCAGCGACTCAAACAACATGGAGGGAGGAGAGATGTGCGTTTTGTAGCTGGTAATACAGTTATTATTTTGAGTTACTAAAAAAATGTAAAACACAAATGCTTGATCAAGGGCCTGGCCCGAGGATAGTGGAGGGAAATATCGACCCAACACGGCCTGCGGTCAGGGTCAGGCTTGGGCTCGGCCAGACTCTCTTGAGAGAATTGAAACTCTAACAGGGATCAATTTGAGACGGCCGATGCGTGGAGGAAGGTCGCTCTAGTCGTTGGTTTGCCTGGTGAGCTTCTAAATGTGTAATATGTTTGTAAGAAAGGAGAGAAATTATTGCATACTTGCGTTGCAACGTAGCATGCTAGCATGCTATTTAATGACTTTATGAAGTAACTTTCCATCAAGTAACTTTCAGTGATCAACGATGTTGGTAAGTGGATGGGCTGTGCTACAGCAGTAGTGTGTGGTGGTGTTTAATGCAAGTGGCGTGCGGGCCCTTTAAATTTAGAAGCAAGGACGAACAGGGTGACAAAAGGGACTTAGGCGGAGTGGACAAGGTGGACAAGGCAGATTTTCCTCTTTGTGAGCTTTCGGTCTGAATGCACAGTAAGGGTTGCACCAAAAGTGTTCGCATCTTCTGTACTGGCAAGTCAAGGGTAGCTTGAGCGATAAAGCTGCATGTTGAAATCAACCAAAGTTATCCTTTAAGATGGCTGGTAGTGAGTTATAATTTCAGTGCAAAAAGATTGTCTACATCACCTTGGGACAGTCATAAAACATGGCACACAATAGACACTGTGCAGACAAAGTACTAGTCAGTGTACAGCAATCCAAGCTTCCCTTACCATCGAGAGAAAGTGTTCAAATTCCTGTTTCTTGTGTGAGTGCGTGAAGGCCCTGCCTCTTCTGACGTAATTCATATGGTCTCTTATTTTTCATTGGAAATGGTGAATTTCATAAGTCTGCAGATCTGTGGTTATGTGATTCAACATCATTGTCATTAATGTGCTGCTAGAACAGTATTCCCTCTAAACATGTGGTGGAATAACAAAATCATCTATCCACCAGATGTTGAACGAGCTGCAGGAATTTAAGTTCTAGCTCACAGTCAGAGTGTCAGTTTATTCCAAAGCTGTTAGATAAGGGTGACAACAGGTCTCTATGCAGACCAGTCAAGGAGCTGGCTTTGTGCACAGCGACAAACAGTGGTATCTGCATACATTTGGCCACATGGTTTACATGCCATGACATTTTATACAGCAGCAAATGAATTTCCCTTTTGGATAATAAATCTAAGTCTAAGACTCAGTGTACAGTGGATACACAGCCAGGTGGGTGCATAAGTGTGTGTACCTGAGTGAATTCCTGTGATGAAGCGGCCAAAGATGACCATCTCAGGTGAATTACAGATCCGGCTGAATCCCATGAGTGAACCAGCAATAAACACCAGCACTGTTGTGTTTACCACTGTGCCTTTCCTGAAAGTACACACACACACACACACACACACACACACACACACACAAATAAATACATATAAAACACATATGGTGTGTAGAGGTTTGTGAAACAGTAATGACAGAACAAGTATATGTCCGATAGTAGTAAGTAACCCCTCCCGTGATATGCACAAAGTCAGCGACACACACACAGTATATACTTGTAAATCAGGTTTAACCATGAAACGCTAACGTCTCACAAGCTTTGTCATAAAACTGTGATAAGCCATAAAACACTGCTGAAGACACTGATCAGCCTGTAAATGGGATTGTAAAGTCTACTAGTCTACCAGGTTGAGCTGACACAAAGGAGTTATGTTTCGTTCAAAAGGAAAAGCCCTGCTTCCTGAAAAAAGGCACAATAACAGCCATGGGCCGTTATAGACTGCACCATTTTCTCTCTTGTGTCAGAGAATTTGTTGTGGACCTCCAGGACTTTCTACATAGTTTCAGTCAAATCAAATCAGTGAAATTTAGAGATATTCTGTTAATATGCATTCATTTCACTGAGTTGTTACCCAGTCTATCTGCCAGTAAGCAACCTGAGCCAGTTAATATTGATGCAGATGTTAGCTAGCTACTATACACTAAGCAAACTAACATTAGCCCTTGGCTGCATTCATCTTTCCTTGAGTTGCAACCAGTCGTCCTGTCCCTACAGCTGAAAAACACCCCCCTCATAGCATGATGCTGCCACCACCATGTTTCACTGTTGGGATTGTATTGGGAAGGTGATGAGCAGTGCCTGGTTTTCTCCACACATAGGGTTAGGGTTAGGGTTAACGCCAAAAAGTTCAATCTTGGTCTCATCAGACCAGAGAATCTTATTTCTCATAATCTGGGAGTCCTTCATGTGTTTTTTGGCAAACTCAGTGCGGGCTTTTATATGTCTTGCACTGAGGAGCCACTCTGCCATGAAGCCCCGACTGGTGGAGGACTGCAGTGGAACTTTCCCCCATCTCCCTACTGCATCTCTGGAGCTCAGCCACAGTGATCTTTGGGTTCTTCTTTACCTCTCTCACCAAGGCTCTTCTCCCACGATTGCTCAGTTTGGCTGGATGGCCAAGTCCAGGAAGAGTTCTGGTCGTCACAAACTTCTTCCATTTAAGGATTATGAAGGTCACTGTGCTTTTAGGAACCTTGAGTGCCACAGAAATTCTTTTGTAACTTTGGCCAGATCTGTACCTTGCCACAATTCTGTCTCTGAGCTCCTTGGGCAGTTCCTTCAACCTCATGATTCTCATTTGCTCTGACATGCACTGTGAGCTGTAAGATCTTATATAGACAGGTGTGTGCCTTTCTTAATCAAGTCCAATCAGTTTAATTAAACACAGCTGGACTCCAATGAAGGAGCAGAACCATCTCAAGGAGGATCAGAAGAAATGGACAGCATGTGAGTTAAATATGAGTGTCACAGCAAAGGGTCTGAATACTTGTGGCCATGTGATATTTCAGTTTTTCTTTTTTAATGAATTTGCAAAAATTTCCACATTTCTGTTTTTTTCTGTCAAGATGGGGTGCTGAGTGTACATTAATGAGAAATAAAATGGACTTTTTTCATTTATGCAAATGGCTGCAATGAAACAAAGAGTAAAACATTTAAAGGGGTCTGAATACTTTCCGTACCCATTGTATGTAGTTGAGATCAAAATTTATGCTGAGGAGGAAGATGGTATGAGCCAGGGTGCCTACTTTTGTTTGGATGTTGTCACAAAACTTTACATGTATGTAGCTGAGAGTGAAAAAAAAAAGGTTGTAGGTGTGGTCTTCTAGCAACAGACACCATTCAAACTTTGAGCCAGTTACAAGACTTTGGTCTTGGTCAAGATTTTTTGGAGTCTTCTATAGTTTTGAAACTATCACACTTTTAGTTTTATGGGGGTTTTTTTTAGCTTCTGCTCTCCTGCTCTTATAATGGGTATGTATTCTGGTCATTAAGGTGAGTGAGAGCACCTTTTGTCTTGTTTGTCTTTTTGCTCTGTACTCTCCACAATTTTCAACTCTCATACACAAATAAAACAGAAACATGTAAGAAATCTCTTGTTTCAGCTGATGGACTGATTTCAGTAAAAGGACTTACACTTTTAACTGATCAGTTTTCAAGAGACAAGCACACCAATCAACTCCCTCATAAGCCCCAATGTTAATTTTTGAGCCCAAATTTCTGTACTGTATTTCTGTATTTCTTTTGACAGTACAACATAAAAAAATGTCTCTCTGTTTGACTACTTGTCCTCTCACTCATGCTGTTAAAATATACACATCAGCCATTTTCCTGCTTTCTTTAAGTGGACTTTTTTTCAGCTGTCATCAATGATACAGCAAATTCAAGCCCTATGGTGGCTTTGGACCAAATGCGATGCAAATTATTCACAAGACTAGATTACATACAAAGCATGTTAAAACTTTTTTTTTTTTCTTCCTGGTGTGTGAGTGTGTGCGAGCGCATACATCAGGTGTTCCCATTGGTAGCTGTACCGGATGCTGCTGAGTGTCTCTTAGGCTAGCACTGACAACTGGCCACTATCCACTTTCATGCTTGGATGGTCTAAGGAGGGTGACTGTGTAAGGTGTCAGGACAGAGCAGAGCCAATGCCTAAAAACAGCACTGAGGGCTGCCGAGGGGAAATATCTCCTGCTTAATGTCAAATTGTACCACAAAAAGAGTCTGATGAGGAATTGCACCTTTTTTCTTCAGAAAGTGATACTTAAAGAGCAACCTGTGGATTGGATTTCGGACATTAGTTTTAATGAAGATTATTTAAGAAGTGACGATTTTTCTTACAAGCACTAAGATCAAAGATTCTAGGAAAAAAACTATTGCTTTGAGCAATACCCTGATTTATTTAGTCATTTTTAAACTTGCATTGGATGACACAATGCACTTCCCACAGGGCACTATAGGGTGGCAGTTGAAATGACTCTGGAAAGTTGTTATATAACCCACGTTCCTCAGGTCAAACCTGAGCAGTTTATGTGTGTGGCAGGCGGTGCAGTTGGCATGGGGGGGTTGACTCAGCCAGCAATTGTGTCTACTGGCATCAGTATGAATGCCATGTCTCAGGCTCTACGATCAGAACATTGCATTGCAAAGAGAGAATCAATGTCATTCATTTTATCTGTCAGTTAACCAAATGTTGCGGCTGATCAGATTATATGTCAGTGCCTTAAAACTAGTTGGTGAAAGTTAAGTAAATATTTTTGTCATTGTATGTTAGTTAACCAACATTAACTGTTAAACGTATAATCAAATCTAGAATCCTCTCCCGAGCAATAAATGATAATAAATGTCTTACCTGCCGAAGCGAGTAACCAGCATGCCCACAATGAGGGAGCCCAGCAGACCTCCAATAGCGAAGACAGACACAGTGAGAGAGTACATCAGGGTCAGGGTCTCCCCACTGAGTCCTGTTCCATTACGACGCAGCGCTGTCTTGTTGTAGAAGTCCTTAATGTACTGAGGTGTCACGGAGAAAGAGTATTTCAGAATTGTTGATATACCAAAGTTTTGATGTCAGTTCAAAAGCTAAGGGGTCTGTCATGTCATACTTTTGTAGTGTTAAAAATAATCATAACTGTGTACCAACTTCCTCACTGTCAGGTGAAGTGGCTCTTTAACATTTAACATTACTCTCCTGTGCCTGACAGACGACAGTCACATATACACATCCTGTTTCAGCATTTAAATAACTAGAGCTGGCATTTTTATTGAAAGGACATACATGAAAGAATAAACTATAGAGGAACATGACATGATTATTTTGTGATATCTGTATCTACATTTTGTGATGCATTTTTACTTTGTAAAGCTTCAAAGCCTGTTCAGGTTTCAACTGCCACCATAACTGTGAGTACAGTTATCATGTTGACATTGTTATTCAGGTGTCTATTGGAAGATTACTGGAAAAGACCTGTTTATTTGTTAAAAAACAGAATGGCCATGTGACACTCATCTGCAGTAATACAACAGATTGACTGAGAGTAATCAAAACTCACCATCAGTTAATAGTTTCAGTTTGTTCTTGTCATGTAATAGCATCGATTCCGGTCACAGAATTTTCCATTAATTTGTTTTATACCATGTTCTGGGGGAATACTTGATTCTGATTGGCTGCAGGGTGTCAATTAACCCCTGATATATGGACACCTACTAAGTAGTTCCGGTCAAATTGTCTGTTCACCGATCTAAATCAATGCGCTAGCTGGCGTATCAAACCTGAATGTTATTTCCTTCAGTGTCTTATCCTCTGAACACCACAGGGTGGCGACTGTAACACACAAGCTGCAGAAAGTACACTTCCCCTCTAAATGTACTGGTATGTGAATAATCTCACATCCCGGTCACTGTTCAACTCTGCTTCAGGCTGCAGCCACAGTAACGTTAAACACGGCTGGTCATTTGTTAGTGAAAATCTTGCTATTGATTTGGGGACAATGACATGACTGGTTATTTAGCTAATCTTGTTAGCTAGCATACTGTCAAATTATATTTACTGTCTGCCAACCATATGCAATGTTGTTGACTTTGAATCTTGCTCGCATAGCGTTAGCTCTCTGGCTCATCGCTCAGCGGACTAGAATATCTCCCATTGCCAAGTAGTATCTATGGTCCGTCCTATTTACTGGAGGAGTGAACAACGTCTCTGTTGCATAAGAATCTTACGGGAGAGTAATGATTGTTCCAGGTATTAGTCAAACCCTCAGGTGTTGCCAGGGAAACTTAGTTGTGGCTTGTGAAAATTTTTTTATTTTGATTGTAAAATGAATGACAATGTAAATTAATGGTCCGAATTTCTTTTCTTTGGCGAGTGACCATGGTATAAGAAGGATTATGCCCTTCGAGGTGTCCATAAACAGGAGTTAATGGACTTCGCGGAGGCAACTGTCTGAGGCCATTATCTCCTGTTTATGGACACCTCGTCGGGCATTATCCCTTACATAAAGCATTGCTCGTTGTGGCAGCACTGTTGATATTTCTCCTTTCGCCTCTCATGTTGTGAAAGAATCTGTAACATAATAACCAGAGCACAGCAGGAAATATGTAGATCATTGGAATAAAAAAAGTTATATTATATTATTATGTTATATGTTCTGTAAGTTCAAAATGTTTGTCTGGCGAAAGAAGTGCATGTTTGGAAGCCTAAACATACTCCAAAATGCACCAAAGTCTGCACACACATCACATCTGGTGAAAAACTATGATTCAACATAATTGAGTGTGGGTGTGTCTAGGGGACTCCATATTACCCCCTAATGCCGGGTTATGTGACCAAAAACTCTCTTTGATCGTCATTAAATTTGCAGAACTCATCAATATAGCCATGAATTAACTTTGAATTTTTTGCCCCAACAGGAAGTCGGCCATTTTGAATAGCTTGCACCGATTTAAATTTTTCAGACACTGTTTAGAGGACTTTAAGATATTTACAGACTAACAAAATTTGGCAGGTAGGTTTAAACTCATGAGTACTTTAATTTGATACCACAACTGCCCTGAGGTATGGCAGAACTCTTCAGTAGCACCCCCTAATTGCTTTTCACATTTTATACAAACAGACAAACTCATACATTTGCCAAAGTTTGCACATTCATCACGACTCACAGACATTTATATCTGCTATGGTCTGGGCCTTTTCAGTTACAAGATGGCTCCACAGCGCCCCCAGGAAGATTTCAAGCACAATATTTGGTATGCATTTGTATCATGAACAGACACAAAAAAAACCTGTTGGACCCATACCCTCAGTCTAACAGGAAGTATGCCATTTTGACAGTTGGGATTTTGCCGCCAGTTGGCACAATTTTCTTGCATAGTACTTTTCGTGCTTTTTCTTATTTATCACATGTGCCTTGCAAAAGTGCTTGACTTTGTATATTTCAGTTTTATATATTTATTTTAACATTGTTTGCATTCTGTAGACAGCAAAGGAAGAATTTCATTGTAAAGAGAATCATTTTTTCCTTGGAATGGAATAGAATAGAATAGAAGTCTTTATTGTAATTTAATCAACAAATAAAAAAGCAATACATAGAACAATAGTAATAAGAATAAATTATATATAAATAAGGTGCTAAAGGGAGGTAGGAGGAGGTAGATTGGATTTGTAGTAGTGTCTCCCGGAGGGCAACAGATCAAACAGGGGGTAGGCAGGGTGTGAGGGGTCTTCTGTGATGGCCTTAATTCTCCTGAGGCAGCAGGCTGTGGCGATGTGTTCCATGCTGGTGAGAGGGCAGCCGATGATCTTTTGGGCAGTGTTTATGACCCAATGCACCGCCTTCCTGTCCTTAGCTGTTGAGCCTGCATACCACACACCCAGACAGTGCATCAGTACGCTCTCCACAGAGGAGTGATAGAAGGCCAGCAGCAGCTCTGTGTCCAGTTTGTTTTTCCTGAGGACACGCAGGAAGTGTTGTCGCTGCTGAGCTTTCTTAACCAGGGCCCTGATGTTGTAGGTCCAGGAGTGGTCTGCGGAGATGTGGGTGCACAGAAACCTGAAGGTGGTGACAATGGTGACACCATTGCGACAGTTCCTTCACCTCGGCCCTGTATGCTGTCTCGTCCTCGCCTTGGATGAGTCCAACCACTGTGGTGTCATCTGCATATTTAATAAGAGAACAGTCGTAGGTGTACAGTGCATACAGTAGAGAGAACGCAGCTTTGAGGGGAACCAGTGCTGAGTGTGAGTGCAGTGGAGTGGTGGGGGACGAGTCTCACAGACTGTGGGCGACTTAACAGGAAGTTTCTGATCCAATTGCAGGTGGGGAGGGGGATCTGTAGTTCCAGAATGTTGGTGATGAGAATGTCTGGAATAATGGTGTTAAATGCTGAGCTGTAGTCCACGAAGAGCATCCTCACATAGCTCTTCTTGTTCTCCTGGTGGCTCAGTGCTGTATGGAGTGAGAGGGCGATGGCGTCCTCTGTATAATGGTTTGCCCTATAAGCAAACTGGTGGGGGTCGAGGGAGGGAGAGAGACAGTCTCTGATGTGTTGGGAAACTGATCACTCCAAGCACTTCATGATTACAGATGTCAGAGTGATAGGTCTGTAATCATTAAGGCTGTCTATGGCAGTTTTTTTGGGGATGGGGACAATGATAGAGGCCTTCAGACATTACTGTGAATATGACAATAAACACTTTGAATTTGAAATAATAATTATAGTGCTTGTAGATGATCTAACAAAGGGGAAAGATCTTGGTTTATTTATGATGTTTTAGCTAAAACAGGAGTTGAACAGGCCAAGCCCGCCCACCTGTGAGATACATCACTCAATGGTTTGAATGTGTGATGGTCACATGACATGGACACAGGCAGTAGAAAAGTATTGGCCAGAAAAATACTAGACATCTCTCAATTTAGGAGTTATTGTGAAACTACTACATTTTGCCCCGTGGACCAATGTAGCCATTGTACATTTTCATTTGAGACTGGGTTGTGCTCAGAGTTGCTCTGAGAAGTTTTCTTAATCGCTTCTGCGCCAGGACTGGCTAGGAATGTGTAGGCTAAATAAGGAGCTCTCAGAGAGAATTCTTATACTGTGTTATTGTGAATATGACCACAGGTGGAAAAACCCCTTGCCTTAAAGCCGAAAATGTGATGACTTTGGGTCGAAAGTCCAGAACTCTCAATGTACCCACATCCCCAATGACAGACGTCTGGCAGGGGTGAGAAAAAATAACGTAGAGATCCTCCGCCCTGTTGGAGTAGCAAAGTGCAAAGAGCACTGTCTGTCATGTCTCCTGTTTGTTTTGTTCTTGTTTCTGGTTTTTGGTTTCTTGTATTTGATTTTCATCCTTGTATCTTGTCTTGTGTTATGTTTTGCTTTTTCCATGTCTTGTGTCTCGTTTTGCTTTCTCCATGTCTTGTGTCTCTTGTTTTCATCTTCCATGCCCTCATGTGTCCTTTAAGTTCTCCCCTCTGGCTCCCTCTGTCTGTTGTCTTGTTCCCTCCTGGTCTGTTCCTCTGTGCTCCTCCCCCTCATTATCACACCTGGTTTCCTTCCTCCTCTCTCCTCACCTGTGCCTCGTCATGTCGTTAGTGTGTGTGTATTTAGTCTCTGTGTTTCCTTCACTCCTCGCCCAGTCATTGGATTCTGTCTTGTGGATTTTGTCTTTTGTTTGCTGGATTCTGTCTTGTGGATTTTGTCTTTTGTTTGCTGGATTCTGTCTTGTGGATTTTGTCTTGTGCTTGCTCCATGCTCCATGCTCCATGCTCCATGTCCGTTTGGTATGTTTTTGGTTTTGAGTTTTCTATGATTGAGTTGGACTTTGATTTTTTTGATTTGTACTTTGTCTAGTTGTTTTCGTTGCTACTTTGTTTGGTTTTGTTTGCTACTTTGCCTTTTGCCCTTTTGTCTGCTTTCGGATTTTGTATTCAGCTTTAATAAAAGCTCGCCCTTTGTTCTCATTATCTTGCCTCCTTTAACTGCTTTTGGGTCCACCTCCCTTTCCATAGTTTTCCCTTTTACCCCAACCTGACACTGTCCAGGAGGGCAAACCACCCAACTGTGTCTTCTCTGAGAAGTAAAAAAGCACTCCTGAGAGATACTCAAAAAAATGTATGGAGATCGTTTTGGGGAACTGGGTGACACGGATTAGTACATAGTCTTTCATAACATTGCATTACAAGTAGATTACCTATTTATACAGTAGATAAAGTCATCATAGCCAGTTGCAGTTACTGTCTCAAACCCTGAGGCTCGAATCTTGTCAAACAAACCAGCTAAGACACTGATACCTTCTTGAAGCAGCGCCTTAGAGTCCACCACAGGGCTCCATGTCAATTTCACAGAGCAACTGCATTCATAGTACATGAAGCCGAGCAGAATATGACTGAATTCAATGTCTTAGTGATAAATGATCAGAGATTTGGGCTGCAGCAATATGAAGTTACAGTCTCAACACACTTTTTAAACCATGCTCATGGGCTAGAGAGCAGCCGAAAAGGGAGGTAGCGGTTTTTAAACCCCTCTTAGACACACATTTTCTGTGGAGGTAAGGTAGAAAAGCAGTCCCATATGGCAATCACAGAACAGACTGCAAAATGACTGCCTTTAGCCAACTCCTCATAACCTTCGACTTGTTTTTTGGCCCATACTGTGGTAATTTGATCAGAAAATCTATTTAGGTGAATCTACTAGGGGTTCACTGGGCACTACCTGACAGGTCAACAAAATAAGCAAAAAATGTCAGTATAACTTGAATCATATGTCAGTGGTTTAAACCCCTTAACAAATGCACTTAATGATCAAAAATCAAATTGAATCTAGAACTCTTTTGGAATCTTTTGGAGTGTGTGTGTGTGTGTGTGTGTGTGTGTGTGTGTGTGTGTGTGTGTGTGTGTGTGTGTGTGTGTGTGTGTGTGTGTGTGTGTGTGTGTGTGTGTGTGTGTGTGTGTGTGTGTGTGTGTGTGTGTGTGTGTGTGTGTGTGTCCGCACGCGCGAGTGCTTGCGTGTCTTACCACAGCAGGCGAATTGACTACAGCCAGATTATAGCCATAAAGCATGGAGCTCCCAAAGGAGGTCAGGAATGCAACTGCCAACAAAGAGCCAGTCAGCTGCTGCAGACAAAGGGTGAGACATGTGTATTAGGAAGTGCAAAATACTGAATAAATGTTTCATACAGAGAACAGTAGAGAAGTAGATCCTTGTGAGCATTTTAAATAAGAAGACTTATGTGAAAACTGGTATCTTTCCATTTTTTATTGGAAAGCTAACATTTCTCTGAACCAAGCCCTCTAAAATAAATGTTTATTTTGCTGAAAGTCATATTCATTTGCGCTTAAGTCTTTTGCCATGATGTCCAAACAACAGTGCCCACTCTTTTTGATATACAGAAGTCTAAGTGTATGTCAGGCTGTTTTAGTGAAGGAAATCACATATGGTAAATGGACTTCTATAGCACTCTTTCCAGTCTTAAAGTGCTTTACAACACTTGTAACATTCACCCACTCATATACACAGATGACACAGGTTGCCATGCAAGGTGCCAACCTTTGGGGTTCAGTATCTTGCTCAAGGATACTTCAGCATGACTACTTTCATTTCTCGACAGACCGAGCATGAAGTGGGCATGACTGCCTGTTTCAGAAAGTTACAAAAATTGTTAGATGGAGTCCCCATGACTCCAACACCAGAAAGGGGGGTTCTGATTGGTTTGGAGCACACTGAAACCCTTACATTGGGTTCTCTGATAAAATATCTCAGTGCTACTTTTCAGCTACCATGCTTGTCTAAACCTAGTCTAAAAAAAACTGGCATTTTTGTTGCCATTTTCCCATTCCTTACTGCAACCAAACCAAAGGGCATGGCTGGCCAAATCCGCAGGAGCTGATAGACAAAGACATAAACCTTTTCCCCACAGTGTGACCAGTATATGGTTATGAAGAAATATCCAGCTAAACTTTAAAAAGTCATGTAAAGCTTTTTGGAATTGGAAGACTGGGGCACTAAAAGCTAGCGAGGTGATGCTGGGGAGAGAAAGATTGCACCAAATATTGGAATATAAAACTAATGACATAGGCTAATGACATGAAACCAAAGTCACTAAAAGGGTCGGAAATTATTATTTTTTTATATTATCGTTGATGAAGGTTCTCAGTAAACCAGGTCATGGTAAATCTAAGGGAATAGTGGTGAGCCTATGTTGCAATGCTTTTGCGGAATCTTAGTTAAGTTGCTCCAGTTTTTGCTGTCATTATGTGTTTAAAAGCTTCAACATTTTAATTAACATCTGAATATGACGACAAGGTTTAAATACTATAAAATCCTAGAATATGTTTTTTTAAATTAAGGTGAAAAACCCATCCCTGAAATCATGGCTAAGAACTACTATGGCACAAGTGAGGATGAACAATGTTGCTGTGTGTTAGGGCTGCACAATATTGGAAAAAACTGACATTGCGATTTTTTTTTTTAACCTTGCGATATGAAAAAATACAGGATTTTCATCAGATGACCTGAATAGCACATTATGTTATGCTGCACTGCTGCTATCTTGTGGACAATTAACCTGCACTGATCTTACCTCTTTTTGTTATACTGGCTGTGTGGTACCAACATAAATGGTCAAACAAATGAGTTGTTACCTCTCGCTGTGGCAACAGATGCAAGGCACTGTTGACACAGAATACGTTTGATCAATATCATCCTTCGTGTAGCCGAAATATGCCAGCAGTTAATTTCTGTTACAGAGAGGCATAGACATGTGTTTGGCTTCTTCAAATAGAGTAAGGCAGTAGATACTGAGCTGTTTGCTTGGGATGTGGACAGTATTCATTTTCTATTTGTATTGTTTTTAATTGTATGTTTAAACCTAGATGTGAGTTCAAATGTAAAGATCATTGGTTTGAAAAGGCAACAGTACCTTCCTTAAAATGTGTTCTTCAAGGTCCCATAATTCCATTCAGCTGACAAGTTCTTGTTTTGTGTTTACAGTACTTGTTATTGTTGAAGTTTGCACTATGAAGTCTCTGTTAAACTGCCTTCTGGATCGTCATAGCCCTTTAAAAAATTCTATTAAAAAAATATATATTTTTTTGTATTATTTTACAATTCTGGGTTGTGACAGTGGTAATGTACCTTGCTCACCTCTCTCTCCCTCTCTGCACTTCTTCTTCCAGCAGACACCTGGAAACCTCCTGGCAGGGCACGCTTTGCAAATGCTTTGCATTTCAATATCTGGGATATCCTCTCTTCCCAACAGTATCAAAACCAAACCAGTGTCCTTAGTGTAAACCTATTTATTAATAGCCGTGCTAGTACATGATTTGGGCTAAGTGCTAATGTCAGCATGCTAAAAACGTTAAAAAAAAAAAGAAAAGAAAAGAAAAAAAAAGACAATGCTAACTTCTTGATATTCATCAGTCATATGCTTAGCAACTTAGTTTAGCATGCAAACAAATTAGAGAAACACAAAGTACAGCTTTGCAAGTTGCAAGTTTTGCAAGTATATAATCATCAGTCAAAGTACTGGATAAACTGAAGTTGGTGGTAGATCAAAAGTCAGGGATACAAGATACAAGAGACCATAAATGTGTGTAGCAATTTCAATGCAATATTACATTTATGCCCACAGTAGCTGACAGATCCACAGACTTACATCACAATTCCTAAAGCCATGCCAGGCTAAAACAAGAAACTAAACAGCAACCTCAACTGATAAAATCACATGCTTTCTTAACCCGTTCATCTGCAATAAACTCCTCCCTCAAATGGTCTGCTGTCACGCTGTTATTTGTCATGAATTTTTACAGCATACACCATTTTGACTCATCCAGTATGCTGCTTTTAAGTTGTATCTATGGAGATCTTCAGAATAGATTATAGCACAACAATGTGCTGTAAACATTCAGATGAACCAGTATACCACTGTATCTGTTGGGTATTTAGCTTGGTCATGATTATAACAATTTCAAGCAGCCTGAGCTTGAAACACATAGAACTATCTATATATCTATCTAACCCTGAACCCTGGTCCAAAGA